>NC_140959.1:104579296-104879296 GCF_014529385.1 Adiantum capillus-veneris
CTTAGCTATACACTATTTCATATTTTAGCCTTTTGAGTTTTTTAATGAAGATTTTTAATTTTTTATGGATACTTTATTTTGTAGTACTTTTAAATGTTTATTAGTTGCATTTTTTAAATTCTCTTCTGGTTAAAAAATAATTTTAACACTCATTGTCATTTATTCCCTTTGACTTTAACTATATGTAATTTTTCTAATGGAATTAAGTGGTTTTCTAATTTATTTACTTTTAGGATACGTGACTAAATAAACAACTTTTCGTGTGTGCAGGACATTGACTGGGATGATCGTGGGGGTCCTCCTGTAGGCCCAGAGCGAGATCGTTGGCTCAAGGAAAAACTACCTTGTCCTTGCGCCAAGTGCAAAAGGGAAATCCCTCACTTGAGGCACACTGCTTTGGAGCACGTGGAGAATGAACGGCTTTGGTATCCTCGAAAAAGTGCTCGGAGAGATGATAGCGCGACTCACCCATCGCTTCAGGAGGTGCCCCATTGGTCTGTGTTCGGTGGTGTTGCACCGGCGCGCAAGGCCAAACGACAAAGACAAGAGCGACTGGGCAATTTGGGTACACCGCATGGTGATCCTCCCATTGGCTCTACGTCGGTAGCTCCTATGGCGTCTTCGTCGCACTTTGAGTTAGAGAATGAGCACATGTTCGACATGTATGATGAGTTACTAGCTCATGAGCACGACGTGTGCGAGGAGGATTGTCAGCCCTGCACTAAACGGGCTGTCGAAATAGAGGATAGATTGATGACGAGTGTCCAAACACCTCTTTACGACGGTGCACGGTGCACAGTACTCGGTGCTCCGAGCATCGTTGGAAGTACTCAACTTGCAAGCAAAATTCGGTTGGAGTAATACAAGTGTCGATGCACTACTTCTGTAAGTATGGAATGTGGCTTTTATATACTCTCTCCCTCTCTCTTTATGGTGTCGTCTTCTAGGAATTATACTAATACGCATGTTTGTTGTAGTTTGATGGGCAAAATGTTTCCAAAAGATCACCACATGCCTCCAGATCATCGACAATCTAGACCGTATGTCATTGCACTTGGAATCGAGTATGAGCACATCCATGCGTGCGTCAACCATTGCATGCTATACTGCAATGAGCATGCACATGCTACCTCATGTCCCGTGTGCGGGGAGGTATGATATAAGACAAGAGTGAGGCGGGGCACACCTACCCTGCAAGGTACTAAGACATTTTCCATTAATTTCTCGCATCCAATACATGTTTAAAAGCAGGTCTACCGTTCAGCTTCTTGCATGGCACGCAAACCATCGCTCAAATGATGGAATGATGCGTGTCCCTACCGATTCACCTACATGGAGGCACAACAAAACTCAATGGCCAGATTTTGGGTTGGATCCTCGACACTTGAGGCTTGGGTTAGCAAGTGATGGGTGTCAACCCCTTCGGCACTAAGTGTACTTCATAGAGCACTTGGCCTGTGGTGATCATCAACTATAATATTCCACCATGGGAGACAACCAAGAAGGGAAATATACTTCTTTCCTTGCTTGTGCCAGGGAAGTACAAAGTGTCAAATATTGACATTTACCTCGAGCCCCTCATCGAGGAGTTGGAGGAGTTATGGAGAGGCATTCTTGTTGTCGATGTCTCACTTGCAAAGGGTGGGAGAGAGGCCCAAGTGAGGGGAATCCCAACAACAACAATTCGGCTCTGTGTCCTCCGCCAAAAGGTATGTCAAGGTATTCCATATTTCTAAGGCTTCCATATTGGAAGGACTTAAAAATACAACACCTCTGGGATCCCATGCACATATTCAAGAATGTAGCCCAAACACTATGGGACCACATTATTGGCAAGAAGGACTCTTTGGGTGCGAGGGAGGATTTGAGGCTTTTAAAACGTCTCCCCACCTTTGCTACTCCACGTCATGTCCCAAATGGAAAGATTGTGCTTTCTAAATCACCACAGATGCTAGCAAAAGAAGAATTAAACAAGGTGAAGGGTACCATTGCCTCTATTTGCACATCAATAGGATACATGAGGTCGCTAAAGGGAGCTTTCACAAAAGTGAAGAAGGGTGGAAATGTTCAATTATATAGGTTGAAGTCCCATGATTGGCACAAGATGCTTCAGATAATCTTCATACTCCCTATTCTATCCATAGTTTGTGTATATTACTATCACTCACTTTGACTTTCCCTGATTTAGATTGTAGTTCATTCTGCCGGTGAGTATGTGTATATGACAGGAAAGTCAGGGACACTATTTTCAAACTAGGAGAGCTAGTAAGGTACACCACAAGACTCCACTCAACTACACCTTTTTTATGTACACAATAATTTCAACTAGCACTTAGTGTATCCTAGTGTGTTTTCTTGCAGATTTGTGAGCTCCAAGGAAATCAAAATAGATGCTATCCCTGCTGCTCAAACACTTGAAACAGAAACTGTCTATGCCATTGAAGATGCATTTCCTCGATCGGTCCTTATTAGTCAAATTCACCTCTTGGTTCACGTGGTGGAGGAGATAGCTATATGAGGAGTAGTGCACGCACGATGGATGTTCTTCTTAGAGAGGTTTTTAAAGACTCTCAAAGATTTGGTGCGGCTACGGTCTCAGCCAGAGGCATGTATGGCCGAAGAGTGGATTGTTCAAGAGACATTCGTTTACATATCAGAGTGTTTGGCACAAGTTGATCCTTCAATGCTTCGCATGTGGTCAGACGAGGAAGATTCAAGGATGACTTCACACTTGACAAGTCGAAAGGGGAAACTACTTAACATGGATATGAATCTATCCCGAGTGGTCGATAACTTTTGCATTCTCAATGCAAAGATTATGACCAAGTGGGTGGACTTGTGGACAGTGGCAAAGGCAAGGCATTTTCAAGAGAGGGAAGCATGGAAACAAGCACATGGAGGAAGGAGGGCACCCCCAATGCCTAGACACCTTGCATGTTTTCCAGATCTCATTAGTGCAGAGTGTATTCATGAGAGAATGACCGAGGCAAAAGCGCGCAGAGCAGACATCACCAACAAAGAATGGGAGTATGCACGAGGCTGTGCACCAAAGGTAGAGTACTCATATACCTAAACCATATTGTCTCGCTATTTCTTGAAATTATCTTTAATATGTATTTGATAAATTAATATATGTTTCTATTTTGTAGTAACTTTCCTTTTACTATATGTGGTCAAAGGGTCGTCACTTTTGTACGCGCCACATTGACGAGCGTAGAACCACCATGGATTGTGCCATCGTGGGCAGCTTTGACACAAACGGTGATGAAGCCAGGTACTGCGGAACTATGAAAGGATACTAAAGGTTAATTTTAGAACCTTTCATACCTTCATCTTCGAGTGCCAGTGGTTTGCAAATGTGTCTACACGACATGAGAATGGCCTCTACATGGTGGACTCTAGTGTGCATCACACAAGGAGGTATGACAATTGAGTTTTACCATGCAATTGTGAGCATGTGAGTGACATGTACCTTTTTTATTCTTATTTGCTTGTAGCGTTAGTTATACCGATGTTACTCACTTAGAAATTTTAATTTATAGGTCATCTATATCCCATCAATCCACCTACCAAAACTTTGGTTTGTAATTCTCGTAACACCTTGGGGGAGAACTATTTTTTCCACTAATGAAGTGGAGACTATCTTCGACCCTCTTCCACCTCCGACTTTGGATGAGGTGGAAACAGAGGAGAGGGAGGTCAATGAATCAAGTCCTGTGGCAGCAAGTCTTAGCAAGGATGATTGTGATGATGAGATGGAGGATGAGGAACTCGAAGATGATGAAACTGGCAATGCATCCACAAATGACAATTCCATTTCTCTCTTTATTGATTTAGGAGCCATGGGCTTAGAATTGGATGATTCTTCATGTAGAGATCTTTTGGAAGATGATTCATAAACATTTTGCAGTTATGAAGTTTTTTGGTCGTGTAATCCATTCACCTCTCTCTCCCTCCTCTTCCTCTCTTTAGATTTGAGAATGTGCTCAATTATGTTAATCAATTGACAATGATTATTTTAGTTGTAACCAAGTGATCTTATATCCCCCGTCTCCTTCTCCCATGTCTTTCTCTCTCTCTCTCTCTCTCTCTCTCTCTCTCTCTCTCTCTTTCTTTTTCTTCTTTTTTATATTTGAAAATTATATACAATATTCTTTAATTTTTATTGAGAGGAGAAAAACACCAAAATTTGAATGGGAGGGAGGGGTTAAGCCAAAATTTTAAAGTTTAGGCACTAAATTTTGCAGTCGGATATAACAATGGTAATAAGCATGATAATAACAGCGGTAATAACCACGGTAATAATAGCGAAGAAAGTCGTGGTAATACTTTAAACACAAAAAAAACCCCCGCCCTCCTCTCTCTTGTTTCTCTAATTGAATTTGCACCTTCTCTCTACACAACGTGGTAAAACAGCATGGTAAACACTTGAAGATTTTCATAGTGTACTCATGTGTCAGCTCTTCTTCACCGCATCACTCTAGGGGGGATTTGTTACCATATACATGTGGTAGTGATGTGTGTGAACACACTAGGACCGTCGGGGCATTTTTCCCTCTTTAGGAGGTTTTTTCCCCCGTGCATTGTATATACTCCCATCACTCTAGGAATATCCATCTTTCCATTGCACACTAAGTAACACACTCTCTATTGTATGCCTTGAGCTTCTTTCGTCTTTTCCAAGCTGTGTGTGTTTCTCTGCAACCCTAATTCCAACACCATGCTCATGCGTTGAACACCATAGAAACAGCAAAAGAACGAGCCTAAAATTTCCTCTTGCCAAACTCAGCGGAAAGAAGTTTGCATACTCGGGGAGATGAATTTTCCCGAGCACTTGAAGGAGAAGGATTTTTGAAAAAGCAACGTCTGTGGGGAATTGTGCCTTGTCTTAATAGCGCCGGTTTCAATCTTGAAAATGCCAGCTAAGGGCACGACAGTGGTTGGAAACAAGGCACAACCTTTGGACTCAGTTACTGTTTTTTTTTAAATAAGAAAAGGCTTATTGAATGAGTACTTGAAAGGAAAACAAGCACTAACATCCAAGTGACTCAAATTTCAATTTTCTAAAGCTCAAAACCTTCTAATGTGCCTACTAATATGCTTTGAAATCATTTTTATTTTTCTGAGATTGGGGAGACCTAATGCGCTTGTAATTTGCATTAGGGAGAATTATTGGGAAATCTTTCCTGGTTCACCCCTTGGAACTGAGAAAACAATCGGACTCAAACACACAAACTCTTGGGTGAATGCCAAAGGTGCATGCGCCAACCAATTCACCCTCTCACGCAACATAATCTGTACAAGAAAAGCCATCATGTGTGCTCGTCTTCCTTGCTCACATGCCTGCCGCACTACCCAATCTCCCGGCCTTGCATGAACACTCACATCGCATGTGTAACTTATGGGGCAGGTGCCACCATGGCATTCCTCACCATTGGTTACCCGCCTATCACTTGCCTCCATCGCCTACCACCCACCATCGACCCAGCTTGCACATGCGTGTTCACGCCATTTGCCACCTTAATTGTCCTCTCTAAGTGCTCAAATTTTATATAGTCCCTCCCCCCCTCGGTTTAAAAAAAAAAGCTTTCAAATCGTACCCCAATAATTTAATTATTTGTGGCCATTTGTTGTATTGTCTTAATTTTTTTGGAGTTAGCTGATGGGAGTTAGCTTCATTGGTTGAGTACTTGTCCTCCTTCACCTGAGTGCGACCGTGTGACGCTGAGAAAAGCCCGTCGACACACTTTGTATCACCTCCCACTAGATGTGTGGGCATTGCTACTAAAGAAAAGTTAAAAGCTCCCTATAGTTAGGTTACGTGGACCTTGTTGTAATTTTGACAATCATGGCACGAATATTGCTTGCGATGAACAATGTTACTACTGAGGCTCCATCAAATCTCGGCTGCAGCGCTATTTATGGGACTCACGAGGCAGACATGTACGCAGAAAGACACTGTGGTAGTGTGGAGATTCCGGAAGGTTTGCACGTTACCTCCGTCCTGCGCTTGGCCTTCACCCAAATCCCTCAAAAGATGATGGCGGTCCACGTGAACGGCATTCTTCAAAGTACGCCCAACCCAACACAACGCTAAGGCCTTTCCTTAGCAGGTCAAAAACCCAAAAAGTAAACCTAATTTTGTAAATTTCGTCTTGGAAAATTCAAGAAAGAGAGTTTTGTATGTTTGGAGAAATAATTTTTCCCGAACACTCCATCTCTCTCTTCCTCTCTCTCTCACACAGACACGCACATAGGCGAGTGGATCCATTGGATTAGACGATGCACGATGTCTTCGTCTATCCTCTCACAGATGTGAGGCAGTCTTGGTAGTAGTTAGTATCGTGATTCATTGTTCGAGAAAAATGTGTCTCAACTTAATATCGTGCGGTTTTCAATTTGAAAAAGGGCCGTTGAGAGCAAGGAGAAAAGGAGAAATTCCGTCCCAAAATAGAGAAAAATAGTGTAAAAACCTGGAAAATTAATGCGCATTTAGAAAATTTCCTCTTGCAGCCATAATCAATAAAAGGAATTTTGTATGTTTGGAAAAAGGATTTTTCTCGAACACCGCTGGCATGATCTCTCTCTCTCTCTCTCTCTCTCTCTCTCTCTCTCAGTTTGAGACTCTGAAACAATCGACTCGTCCAACTGCGTCACCATCCTTGTACGAACCCTTGCGGACTGCAAAGCGCCGTGTAGATGCAGCCAGTTACTGTGCAGAGGGTACTCCTAGAGAGAGAGCTCGAAAGCCTCATGCTCAAGCTCTGCAGTAGTGATGCCGACAATGAGAGAGAGGCCTCCCTTGCCATCCGCAACCTCGCAAAGACCAGTCATCACCAGCTCCATCCACCACTTGTGCATTGGTATCGAGCCTGAGCTGGACGCAGTCATCGAGTACAACTGCAGCAGTAGACTTGCGCACGCACACGAACTTCTAAGTTCTAAGGCTTTATTATCCAAGTTGAGCTCCGCACGCAACTCCCAGCAAAATCGCACGCCGTCCTCGTTCTACAGCCCTTGCTGTGCAAACTTGCAGGCCGTCCACCTGGACGCCATCAGAGAAGTACGTCCAAGCAAGCCCAACACTAAGGCCTTTCCTTAGTAGGCCAAAAATATAGGGGTTGGTATGTCCGAAGAAGAGGAAGGATTTTTGACGAATCTGGTTTACATTCCTTTAATTTCCAAGCCTTCGGGGAAACGAGCCCCAACCCAATATTCAAATCTGACCCTTCCCGTCTCTCAAAAAGGGCATAGTTCAGAAATCCCCCCTAATTCTTTCTTTCTTTTATATGCAACAATATGTATATTCACGGAGCTGGTGCCGATGTTGAAGCTTTGAGGGGACAGCGGCAACTATGGTGAGCTCTCTCTTTGAGGCAATCGAAGGTTTGCAGGAGGAAGGTACACAGCCAACACGTCACTACACTCTCTCTCTCTCTCTCTCTCTCTCTCTCTCTCTCTCTCTCTCTCTCAAGCAATCGAGGCTCTGCAGGAGTATGGCTGCATTTAATGAAGCGCAGCAGCCTCAAGACGACGCGTCGACGTCTGGACAGGTTGCACAAAATCGAGGTGCTGAAACTCCCGAGGACACATCAAGCTTGCCATGCAGGCAGGTTTGACTTCCTTATACGTGGTCCATGGAAAACAAGGTGAGCGATGGTACGCATGCTCATGCTAAGCTCTGACAAGCACCAAGCTGTCCTCTACGTCCGTCTCGGGCCCTTGCGACTCCAGTGCTCGAATTTTTTTTTTCCAAAAACTTGGCAAACCTACATATTTGAAACAACATAGGTAAATTGATAAAATTTGAAGGTTTTTGCACCAAATTACACGAGATTTTTGCAACGTTTTGTAGGTTTTCTCACCTTCAAATATAAAATTTAGAGGTAAATTTTAAAGTTTGTAGGTGGGATACACTAAACCTAGGTTTTTTTCTAGCACTAGACTCCAGCCTCCCATCGTTAGGAAATGTGGCGTGCTTTTACTCTCTGCAACTGCAACTATAGACAGCTCCATTAGCCTCCAAGCAGGTTTTCGCACGCTTTTTCACCTCTAAAAGAGCTGTCCGTTCACATCAGTGCTCGAAAAAAACCTAGGTTTAGTGTAGTCCCACCTACAAATTTTAAAATTTACCTCTAAATTTTTTATTTGAAGGTAAGAAAACCTTCAAATTTTTGTCAATTTACCTCTGTTGTTTCACATGTGTAGGTTTGCCAAGTTATTGGAAAAAAGTTTTTTTTGAGCAATGGCAAGGAGGTCCAGGGGGAGGGGGGAGTTGCCGATGTTGGAGATGGTCTTCTGCCTTTTTATGTCGCACAACAACCAACATGCACGGTAGCCAGTGCACAAAATTGCGGATGCAAGTGCAGCCTGCCTTGAACAACCTGGAGAGAGAGAGAGAGAGAGAGAGAGAGAGAGAGAGAGAGAGAGGAATTAGGAGGTCCCGAGGGGGGGGAGGGGGTTGCCGTTGTTGGAGATGGCCTTCTACCTTTATGTCGCACAACAACCAAGGTGCACGAGGACTAGTGCACAAAATCGCGGATGCAAGTGCAACCTGCCTCGAACGACATGGGGGAAGAGAGAGAGAGAGAGAGAGAGAGAGAGAGAGAGAGAGAGAGAGAGAGAGAGAGAGAGAGAGAGAGAGAGAGAGAGAGAGAGAGAGAGAGAGAAATGAAATGAAATGAAATGTTATATTAACGTCTTCAAAAGGCCATAATGACCTATGAGACCCGAAAGTTACAAAGTGGTGGATCTGATACAAAGTCAGAGTAACAAAATAACCTAACAACAGTACAAAACAAAGATATATACTATGGGGTCCTAAGTTGATCGATGTGAACCAAGCAAAAGACCAAGCAAAAAATGGGCAGCTTGTTGGGATAGCTGAATCACAAGAGATCTAGCATCGGTCGTTGGCGAATCTCATCAATTTCCTCCATGGTTAGTAGTCTGACCGAGCACTTGGATTCGTCGATGCTGTGTAGTTCTTCGCAGTCGTGAGCACTTGGATTTCCCCAGCTCAATCGCTCGATCAATCAGTGTGCCTCTGGTATGAGATGAGGGGGAGCTTTGCTGTGGGAGTGGCTCTTGCGGCTGCCCCGTGTCTGCTCTGAAGAATTCTGTGATCCTCCATCTTTGAGACTGGCTAGCCTTGCCATTCATCAGGCTATCTCTGTGTCTGTGCAGCTCGAGCAAGAACAGACCCAGACATCTCTGATCTTCGTATCCCATGACTCTTGAGAGTGGTCCAAAACCTTCTCTAAACAAGCAATGGAAGCGGCCTCGTATCTCGTAGTAGACGAGGCAGCAACATGTATAGTGTACCTCTGTCTCAGGTTCCATGTTACACAAGGGGCATGTCCTGTCCTCTGCTGGTACTCCGCTGTATCTCCCCGTCTCAATCCGCAACTGGTGAGAAGATGTGCGTAACTGGCCAATAGCACATCGTATCCCATGAGACAAGTGGGTATCTATGTATCTGGGTCTCACCACAAAACCATCTTCCATAAGCTGGAGAAGGTGGTCTTTGTAAAAAGCCATCTTCGTGCCCAATTCCTGTGCTGGTTGTATCCATGTCCTTCTGGTGTCTAGCTGGGTCAGGTCTTGGCGTATGAGCTTGGTGATCTCTGACTGTGTAAGGGTGAGAGATGGTGCATCCAATGAGTAATGGAATGGTGGCAGCCGGTCTATGCTGAACCCATGTGCCTGAAACCATGATGTCATCTCCCCATACCAGCATGTTGTATCTCCTTGTATGGATAACTGTCGAGAGGCTTCAAGTGCTATGCGAGCATATCTGTCTCTAGGAAGTGCCCATGTGCGGTTTATGAAGGAGACTCATCTGGTGAGAGCCTCCACCACAAGTGGGGGGGCCTCTAGCTCTGCTCGAAAAATGGCCCGTGGTACTGATGCCTTGGCTCTAATGATCCGCGAGATCATAGAGACGAGAGGTTTCTCCATGTTCCCCCATCCGTCTGAGCAATACTGATCCCAATATCTCGGTTCCATAAAGCAATGCTGAAGCCACCAAGGTGTCAAAGAGCCAGAGCTTCGTCCGGGGCTTCTGAAACTGAACCTGCGAACACATCCTCTCCAATCTACCCAATGCTGCATGGGCTCTAGTAAGTCTGGTTTCTTCTGCTCTTCTGAGTGAGAATGTAGGTCCACTAAAAACCACTCCAAGGTAAGTGTAAGCGTCTGTGTACTCCACAGTCTCCTGGCTGTATGTGAGTGTAGGTGCTGACCTCCCGATCCACTGTGGGGTGGTATTAAACACCATAACCTTGGTTTTACCCAGGTTGACAGACAAACCACTTTCGTGGGCAAACGTATGCAGAGCATCCAATTGATGTTGCATTCCCTCTGGGGATTCGGAGATCAACACTATGTCATCAGCATATAACAAAAGTGGAATCCATGTCCCTGCCAACTGAGCACCTTTATCCCCATCGTTGTCAATGTAGTCAGAAATCTCATCCACATACATACTGAAAAGAGTGGGAGAGAGCGGGCAGCCCTGCTTCACCCCAATAGTGGAGTGAACTGGTGTAGAAAGTCCCTCCGGGGTACGTACATGCCCTACTACTGATCTGTACAATGCCATGATCCCCCAAATGAGTTCTGTGGGTACTCCCATTTCCTATAATCTGCGCATCAATCTAGCTCTGGGTACCGTGTCGAAAGCTTTGCGGAAGTCCACAAAGCTACAATAGATCCGTCTCCCATGAGTTCTGCCTTCTTCGATGATGGCCTTGAGTGTTAGGATATGGTCAAGAGTAGAGAAGCCTCTCTTGAATCCTGCCTGCCCAGTTGCACGTATTCCTTCCCTCTCTGCCCATCTACTCAGCTGTTGCTCAAGAATGGATGCATACAACCGTGCCAGTGTGTGCCCAATCATAATAGTGCGATAATTCCCAGGCTCCATGGGGTCTCCTGATTTGAAGATAGGTACGATTGTAGATAGGCTCCAAGTGTCCGGTAGGCCCTCACACATGGCACGGTTAAACATAACTGCTAGAAGCTCTGCTAGTAGGTCTTTGGCATGCATGAAATGCTCAGCTACTAGACCCTCATGATCATATGCTCTCCCATTCTTCATCTTGTCAATGGCTTTCTTCACCATCTCAGCAGTGAAAAAGACACATGTATGTGGGCATGGGTCGGGGGGGTTAGGAAGGGGCGGCTGTCCAGGTACTGTGTACAAAGATGATACGTACTGACCTCAGGTCTCTGTGGAGGAAATACCAAGGGCGAGGGGGGGGGGGGACTGCTCATGAAAGAGCCACCACGCCTCACGCGAGTCTTGACTCAAGAATAGCTGATATAGATCCTGCTCGAGTCTAGCCAAAAAAGCCCTCTTCTTTCGCCGCACCAGGAGTCGGAAGTCCATCTGCGACTGTCTGTGAGTGACGTCCCCCAACAGCACCTCCCTTTGAAGTCTGGCTCTAGTCTGGCAGCACTCCTCATCGTACCATCTGTTCTGAGGCATGCTCCCAAATCGGCGGCTCTGCTCAGGCTGGGTGTGTGGGTATGCTTCAGCTGCTGCCTCATGTAATGTCTGTGTCAGTATAGTAGTTAGCTCCTCCAGAGGTCGCCCCGGGTCCTCAATGCATAGGCGTCTGTAGATTCCGTCCATGTATACAGAGTCCGTCTCCCTTCTGAATGTGTAGCGAGTAGGGACTGCTACTCGTGGCCTGTGTGCTGCACTGAAATGGAAGGAGATGGTCATTGACACCAGAGCATGATCCACCGCCACCCCGACCGATCTGGGCCCAACTGTGAGATCCTCGATACTAGAGATGAGATTCGGTTGTGCCATGACATAGTCCACCATGCTGGCTCCATGTCTGTGTGTGAAGCATGTAAAGCCTCTCGCAGCAGGAAATCTCTGTAGGCCGTTCAAGATGGCCAATCCATGTGCAGTGCCCATGTCTATCAGGTGTCGCCCATACTCAGTATATTCCATATCGTGTGATAGTCTGGAAAGGCCCGTCTCTGCCACATCTATCTCTCTTAGCATCTCCTCTGAAGTATCATAAAACACTGCCTGGTGATGGGCAGTCCTAGCATTGAAGTCCCCGAGGATGATAATGTCCCCGCCCCTAGAGAACTCCCATATGTCATCATCCAAAATAGAGAAAGGGGATTGTCCTTTGGGTGGTGCATACACTGATGTACTCGGGGGAAAGTAACATATAGCTAGATAGAGGTATCTGCCTGTCTCTGCTTTCAGTCTCACCCACATGTACCTAGCCTGGTCGTCCCTGCGGGCTATATGTATCAGTGGCTGCAGATCCTCTCTAAATAACACTGCCACTCCTCCCGAGCCCCGCCCTCTGTGCTCTGAGCGTGTCTCCTGTCTGTAGGTTGTCTCCCACCTATATCCACTGATGTGAGGCATGGATTGCCCAGGTGCCTGGTGTGTCTCAGAGTAGAAGATGATGTCTCTTCTAGTAAAGCTATCCTCAAAAGTGCACACACATCAAGACGCATAGATCCATTGCAGTTCCAGGCAGCTACTTTGAGTGTGGTCCCATAAGTCTTGCACCGTCATGTGGAGCGTCGCTCAAGTATTACCACTTTTCCGTCTCGGTAAAAAGCGATCTTGCCTTTTCCCCTTGCCGCTCTAATCTCCGGCATTACTTTCTGCATATGAGCGATCTGCGAGAGGGTGAGATCGTCCCCAAGAAAGATGCCAGTCTCTTTAAGAGTTGGTCTTTTCTTCAAGAATGACTTCTTTGCTTCCATGGAGGGAAAACGGAGGATGAGTGCTCTTTCTTTTGAGGTTTCTCCACTGCCTCCATTTTTCTTTATGTTGCCCACTCTCCATGCCCTTGTGTGTGTCGGCTCATGAATCCCCATCAAGGCTGTGAGTTCTTTTACTTCTTCGTCCACATTGCCTTTGTCTTTAAGACCGCAAATTCTCACATGTAAAGCGCGCACCCTTCTCCTCTGCTCCTCCTCTAGTGTCTGGTTAATGATGTTGTTGGGTGTGGACATGGGCGTTATCTCCTTGTCTTTTCCTTTCTTGGCCACCTTGATCCATTTCTCGGCTTCGTCTGCCTTCTGTTGGGTTTTGGTAAGAACATCCACCCAAGAAGTCGTCATTTCTTTGTGTTGTTCTTCTCCCTCTTTGATGGCCCGTACTTGTTCCTTGATCGTGTTGATTTCTTCAATTATTGAGGGTTGCAGTTCGCCCTCTTCCAGTGTGTTTCTTGATCGGGCTTCGGCGAGTTCTTTCTTGAGTGATGTGATCTCTTCCTCTTGGGTCGTCACTCGGTCTTTCAGCGTGCTTATCTTGCTCTCTTGGATCAGCACATGTCCTTCGAGAATGTTTATTGTGCCCCAGAGATTGCGGTTCATCTTGGTGATGGTCTCCGTCATTTCCTCTTTGCATTTTCGAATGGCATCCTCTAGGGGGTCGGCTTTTTTGTTCGTCTTCCTCATGTTTGATCGTCATCCGCAAGGGGGTTAGATGCGTGTGTGCACCCACTCTAGCAGCGGGCGCAGCACTGGATGTACGTGTGCACCCACACTGGTGGCGATCGCAACGAGTGGCGGAGCGCGAGGCGGTGTGGCCCGGTGCCCTCAATATGTTCAACTGTGTGTGTGTGTGTGCGCGCGCTCCTCGAAAACAAAAGTGAAGGAGAGGGGGGGGGGGGGGGGGGTAGAAATGAAATGAAATGTTATACTAAAGTCCTCAAAAGGCCACAATGACCTATGGGGCCCGAAAGTTAAAAAGTGGTGGGGGCGGGGGCGGGGAAAAAAAAAGAAAAAAAGAAAAAAAAAACGACTTCCTACGCGTAGGAGAAGGGGGCGGACATGCTACGCTTAAAAAAGGGGGGGGGGGGGGGGGGGGGGGGGCATCCTACGCGTAGAGGAAGGGGGGACATCCTACGCGTAGAGGGTATAGAGAGAGGGGGGTACTTTACGCGGGCAGCGGGGGGAGCAGGGGAGCAGCTAATGGCGAGGCTGTGCAGGCAGAGCGAGGGGAAGGGGGGCGGGGTTGTGAATGCAGCGCGAGGGGAGGCGTGGCAGAGGAGGGGGGGAGCAGGGCGCAACAGAGGACCAGCGCGGCAGAGGGGCAGCCGGGAGGAGGCGCTCAGAGCGCGAGGGGCAAGGGAGGGGAGCGTGAGGGGCAGCAAGGCAGGGGAGGGGAGGGGAGCGCGAGGGGCAGGGGAGGGGACGCAACACACACACACACACACACACACACACACACACAGAGAGAGAGAGAGAGAGAGAGAGAGAGAGAGAGAGAGAGAGAGAGAGAGAGAGAGAGAGAGAGAGAGACCTTCTCAACAAGGCCAAGAGAAGGGGGGGGGCTACGCGAAGAGGAAGGGGGGACATCCTACGTGAAGAGGGTATAGAGAGAGAGAGAGAGACCTTTACGCGGGTAGCGGGGGAGCAGCTAATGGCGGGGCTGTGCAGGCGGAGCGAGGGGGAGGGGGGCGGGGTTGCGAATGCAGCGCGGGGGGGCGCGGCAGAGGAGGGGGGGAGCAGAGGAGAGAGAGAGAGAGAGAGAGAGAGAGAGAGAGAGAGAGAGAGAGAGAGAGAGAGAGAGAGAGAGAGAGAGAGAGAACACTCGCAATGCTCGAAAAAACCTACGTTTAGTGTAGTCCCACCTACAAATTTTGAAATTTACCTCTAAATTTTTTATTTGAAGGTAAGAAAACCTTCAAATTTTGTCAATTCACCTCTGTTGTTTCACATGTGTAGGTTTGCCAAGTTTTTGAAAAAAAAAAATCGAGCACTGGTCCACATGGACGCCATCCGTGAAAGTACGCCCAAGCTAGCCCAACACTTAGGCCTTTCCTTAGTAGGCCAAAAAGTCCGTTCAATGGGCACAAAGCCCCTCAAGGGATTTGAGTCAATTGACCATACACGAACCCTTATAATATATTACACATTTCAAGATATCTGATACGAATTCCTCCCACTCTTTCTTGCGAAGCTTGCATTGCAGCTTTCTTTTGTTAAAGATAAGCCACCAACAAGTTTCCAGTTCATGTTCTTTGTCCAAAAGATCACACTTTTTTTGAAAGAGTAGTGCATTCCTAGACCACCAAACTGTTCTTAAAGCCATCGATGTTACTATACAATTGTCATTCAAGAGATTCTCATTATCGATGCGTCTAGAGCCCATCACAAGGTTGCGTCTAAGGAAGTCGATGTCCAAATGGGTGTACATACATCCTACAAAAGGAGCCCGTGAATCAGAGTAAGGAAGTCGATGTCCAAATGGGTGTACATACATCCTACAAAAGGAGCCCGTGAAGCCTCTGATTGCTGGACATTTCAGAACACGTGTGAGAGGGTCTTGACTTTTCTTGCATTCTATTGTTTATTGTTTTAGAATGCTAAAGTGAAGCTTTCGTCTGCATAATTATGAGATGCTATAACTTTTAACACTTGTGTGTGCCAAGAACAGCTATGCTTGCAGTCCGAAAGCATTTGCGTATGATCGGCCATTGACAACAGTACAACAGGAGGGCGTCCTTCCATTTGCAGTGACCGATAATGCTCGCTGTCCGAAAGAATTTGCTTATGATCGACCACTGATGTAAGAGTTTGGCAAACCCAACAGGTTTTGAAGCAGGGGAGCATTCATCTTGCGGACATGTATGTCTGGTTTAGTGCCTTTCTTAAGGATCCCTTGTAAGAGTTTGTGGTTGAGTATTGTGCTTTGGCTCAATGTGCTGGAAGTCGTGCTTCATGAAAACATTTGGATACCTTGGTGCTTTTGAATGCTTGCATTTCTGATGCCACTCTGAGATCTCAAGGCATAGTACAAATCTCTAGTGATGCCGATTTGGAGTGCTCTTACCGCAAAATCAGCCTTCTTGCAATTTAAGATTGATAGGATTTGAGCATGTTTCAAATACGTGCAGCAGAAATCAAACATCAAGGTGAAGATTATGTAACTAAAAGGATATTGCTGCAAAGGTGAGCATGGCCAGCTTGTCAGTCCATCCGAACATTGCTCTCCCTTTATCAACACATGCAGTCTACAGGCTATCACTGACAGCATGAACCAGCACCCCTACTTTTGTGTATCCGTAATATGCATTTGTATCAAAGATTTTGTGTACGCATGTACATGTCGAACCTTATGAGTATGCAACATGTACATTTCTGAGCTCGTCAAGGTTGGGAATGTGAGGATATACCCATATAAATGGTGTGATCACAGGTTATGGGTATTTGATTTGATCTCAACAACAAATTGACTATCATTACAGGCTATGGATATTTTATTTTTTATAAAAAATAAGCTTGCTGACAAGATGCGGTCCATCTAGCGGATTAAGGCATCTACAAGTATGTGCAGAGAAAAATCTGAGCCCAATAGACACAACTAATGATGACTAATCATGCCAATGGGACCTGTCTTAGCGACTGAGGTGTTCCCATGCAAGCGCTTGCAAGACCTATGCTTTTGCAGCTAGAGCTCATCAAATGGCACAATTTTGAGTTGAGATGGCCCCAATCGAATCGCATTGACATAGTTGGTGGGAGCATGAGCCACCACTCCTGGCATCAAGAAGGCCACAAACCTAGCGATTGCCATTAGGCTGGAGTCCGTGAAATCGTCACCATACAACACCCTGTTCAGCAACATCCCAGTCACTAGCTCCCATGCCGTGGATATGCGCATAACAATAGAGAACAGGACATCTACAAAATTCCTGTTGGGCTGCTCAATCAATGCCTGTGCCATCATAAACCAGACAGTTATTCATATTATTCACAGTGGAGCTTCATGATCACTGAATTCGCTACATGTATAAATTCATGGGTCACTCAAAAGCTGAAGGAATGGCAATGTGTATTGTTAAGAAGCGAGACATGTATACATACATGGAATGCTTAGGTGTGCACATACATACATGTGATGCTCAAATGAATACATACATTCATGTAATGCTTAAATGCGCACATGCATACATACATTCATGTAATGCTCATACATACATACATTGCACAAACGCTCGGTGGATAATGACAATGGCCATTCAAATGACTGCATACATCAGCTAGTGTCCTATTTCTGAGCAAGCATGTGAGTTTACATGCATATTGAGTCTACGAACCAGCATTCTACTTACCATCTGCTGGTACAGAATGTTGGTGTAGCAGCAAAATCCAAAGTGCTTGAATCCAAAAATACTATGATCAAATGGTATTCTTGGAACAAGGTCGTATGCATACACCACTCGATAGTATTGCACCTTGTGCTTTTCAAGGGTGCTGGCCATGAAACTAGCAAAGACCTTGTCACCAACACGTGGCTGCCCGAACGTGAAAACCGCCCTCAGGTGCTCCACAAGCAGCTTCTTTTCATTCCTCTCCACATTGTTGTACAAGACAAGGGCCGCAAACAATGCGGCTAGGGCTCCTCCCAAGCTATGCCCAGTGATTACAAGTTGAGCCTTTGGGTTCTCTTTCAAAAGCTGGATTAGGTCGGCACTGATCATTTCAAATCCTAAGAGTCTGTAAGCGATCTCATGTTTAATTCTCTCAATGTCATATGTCTGCAGCATGTCAGAATGCTTATGAAAATCCATCGACGTTGTTCCTGGACTTTTCGCTGCCATGGATTGGATTGTATGTAGAGAGAGCCCTGTTATGAGCTCTTTGTTAGGATCATTCAAGTTCTCTTTGAGCCTTCTTCCAGAGTCTTCAATCTCGTCTCTACTGACAAGGCCGAGCGCCTCCAAAAAACCAACATGAAGCCTACCAATCACATCATCTAGTTCCACAAATGAGAAGTCAAGGTCTGTTGACCAGTCATCAGCATCGAATGGCTCTGTCCCTCGGAATGCAAGTACCACCAGGTTTGCGTCTCTTGGTTTGTCGTTGAATGTGAAGGCCTGTGTTGCCGGCCGAAGTACTGTTGACGACTCCAAAGCCTCAAGAACAGGTCCAAGAAAGGGCATCTTCCCTAGGTGTTTTTCAACTAATACAATAGTCCCATGTATTAAACTCTGCAGAATGCCCATGGGTTTATCATGAGCTGCAAATGTGTAAGAAATCACAGCTCAACATTACTAATAGGAATGCAAGGCCACTTTATTTCAAAGATATGAATCATTGTGCAATATATTTGAAAGAGAAAAAGAAAAAACACTTGAGTGAAGTTGCGAATACGCCACCATATGACCGAGAGATCTGACATACCATTTTCAAACTCGTAGAATTGTTGAAAACACATCTGCAAATGCAATGGAATTGGTTAACAAAGATGAGAAAGTTATGGTAATTTAAGAAGTGACTCAAGGGAGCTTAATTGAAATGTAGACGCTTTTACTAATGCCCTTGAAGGGTATTTATATTCCTGTGCATCGGTACTAGCGTCAGTGTACACGTCGCTTATTACAGTTGGTATAAGCATCAGTATCACACTCAGGCATATATGCCGCAACGTCACTTTCATGGTCAGTATACACTGACGTATATCGACACCGCTTGGTGACCAAAAAGCGTCAGGTACCCATGCTAGCAATGGTACCTTTTAAAACCTCTAGCAGTGTGCACACGCTTAAATGCAAACAACAAGATGTTTAGAAGGCATCTATGTAAATATAGTTTAAGCTCAGTTTAAGTATGGTCTACTACTGCTAGCCTCTCATATTCTCACATATATGTAATTAAAGCCATCTCCCAATGTATGCAGACATTTACTATGCACGGGTGCAAGTTATAAGTATTTGCAGAAGTAGGATGAGTTATTCTCACATTCCATTGCTTGTTCACTATACGCTCTTGTACATAGCGGGACTCGTACGCAAGCTTGGATGCCATCATACATAGGTCTGCAAAAATCTTCGAATTGTAGTTAAATGTTCCTGTGTTTGGATCGATCTTCAGCTGCGAGGAATACGGATAGATCAAGTCCATCCTTTGATCCAACCATCCTATAACTGAATAGTACGTCGATGGATCTTTTTTCCTTGGAAAGAACGTAATGCCTTCAATTAAGAATTCAAGAAAGTATCGCGAGTTATTTGGTATGTAAAAAAAAACTGAAAGCTAGATGCTTTCAAGCGTCATAGATTGATTTTGAATGGACAAAGGACTAAGCACATGAAAAATTGCAAATTATGATTAGTTATGAGTTGAAATAACTGACACAAGAAGATTTAGAAATTTTCTCATGCAGGAAAACAGAGTCTTTTTCAATATTTTTAATACAATGCATAACATCATGAGCTTATGCTCGAGAGGCACCGTATACCTAGCTAGGTATGATTGGGGGCAGGGGACCACCGGCCCCGGGGAAAAAAATACAATGCATAACATCATGAGCTTCTGCTCGAGAGGCACCGTATACCTAGCTAGGTACGATTGGGGGCAGGGGACCCCCGGCCCCCCCGGGGCCGGCCGTCCCCTGCCCCCAATCGTACCTAGCTAGGTATGTGGTGCCTCCCTCACAGAAGCTCATGATGTTGAGATAAGTCATGATGTGGGAATTGTTGTGAGAATGTGTCCAAAACTTCTTGTGCATGAGTAGCTGTATATATTGGAAACAAATTGCTTTTACAAAGTCTTCCAGCTTTGCAATATAAATTTAGCCCTTTGAATAAGTAGTATGAATAATGCCTAATGTGGGTTAACGGGATTCTTAACACTAGGTTGGTAACCTAACAGGACATAAAAGTGTCCTTTCAGGGTTTTGAAAAAAACCTCCAAACCCATTGTAGATCCACTCATTTTGTAAAATCCTTTTATGAGGTTATAGTTCAAGGACTACTACACATGTAAAAAATAAGAAACTTGTAAAATTTCTCATCTTTTGGTCACACCAAGCCTCCAAAGTTGATGGACCAGTACATTTTCATCAAAATAGTCATTTCTTACGTTTTGTTGCATAAAAATAAGATTAGGGATTTTTGTAGGACTTGAGATAAATTCCCTAGTTAACTTCAATGGGTTGGTGATCAGAACATATGATTGCTTCTCACTCACTATTTTTTGTTTTCCCAAAAGAAATAGGTATAAAAAAGTTGAATTTTTACCATTCTGCAAACCTATCATCAAAGTTTCTATAGCCACTCTAAATACAAATAATATATGCATGTTTTCTTAGTTCCCTATTGTCCTTCACTACAAGAGGTTGTGTGCTCTTGTGACGCTGTTAGCGACGGAAATACACTGGGTTTTTATAACCTTCGACGTCGCTAAAACCGTCGCTAATAGCGTCGCTATGAGAGCCATAAATAGCGACAGTTATAGCGACGTTTACACAGAAGTCTATAGCGACGCTCATAGCGACGCTACAGAGCCATAAATAGCGACGGTTATAGCGATGCCCGAGAGAAATTTTTTTTGGTGACAGGGCATTGAATGCCTTGCCACCCATCAAGCATATTGTACTTGATTCACTTTTTTAAAAAAGTGCAAGGGTAGATAATAGACCCAAAATAGTCACCCACAAGACGCATTGTTTGCAAAATTGACAAGCGTAAAATTGACAATTGTACACATCATAGGCAAAATGAATTGATTGGCAAATGTAATAATGACAATTGTACAACATCATAGGCATAAAGAATTGATTGGCAAAATGAACTGCGGTGACAAATGTAATAATATACATGGTTCAAAAAGACGTATAAAATCCGTCTCATGATACATAAGCTATGAGAAACCCTAAACTAATGCTATCTAGCTACGGCTAAACTGACGTCGTCTAGTCAGACGTCTCATCGCGTCCAAGCGGCATATCTGTCGGATTCTGCGAAAAAAGACAATAAGACAGCTTTCAGTAAGTATAAATATATAACGACATTTATAAAACAATACAAAAAATAGAAAAGAGTAAACCCTAATACTAACCATGCCGCCGCGAGAACTAAGAATGTCCATCAGGGCGTTTAAGCCCTTCCTGCTTGCGTACTCGCGCTCGTACGGTGTGGGATCACGTCCTGTTATCGACCACTGTCAAAACATACAAAGATTTCATTATGTTAGAATTAAAAAACTCATAAACCCTAAACTATCGAACATAAAGAGCAATGCGAAAACACTTACAAAATCGGCCTCAAATGATGCCCATCCACCGCTCCCCAAGTGGTGCGAGCTCCCTGCCTCTACTCGCGCTCTGGCTGCATCCTTTTGTTGCTTCCACTTGTCGGGATTCTCGCGTGCTGCTTTCTTCGCATTCTTCCAATCTTCTTTGGCCAGTCAATCTGGCCTGTTCCACCCATGCTTGATTGCTTTTTGCACTTCGGAACGCTTGTGTTTGCAGTATTCGCGCATTCGAATCTTCATCAGGTCTTCATTGAAGCGCTGATCCCGTGTTGGAACGGGAAACTCATCATGAAGTATGCTGATGACTCTGTTTTTTAAATCACTTGGTACTTCACTCCATACCTGCATTAAACACACGAATATTTAAACTTAATATTGAATGAATAGAGTAGACAATGACGCAAAGACCATTAAATACAATGACGTAATGACGCATATAAATACAATGACGCAATGAATTGAGTGATAGAAGAGGCAAGTCGAAAACTCAGAATTTTCAATCAAAAGATGTGAGCGTGAGTAGAAAAGAGCGTTATACACCATGGAAGGTACTTAGAGAGCCAGAGCTTTTACAACACGGAGCAAAATTGTTCAAATACAATATTTGTGGCTTTAAGAGATCTCTCTCTCATCCTCGCATAACTCAGCATAACTTCCTATATCTATATAGAGCTCTCCGTTTAAACACATATCCTCTGTTTCATTTTGTAGCTCCTCTGCATGCACCCCATATAGAGTAGTAGCATCTTGATGCTCGTCTGGCACCACCGCAGCGGCTTCTGATTGAGAATCTTCTCTGATCTCCTCCATTGATGCCGTTGTGATTGGCACATGGTAGCCTTCATACGTCCTTGCACTACGAGGGGCTACCTCTATGACGTACCACCAGTTTGATGTAGACTTTGTAGGATGAAATATTACCTGTCAGAGCCACATAACTTACATAAGAGCTTTCAAGCACATAACTTGTAAAAGGGGGATGTTAACTATTTACATACTTACTTGTTCATAATGCTCGGGTAGTACGAAAGTGTCTCTTAGGTCAGTCCATTTCTTAGAAGAATCCACCTCACGAAAACCAGACTCTCCTCTACGCACAGTAGCGTTGCGACCCTCCATGATTATCTTGAACCATTGCACGTCGAACAAGTCGACAAAAAATCCTCTGTAATCGATCCTCAAAATCTCTTGTAGCGTGCCGAAGTAAGTGAGTTCCGCCACCACAGAATCTGCATCAGAGGAACGTCGTCGACTAAACTGTTCAAATTTTGCCATGATTCCACAATCTTGAGTAAAACGCTTTTTGTCGATCCGTTCCACCCTAAAATGTCGACCTTTACACCATGTTGCTGTGTATGACTTATACTACAACGAACAAAGATTATGAGTGGCCGTTCAAACGTTTAGAAATAAAGTCACTAGCTAGTCGTACATTGCAAATCCGTCATCGCACATCTCCTTCTGGTCTAACCATGCTTGTGTAGACATCTTTGGTGGCTCTCTTCCCAAAAAGCCGTCGCGTAACACATGATTCTCTGGAAGATACACTTGATGACCTTCGTAGATTTGCTTCTTCAGTGAGGGCGCCCTACGTGCATTCAGTCTAGGTCCACATGTGACACATGCTCTGTATCCGCTTGTTTGAAGCCCTGCATGTATAGACATGATAATAGATCAACTATGGGAAAAAACAAGATTTATAGTGTCTGAGTGAGGAGTGTCAATAGATCACCTGAGCATTCTGTTAGCCCGGGACAGTCATGCATGGTCCACATTAGAATTCCTCTGATCAAAGCATTCCGTCGTCTTGTGTGTCAGCTCATATCCACCACCTCTATGCCAATCCACAATTGTTGTAGCTCTTCCAATAGTGGACGAAGATACACATCCATATTCTCCACTTTATATCGCCCTGGCACAATCAAGCTTAGCCATAGGTGCCCCTTCTTCGTAGTCAACCACGGGGGAATGTTGTAGTTGACGATGACAATGGGCCATACACTGTAAGATGTTGATCTTTGACCAAATGGATTTACGCCATCCATAGCCAGGCCTAAGCGCAAATTTCGAGCTTCCCTGGCAAAATCCGACCATGTTCCATCTATATGTTTCCAGGCTGCGCAATCTGCAGGAATTCGTAGCACACCATCCGAAGATTTATTCTCCTCATGCCATGATGCTAGGGCGGCCATGGACTTACATTCGAAGAAATGCTTGATGCGAGGAAGCAGAGGAAAATGTCGCAAAACCTTTTGTGGAATTTTTGTCCCGTGGAGATCTACTCGATATCTTTCGAAACCACATTTCGGACACTTCTCCATATCTATGTATTCCCCTCTGAAAAGAATACAGTCATTAGGACAAGCGTGGATAGAATTGTAATCCATCCCCAAGTTTCGCAAAATCTTTCTTGCTTCATCTCGGGAATCTGGCATCACATTGTCAGCTGGTAGTATGTGCTCTTTAAGCAATCTACACAACATAAAAATACGATATAGTCGTGTAAAAATCTATCAGATCATTATACATTTAGAGTTTTATTAAAGTAAACTAATTGTAATAGATCACCTGAAAAGCGCTGTGACGCTAGTGTCACTCCATCCAAACTTTGTCTGCATGTTGAGAAGAACCAGGAGTGCTTTCAATCTAGACATACGTGCTCCATTATACAATGGCGTATCGGCTTCACTTTTCATATCATCATAGATACGCCTTTCTGAATCCATGATCGTCTCGATCATTTCATCAATCTCGGGCTCAAACATTGCCTCGTTGGGAATGTGCTCTGCATGATCATCCCCCGAGCTGTCAGAGGCTACTTCTAGTGGCCTCACATATGCTGCTTGACCAAAGCGCCTGCGAACACGTCTATTGGGTTGCAAGATTGCTGCTTGTTGGCCAGCGTCAGAGTCCGACGAGTTATAATTGGCAACAACTCGATCTATAATAGATGGATCGAACTCGCCAAATTCGCGAACGTGCTGCAAAGAAACACGTCTTGTCCGTCGCACAGCATGCTTGCATTGATTACAAGGACATAAGACCCTCGTTGAGAGATAGGTGTTTCGGTTGGACGGTTCCACATCCTCGTCACTACTCATAATGAGGATAAAAATCTTATAACCTGGACAACAAATTTAATATTCTATTGGCATTCTTCGTCTTATCTCTCTCTCTCTCTCTCTCTCTCTCTCTCTCTCTACCTCACATTCTCTAGTCATGTCCAATCCCCGCACACCTCGGTCTAGAGGTGCACGGAGATCAGAACCACCGGGTTATAATCTCGTCTTTATTGGTCAATACCTATATTTGTGGGTACAAGAAATCTACAGACCCACGTCTACATGATACTGCATGTAGTGGAAAAAACCCCTTTGCCTCTTCTCTAGCTGTAGCACTTCACAACATCTTAACATCTTTTCACAGTAGATCTTTTCACTGTTTGTCTAACTCTAAACCCTAAACCGTAAGTAATTCTTGCGTGGACTCGATCTAACGTAAATAAGCGTAAATCTAAATAAACGTAAATCTAACTAAAAATAAACCTAAATCTAATTTAACGTAAGTCTACATCTAACCTAATCTTTAACGTCTTTTGGGATAGTTTCCTACGACGTTAAAACTGTCTTCTTCTTGTGTGTGTGTGTGTGTGTGTGTGTGTGTGTGTGTGTGTGGGTAAACCTAAATAAACCTAAGTCTAATCTAATATAACATAAATCTAAATCTAACGTAAATTATGTTATATTAAAAACAAAGAACTAAACTAACAGGGATTATAAGAACCTTAAAACTGATTTAACACATAATTTTTCACATAACTCGGTAAGAGTTGGCATTCTCATCACTAAAGATGTGAGAGTTAACTTCCGGCGGTGACGCTGCCTCATCTCCATCCACATCTGACGACAGCAATTGGCCCTTTGGACCATTCTTGCTATTGTTACTAACTTTGAAGTTGCTGTTGAATGACTAGAGGTTGTCTAGATGGTCATTGTCGGGGATGTAGTGACTCTTGCCGCCCTGAAGATCCACCTTCTTCCCTATCTTCTGAAGACATTTCACCAGTACTTTTGGATCGACGGAGCCCACCATGAGTGAAGGCAGCAATACCCTATATTCCATTGAGGGCTTTCTTCACCCGCTTCATGCAGGCATCGCAGTCTATGGAGACCTAAATCTAATCTAATATAACGTAAATCTAAATCTAGCGTAAATAAACGTAAATCTAACTAAAAATAAACCTAAATCTAATCTAATTTAAATTAAATAAACCTAAATCTAATTTAACGTAAGTCTACATCTAACATAATCTTTAACATCTTTTAGGATAGTTTCCTACGACGTTATAACTCTCTTCTTCTTGTGTGTGTGCGTCTATGTGGATGTGTGTGCCAATAAAAAGAGATAAATGGTATAACCTTTCTATTACCCATGCCAAGTATGATAGATTGGTTATGCCATTTCCCTCTTGAATAATAGGTCTTGAGTTCAACTCCTCGTCGGCTAGATCTTTAGGTTTTTTAATTTTAATTAGTTTCCTACGACGTTAAATTAGTTTCTCTCTCTTTCTCTCTCAATGTGTGTGCGTTTTTTTGTTTATGCATGTTTTCTCTCTCTTTTCCTCTCTCAATGTGTGCGTTTTTTGTTTATGCATGTTCTCTCTCTCTTTTCCTCTCTCAATGTGTGCGTTTTTTGTTTATGCATGCTCTCTCTCTTTCTTTTCCTCTCTCAATGTATGTGTGCATTCTTTGTTTATGTATGTGTGTGTGCGTTTTTGTTTATGTTTGTACTCTTTCTCTCTCTCTCTCTCTCTCTCTCTCTCTCTCTCTCTCTCTCTCAAAAACACTATGTGTGTGTGTGTGTGTGTGTGTGTGTGTGTGTGTGTGAGAGAGAGAGAGAGAGAGAGAGAGGGAGAGAGAAAGAGGGGAAGGGAACATGAGAGTGAGGAGAGGGAAGGAGCATACCTGGCTCTCCTTCCTCTCCTCGTGTGTGTGTGTATGTGTGTGTGTGTGTGTGTGTGTGTGTGTGTGGAGAAGAAAGAGAGAGAGAGAGAGAGAGAGAGAGAGAGAGAGAGGGGGAGAGCGTTACCTGCTCCTTGCTTGAGGGCGCCGAAGAACTCAGATCTGAGTTCTGAGTTTTTGGGCGCTCTCTGTTATTTTTTTAGCCCAGCCGGCGTCGCTATGAGCGTCGCAAATTTATTTGTAAATTTACGACGCTCATAACGACGCCGGAAAATTTTTTTTTGAGCATCGCTGTGTGAGCGTCGCTAATATGAATAACCTCTTGTAGTGCTTTAGGTTCATAAGGAGCCATGGAGCATGTCAAAAGAATATTATATCTCTTACCAAGGGGAATCTTGGGGACAAATATGAAGTGCTAAATACAGCGCAAACATGAAAAAACTGGGTTCAACATTATGAGTTGTAGAATCCCATAGAAACTATTCAATATCTACCCAAAATTTATCCTTATGACTAGGTATGGTTACTACCTACAAAATTGCATGTAGTTGTCACAAGAAACTAACAATATTGAAAAAGCTATACTTGATATACTAGAATGTTTCGTTTTCTTCTATAATTGAAAAAATCAACCATCGTTGTCTACTATGCAAAATAGGGTACTAGGTGCCCCAAAACTCAAGAAATATTTGCTTTATGTTACAATATGCGACATAGAAAATCAAAACTGCATTTGGATATCATGAAAGCCACCAAAAAAATCATAGAAGAGCTAAAATTGGCTCAAAAACAGGATTTGACATTTTTTTTGATTTGGTCATAACTTACAACTTTAACATTTATTTCTCCCTAGAAGCATCATGACATGTTGAGGACTACTAAAGATAGTTCTCTAGCATTATAGACCTCACAAACATGAATTCTAGAGTGGTATAGTTGCAAAAAGTTGAAAAAAGCAAAAAACAGGACCCGTTTTTTCACACAGTTTAGGTTGTGAAATGTTGTGCAAGGACAAGGTTAAAGATGGAATTGATATTCCAAAAAAATGTGAAGTTTTTTTCAGCTCATGAGACAACTTTCTAAATAGATAGCACCTCAAAATCCATTTTGAAACTCTTGACATAATTCAAGGAAAATGGTCACTTCACAGGACACAAAAGTGTCCCAAGACATAAAAGTGTCCCATTACCAACCTAGTGTTAATTACCTAATGCTGCCTAATGTATTGGATCAATACATTTTTAATGATGTGTAATGCAATGGATTAATACATTTTCATGAGGTTTAATGTGGATTAATGCATTATTAATAATGCATAATGTGGATTATTAAAAATTTGAAAGCTTCTTAATTACCTCTCAGATTGAGAACGATAAGCTTTGAGAGAAGACCGATAACTCCATCATTTGTGTGGTAAAAGTTAAGGAACCATTCAAGGAAGATGCCAGCCAATGAGAGCGGCATCTTCACAGCAAGGAGAAGGACAAGAATAAAGCGGGAAGCACTCTCCTGCCATATTGGGGTCTTGACTGCAGATTTACTCGCGATGCTGGGATGAATCCGATAGGCCAAAGCTGCAGCGAGCGAGGATGAGAAGCGCAGCGGTGGAATGAGACATGTGAGAGCAGCCCATAAGAGATTGCCCCAGCTCTCGTACTTCACTATTCTGTACTTCACGTCGGCGCTGTGCGCCTCTTCTGTGCGGTGCGGCTCTTCAGCGGTATTCATCTTGTTCATGCTAATTGAAACTGAATCAGTGATTAGCAGTTTGATTAGAAGAGCTGATCAGCTGCTAAACAACAGATATGAGTCTAGCTGCAGGCGGACAATTGGAGCCGATCAAATACTGATCAGATGTTTAATTAACAATGTACAGAACACATCAGGGCTTGCCTAATCACATGACATATTGTCTGACGACGTTATCGAGCACGCAAATTAATTCATATGTTAATACCCTCCCTGACGATCAGCTGGATGCGTTCAAACAATTCGTTAATTTTTTAATTTTAAGAAACATAGATTTATTTGCCTAAAAGTACTGTTTTTCGGTTAAACCTTAAGAGAAGTTTCACACGCATTTAGGTGTCACTTCAATAATCTTGTGGTAGACGTTAATTTAATCCTAAGAAACATAGATTTATTTCCATAAAAGTACTGTTTTTGGGTTAAACCTTAAGAGAAGTTACACACGCATTTAGGTGTCACGTCAATAATCTTGTAGTAGACGATATCATGTAATTCTTAACATTATTGAGACCCAAGGTAGGACGACATTATTTCTTCCAAGCCTACATGGTTTCTTCCAAGCCTAACGAGCGAGCTTTATCTCTATATACTAAACCATGAGAGCTGCCTTTGGATTGGAAGCTCATCCCCCCCCCCCCCCCCCCCCCCCCCCCCCCCCCCCCCCCCCCCCCCCAAACAAAAACCCCAACGATATAGGACGGGTCACCCACTCATACAAAGAAAAGAGATTACATCCGTCAAGTAGGTGACATAATGCCACATGTTTCACTCTACAAAATGCTAATAAAGTTATGCTATGTACCGATCTTATTACTATTACATCTATTCTATAGCTAGTTTAAACACACTGGCAAGGCTCGTTGAGAAGGCTTATGTACAAGGCTTGTTGAGAAGACTAAGGGTGTTTTCATGAGGCCTAATCACAAAGAAGGCATGCCCAAGCCTTGGCGTGGACTTGGTGATGGTAGGCATGTATTTTAATGTGCACAATTACACACTACCGAGCGGGTGCTCTACACAGTTGGAAATTGAAGCACGAACTTGAGAGGAGCTCAATAGTGCTGCAGGAGCTTATTGGTTGTTATAGTTACATCCATATTTGGGCAACCTAGAGCTGCTATCCAAAAGCCTTGCAAATTTGGGCATGCATTGTCTTCTAGGTAGGATATGGCATCAACCTCTAGATGGCAGTGTGTAAGGTGAGGCAATGTTCGAGTAGACCTACAATTGGCTTGGTGTCACTTATAGGGGTAGTGTGTAATCTCGAGGGATTTGCCTCTTAGACATGTATGTTACCAGGTGAATTCAAAAGAATGGGTTTTTTTATTGTCAAAATTATAAAATTTTAACAAGATTATATTAATATAATTTTAAATTGATTTTAGATAAAAACTCGTACGTTTTTTGAAAAAAAAAGCTCATTTTATTACCTTTAGTTTGTAAGTAAAGAAGTTTTCTTAATACTCTTTGAATGTTCGTTATATGAACAGTTTCTTAAAATACACAACCCCCCTGCCCCGCCCCGCCCCGCCCCCCGTTCTAATCCACCTAAAACACACATAACATGCAACCTCTTTTATATAGACAGGAGGAGTCTTTCAACTTTCCACTTTTGAGAGACTTTTCATTTCCTAGACTTACCCTTCACTTATGCAATTGAGATGTTTTGAAGGGAATTTTCTTTCTCCTAAATTTTGGAGACCAACTTTCACAAAATAAAATATAAAAAAACAAATAAAATGATAGTCAAAGAGCAACACAAATTGGGATGAATAGGTCAGATCGACCTTAAAATACTTGGTATGCACCAGACTTTGAATCTAGCAACTTCGTAGAAACTATGTTGAAACGTGATTTGAAAACAACTTACCTTGTGTACGTATAGCCTTGCTTGATTATGATTTTATTCGAGAAGACCATTAGCTTGAGTTGGATCATTAGTGACACATGGCAACAAACTTTCTTTTTCACTATTTCATGTAGAGCTTTGTGAGACATTTCTGTGCCTATAGAGAGAGAGAGAGGCAACAAAGTGTTGCCATTTCTGTGCCTAGAGAGAGAGAGAGAGAAAGAGAGAGAGAGAGGCATTGAGTACTGATGTCACACAATCTTTCCCATCCTCTTTCACCTTTTTTTTTTCCCCTCAATGTCATAATTTTTTATGCTTTTAGAGTGCGATGTAATCTGAATAGTTCATTGTTACACTTGTTTTCAATGCGATAATAAATGTTATAAAATATTAGCATCACTTTCTCATTTTCTCTCTCACAAAGAAGCTTCTTATTATTATTATTATTAGATTCCTTTCAATAGCTTTATGTAGGCCATAGTGAACTTTCACCTTGTTATACTTATACTTACAAACTTACACTTGTACTAAAAGCCTTGAAGACTCGGATTCACTTTCGTTTAATTTTTTATGTTCTAGAATGCTAATGTGAGTCCCACATCGAGGAACTCATTAATTAATTAATTAATTGAGAAGATTTGTCTTTTTTCAGATCGAAAAGTTGAAGTCTCTCTATTATCTTCGGTTATTGCACCCAACCCCCTCGCACATACCATCCCCCCTCACCCCATCGTTGCCCTTGCCATCGTCGTCATTGCATTATGCTCCTCGGCTTCCCCTACCACCGCCATGGCATGCTCCCATTAGCTCCACAGAGCAAGAGGCTACGAGCTCTCTTTCTCTTTGCTCATGTTCTCAGATACTGTAGTCTCTGACCTACGGTCATTGTCCCTAATCTGGCCTCATCTTGCCTGGCACTACGAGGTCAGACAACAACCCGGTCCACTCCTCCTTCAAGAAGGGAGAGGAATTAGGTTCCGCAGGAGATGCACAGCGGCGCTGCTACCTCTCTCTAACAACCAAGCTTGCGTACCTGCAGTTGCACCTACTGTTGGAGCACATGCAGACAAACGAGAGAGAGAGAGAGAGAGAGAGAGAGAGAGAGAGAGAGAGAGAGAGGGATTCTACACCCTCTGTGTGCGCTCCACCCCAAGCCTGCCCTGCATGGACATACATCGACTCGCCCATCTATTCTACTAGCATGCATGGTAGGAAGCCCTCCCCTTGGTCATTGCATTGTTGCACCTTGGGAAACATGTTCAAGACACATACAGGGAGGCTATCGAGATAATGGCAAAAAAGCTCTTGTGATCCTCTGCGGCCCAAGGTTTGCGCACAATGCCGCATTGCCGACGACGGAACAAAAATCTCTCTCTCTCTTCCTCTCTTCTCCACGTGTTTTCACCTTGTTCTTTTCTCTTCCTCTTCCAAGACAAAAGAATCTGCCTAGATCACTATAAAAATTTTGAAAAACGTTTGAGAGACATCAACTCTCTTGTCTCCCTCTCCTCCACGTACCATGACCTCTACTTTTCCTCTCAAATATTCCTCTCAAATATACACAAGACATCATCTCAGACTGTATTAAATAAGCCACTTTGCGAAAATTGGCTGGACCTATAGGCCTGTTGAAAAAGGCCTTTCCAGAACAAGGGATTCAAAGAGTGCATGCATAGGAGTTTGATAAGTTGATATGAAGTATGACTTGATAAAATTTTCTTTAATACTTTAGTGGAGGACCTTTTAAAGATCCATCTATCTATACTTACTCTTTATAATGCACCTTAAAAATGTGTCAGGGGCAAAAGAAGCCCTCGATGTGTCTCATTTTGGTGAAGCTTGAAAGGTGGTGAACATTTGCAACTTTCAACCTTTTAATCTAATAAAAAAGATTGAGTGTACTTTTGCTCATTTTGGTGAAGCTTGAAAGGTGGTGAACTTTCAACCTTCGAATCTAGTAGGTGGCCAAAACGTTTTTTTGAATTTGTTTTGATAAGAATCTAGCAAGATGCTTAGTTTGCATTCAAGGAAAAAATGTATTCCCCCACGAACTAAAGGCAATAGGAAAAGATCAAATTGAATACTTGGGTGCTGGAGGATTGGCACCATGGCACGGTGATGTGACACACACACACACACACACATAGAGAGAGAGAGAGAGAGAGAGAGAGAGAGAGAGAGTCCAAAGGGAGTTTTGAAAAAAAAAAACGTAAAACCTCAATTAGATTTGAGCTTGCCTTGAAGAAAACCTAGAAAATAAGAGGAGTTTTACTGCCCTTATTTCCTTCGGTTAGGAAAAATGTATTTTTTTAAACCTATGTAAGCAAGGGCATGACGTGTGGAGGACACAGACAAAAGCGTGTGGCCTATGTCAAGGCGAACGCGTAGGACCTTTTTCACTATGATGCTGCGGTTGCAGGATAGGGAGGCAGAGACGACAGTGGGGTGGGGTCTATGCTTGGGCGGGAACATGGCAGAAAGGGCATCATGTGTGGATCATGTCTGCATGAAGACGAACCGCTACTACACACAGCAGGGTAATGGACGGCCGGTTGTGCACAGAGCAGGGGAGCGGACGGAGCGACTGTGGAGGGTTGTTGGCTAATTGCAATCATGGACAGCACAACAGGGCAGCTTGGGGCGATTCTGTATCAGAGAGGAAGTGGAGTGCACTCTTTGTGTCTGTGTCTCGCCATTGTCTATACAGGACGCCGCCAATGCAATGGAATCGTGCTTAGGTGTGTGTTCTCTCATTGAATAGGAGAACGCATGAAGGAGATGGCGAGCTAGCATTGCATGCAAGCCGAATTGGTGCTCCTTGAGGTCGAGGCACAAAGATGGATGCGAGAAGGCATCGAGGTGGAGGAATGGCTACGCCCAAGCAATGGAGGATATAGACGTTGCGTGAGAACCGGGGATAGAGGCACTTTTGCTTTTGAAACCTTTAAGACATACGGAATCTTACAACCTAATTAATTAATGGATCAAGAGTAGACCCAATAGAAGTAGGACATAGCAATAACAAGGTGAGAACCCCCAATGGCCTGTAGAAAGCAAGGGAAGGTCATTTTTTGGCGATGTGGAGGTATGTGGTGGAGTGGTCGGACCAGTAGTTGTAGTTAGTGCCGGACATGGTTTGCGGTAGGTCATTGCTAACCCATACGTGGTCCAGCATAGAGTTGTGTACTGTGGTTGGATGGTGTATCAGTTGGTGGAGACCGTGCTAGAGAATGAGGTTGGAAAGGGTTCTATATGTGCTGGTTTCCAAGTGCGTTAATGTTGAAATCTCCCATTATGATTAGTGGTCGCATGGTGCGGGTTGAATCAAGAAGATTGGAGATGCTATGCAGGAACCCTGGGAGCGATGATGTCAGTGCCCTGTAGAGTGAAATGACCGTCGCTAGGCACTTGTTGGCGCAGTGGAAAGTTGCATGGGTCATTTCAAGTGTTTGATTGATGCAGATGTGTATTTGTGTAGGTATTAGGTTGTCTTTATGGAGAATGGAGATGCCGTGTAGTTGTGTTGAGGATATGTTGTGGAAGCCCGGAATGGTTGTCGCATGTTGTCGAGTCTCTTGTAGGCAGAGGACATCGGAAACCATTAGGCTTTTGTCGTGGATGATATCGTTTGCATGCTTTCCAAGGGAGACTATGTTCAGTGATTGGACAATGTAATGTGTATCTTGGTGGAGATGTAGCTGCTTTTGGACGGGGGAATAAGCTGCTTCTGTTCTCAACCTGTGGAGCTCTTTGAGGACAGATGCGTCGGTGTGAATGTTGCAGGGCAGCAAGCTCTCCACCAAATATAGATTTGCAGTGTCACGAATCCGTGTGAGAGCAGTGTATGCGAGGCCGTGAGACCTAATCCCTTTGGGGTTGAAAGCTAGTGTGTTGAGTGTAAGCCCTTGCGATCGGTGAATTCTGCGGGCCGTAGCAGGCTGAACTGGGAATTGCTTGCGTGTGAGGGTGTTGAAGTAGTTCTTGCCAATTTGGAATTCGCGTGTGATGCGGAGAATTGGCGTCCAACTAGGCAATGTGAGTGGGTTGCGAAGATGACGGTGGTCGTACCTTTGTTTTTGCCCTATGCTAGGGTTGGTGAAATGAAGCCAGAGGCATGTCGTGTCGGAGAATGTAGTGCAGAGCTTGTAGACGCCTTCTGCACAGTTGACGAGGCCGTCAAGAATGTCTAGATTTCCAACGCATAGTTCGACCACTAGGCCTGGCTTCAGACACAATGTTGCTTGGAGACCCGCAGTTTGTCTGACATCCAATGAGATTGTTATTGTTTTGCTGCAAGAGGCGGCACGCTTGTCAATCGCTTTGAATATGTGTGGCTCACCAGGCAATTGTGCGAAGACCTTTTCATTGTGTTCATCCTTTGCCTTGTTAGAGTAGAATAGGTGTGATATGGTTATGTTAGCAGGCAACTCTCTGTGGAAGGAGTTGTTAATGTATGCAAGGTCGATGCTCGTGTGTGAGCCAATTCTCATTCAGTTGAGCACCTCTATAAACTGTCCATCGGTTTGTCTCATTGTCATCGTTAGTTCGTAGCACTTAAGGAATTCATGCCAGTACGAAGGTGCAACCGCCTCGAGAAGAGGCTGCTTGCTTGTGAATATCCAAGAGTCTTTGACTGGGCTAGCTTGGCAGAGGTCACCACAGAGTATGACATCTAGGCCACCAAAAGGTTGGTCGTGTTTTCTCTTGATGGCACGAAGACGCGAGTCAGCCAATGAGAAGACACTTGATCCTATCAAGGAGACTTCATAAACACTACAAGCTCCAAATCTTGATAAAGTAAGGACAATGCATCTAGCTTTTCTGCTCTGAGGCTTGTGTGTGTCATAGTTATCAAAGGCAAATGTAAAGCCGAGTGTATAGTTGTACCACCAATGTTGAATGCTACCTTGCCTATATATGCCATCAGGAGTGCCTTAGGAAAGTCAGCATTGTGGCCCGACTTATGCGTGTAGAAACGAATGAGGGCTTCGACTAGCAAGAGCAATGTGAATGTTTTTCCAGTGCCTGCTCCACCTGTGAGGAAGAGATGTATCTTTTTTGATGTCGCTATGCGTTTTTTAAGCATGACATCATCAAGGATGAGTCGTTGTTGTGGGTTTAGTTTCTTTATTGATGTGTGGAAATCCTCATTGGTCATGCCAATATGTTTGGAAAAATGCAAAGCAAATGGTTTTTTCGTTGGTTGGTTTGATGGGGTGTTGATCATCACGTTGGCATTTGTTGGAATCGTTCAAGGAACTTACACTTCTCGTGTCGCGTGAGGTTGTGATAGCTGTTGCAAATCTGTCAAGTGGAGCTGGTTTGACAACAAACTGTGATTCATTGTTTTTCACTGTCTCAATGTTCGAAGTGTAGACATCCATCCAAGACAAACCTTTGGGTAGGTGCTCATTCTCATGCCTTTACCACGGCAAGAAGAGAAGGCATTGTTCTCTATAGTGGTTGTCAAGGTCTTTGGCTTTACTGTATCTAATGTATCGTACGATGCGTGCCCTCTACAACAACGTGTCAGGCCTGGAGAGATTTTTGGTTGTGGAAGCGAACTGGGCCAAGCACATGGCAAAGAACGAGTGTGGTCTGAAGGCATATTTGTCAATGATGGAGGCAGAGAAGATTTATGTTGTGTCAGGGTGCATTTTTTGCAAGGCGTTCTTTTTTTTAAAAACGAGAGCACGCTCTTCAGGTGGGTTAGTATTTATGTATATGAATTCTCTAGAGGAGCTATGCAATGGAAGCAAGAGACATATGTAAGCAGCTTGCTGTGAACTAATTTGTTGTGTGTTAAGGATTGTGCTACCAACTTTTCGTAGTCTCTCCAACGTTGTTCCATTGTTTGCGACACAGTGATCAACTTGTGCCTTGATTGCTCCTATTAATGTATTGTCCATTTTTGTCATGTATGAGGTGCAATAGCTCACAGCTCCATGTGCATTTAGCACGAACTGTATATCTGTATTTGCATTCCAAAGTGAAGCTATTGATTTGTTGAAGTTGTTTGTGAATATATTGCTTGGTTTGTGCTTGAGAAAAATAGTGGGTCGTGAGATAGTTGCTTGCAATGCAAGCAAGTACTGTTCCATGGAGAGTTGTACTTATTCTAGCCATTCTTCAAATGTAGGGGCATTTTGTAAATCAATTTGGCTGAGTTGTTTTTCGATTTGTTGCAAGTAAAGCTTACCTTGTCTAGCTATGTTCGCCTCAAGTATTCCTTGTCGGATAATAGTTGTGAATGGCATGGGAAAACGTGGAAATCCAAAACGGCAACTTTTGCTCTTCTTTTGGCAAGTCTTATGATGCTTGTGCTTGTAAGCTTCAGAAAGTTCATTAGGCAAGATGGATCTATCTGTGCTAACGTGGGTATCTACAGACAATACAATATCTTGATCTGAGTGTGTTGTGAGTGATGGAGCATTTTCTAGCCACAATAAACCATGATCATGTTGGCTACCGCGACTTTGGAACTCCGTGATGAAAAAGAAGTCTCGTATTTTGCCACATATAGATGAATCAGTGCGCAACAACCGTTTCATTGCGTTGAACCTGTTGACGTAGAAACGAGCAGTTGTAATGGGATCGGCACGAATGAGGCGACGCTGATATGAGCTCAGACTCTCATTGGGCTCTTGGCTCAGCGGGACTAACTTCTCAAGTGCAGCAAGAAGCTCTTTCTATCTTCGTTCTACGGAGGAGAACGTGACAAAAAATGTAGGCGGTCCAAGTTGCAGGATCATTGCGAAGAGATTTTTTTTCATCTTTTCCTTGTAGTCGGGGGATGTGTGCAGTGCCTCGAAGTCTCTAAAGCCTAATCTTGAGTTGAGAAGACTCTCTATGTTTGTGTCTTCTACAACTTGTCTTGCAGTTAGCACTGCACCTCCTAGCTTTCCCTTGCGCATTCGCACCCAAACAGAGGAAGCAACTTGTTGCGACATGATTTTGATAGACTTGAAAAATAAATTCTCGATGTCCAGGGCGAATCTTCTATCGACGTTGATGAGCTCCCACTTTGCGATTGTTTGATAATCTTTGGTTGCGGCCTCCCTATATCTTCTAGGGGACCCGAAGAAACGAGTTGGTGCATGTTGAATACAAAGACGAGAATTTTGTGACTGTCATTACGCTAGTGGCCCCATCAGTACCGAAGAAGAGGCATGCACCCGGGACAGCATGTTTATCATGCAAGAAGCTCTCAAACAAGTCGTTGAGCAAATTTGATCTAAGGTCATGTGGTGCACCTGTTGAGTTTTGGAGATGGTGTAGCGCGAGGAAGATGTCTGAATTGTTCGAAAACTGTGCTACGAAAACGGTATCGACATTGTGTTCGGCCAAGTGAGTCATTGGAAAGACACGCAAAGATTGTAAATATTAAGTGAAGGAAGAGTAGAGAGCGAGTTATGGAGAGACACCACGGCAATAAGGCTCAAAAGCAAGATACGATTTTCTTCTGAAACGCGATATACAATGGATAAGCCAAAATTTAGTTCATCGATTGTAGAGGGTTCTAGGTAAGGAAGCATAGTTATTCATGGTGAAAGGCCAAAAGCTATGGAAATACATGCTCTCAAAGCATCTAGGTTTCCATCAGAGGAGTGAAAGATATCATAGACCCATTTGTGCCAATTTTGAACACACCCTCGACAACAGATGTCGGTAAAATATCCCTCACCTCTGGAATGCTCTCCATGTACACCTCCTTGAAGCTCCTTGGCAAGCCCAGAAGACGATCCACCATAGATCCTGACACTTGAACCGCCACAACATGTCTATCAATGCTGCTTCAGATTTGTGCCTCCAGCCTGAGCGTCGTGTTGATGACGTGATCTTTATCGCAAAGAGAACAGCACAGTCGGCCTTCAACCTTCTTCACCTTCGGTGAGTCACAAACTGAGCACTGGGAATGCAAGAGAGCTCTATTGAAGTTCACAAAGCGCAAAGTCCCCACAACCTACAAAAAAAACAAACGTGTAAAGACCACTAAAGATGTCTTTATCCGGTTGAGCGCAAACCATGCAAAGTCACCTCTCTATTGTAGCCGAGAATCTCACACTGTCTATGAAATGCTATGGTCAATTCTTCCTTCAAGCGTGATCCTCGCACGGGGGCCAAAGTTGTGACGTCCAGAACAGACAATGTGCGCACCTTGCCAACAAAGAGGCCAATATTCCTAGCCACAAACATAACAATGTCCTCCCTAGCCATCTGGGCCATGACCCGATCGTAGTCTTGCTTTCGAGAGTTGACAAAGCTCACCTACATATGACAAAAGGTTTGTCAATATCGAAAGAAAGAAACGCTAAAGCCAATGCTTCTGATACGTACAACTACTTTGTCGTCTGGGGTCGGGCCATCAGCAACAACCAAATCCCCAAATGTAGTGCCAATTCTTTGATGGAAATTACGACTTTGCAAGACAACAAACGCCAGTGTCGCTAAGGGCGGACGTGGGCTAGTAGTCTCGAAAATTGTAGCGTCAGCAAGAAATGTGCTTATCTTGGTCTCAGGATAGAAATCTAAAGTAACAGGGAATGGGTCACGAGGTCGAATGGTTGTCGACGCACCGACATGCAAGGAGAACAAAGCTAACCCAGCATCGTTATGGTTTTTAGCCCTCACAAGAGGACAGTCAACCCTGACGAACAAGCCGATCTTGAGCTCCCTGGTGTAGGTCTCAATGAAGGGATCCACAACGACGACCATGATCGTGTCGATGCAATCGGCATCGACGATGTCGAACTTGACGTAACGTGCATTTTTCTTTTGCCAAGACGAGATGGAACGGTATGTGCCATATCAATTCAAGATTTTCCCCTCTATGGAAAAAGGTTTACTATCCTCATCTATATCGCTAATCATGAATAGCAGCAAGGTTTCCTTGACTAACAAGCTTTTCCCTTTGTCCAGTAGCTTGCCGCTGTCCAAGACATTCTGAGCAGCTGAAGATTGGCCAACTTCAGAAAATGAGGTTGTAGCTTTGCCTAATTCGCGAGCTGGGCAAGGAAGTTGTTGTTGAGACGAAGACGGTGCTTGTGCGCACTCCTCCCCTAGTGGAGAGTATCCTTTGCCTACAAAAAAAAAGCAGAGCACCATCTTAATGCAACTCAACACTCAAGAATGCATTGTAGCGAAGAACATCGTAGACACGTTAAGCCTGTTCCACAAAGAATGATTGTGCACACCAGCCATACTTGCACTGCCAACGGGATTGATAGAAGGGCTTCCTTGAAGCACGGCATGCCTACACCTCTTCCCAATTGCGATTTCCTCGAAGGCAGGATTTGGCGGCGACCCGACAAAGCTTGACACTACCAGGTGCGATGAGCGTTTGCCTGCAGGACATGGAGGAGACTCAACGAACCTACACAGTTCTGCAGGAGGAAAGAAAAGGAAGAATCCAATTAACCATAGCATTGACTAGTTGAGGAAAGCAAAGAGAGCATAAAAAACATCCTGCAAGCAGCACACTCGTAAAAGCAAAGGAAGAACGAGGCGTAGAAACGAACTTCCTGAAAGGATGCGAACAAGCTTGCGCGAAATATGATTTCTTTTTGGATGAGCAAGCAAACAAGTTATTTAATCTTGGAAAATGTCACGTTTCAAATCCCTCGCTAGGTTGCATACACAAGAAGATTTAGAAATTTTCTCATGCAGGAAAACGGAGTCTCTCAATGTTTTTCATACAATGCATAACATCATGAGCTTTTGCTCGAGAGGCAACGTGTATGGATGCCTCCGAGCCAAGTAGCAAGATTGCGAGTTACTCAAGCAAGGATGAACATAAAGAGCGTCAGGTGGAGCCTGTTGATTCACTCCCCTCAGGAGATCGAGAAATGCGAGCATGCCTAGACATGCATAAGTCAAAAGCTAATGAAGGACTGATGGTTTGTGAGCTGTTGCAAGTAGAGACGGCTTAGAAAAGGTATAACCAAAACATAAAAAGAGTGGGGTTGTCGGATACGAGACAGCCGTCGTGTGTGCATGATGCTAGTGCTAAGCCCCCTGCCCCCAATCGTACCTTGCTAGGTGTACGGTGCCTCCCTCACAGAAGCTCATGATGTTGAGGTAAGTCACGATGTGAGAATTCTCGTGCTTCTTGTGATACGCTACATATGACATGTATGGTATGGAAACAAGGAATTAGGTGTGTGAATGACTACGACCTTGGAATGGTCTCCATGCTGACAAGGAGTGTGCATTGCTTGCACCCACCCCATCCCAATAGAAATACGCAAAGTATCGAGGTCATCCTTTACCGACCGAGCCCCATTACTCAAGTTAATCAATTGTCACATATCCCAGTTTGAAGCGTAGATTTCTCGGTTTCAATTTCATTCAGCCCTTGATTTCCAAGGTCAAAATTTGGGCAATATAGTTCTAAACACCTTATTTTGGACATTGATTCTGATTATCTATTTGAATGGACCCTAAAAAACAAGATCTAGCAGTGTTTTAGACATAAGACACTCTCTCTCTCTCTCTCTCTCTCTCTCTCTCTCTCTCTCTCTCTCTCTCTCTCTCTCTCTCTCTCTCTCTCACTCTCTTACTCATTGTGACACACAATGACAATGTCGGAGTGTGCTGTCTTGGAACAGGATGCATCGGTGGCATTTGTTGAGCCATACAATACTTATAGAATAGACGATATGGTCTCAATCTGCAGTAGCTTCAAATCAAGCAGGGAGGAGAAAGCAAAGCAATCACTAGCAAGAAGCAGGGTTCTAGTTTTGGAATTGCAACATCCATGGGTACGTCATGCAAAAGGTCTGCCCATGGAAACGATGACTGATCCTTTAGTCGCGGAGTTGACGCGGCTGAGTAGTGGGAGGAAAGTCGATGTACATGTGACAGATTCACTCGTCATGCTACTCACAACTTTACCTGCCGATGTCCCCTACAGTGTATAATTCCACCGGCCTTGCGTAGGATGATGATTATGAACGCCAGCGGGTTCGAATTCATCGACAATGTCAAGCTTGAGGCTCTCGAATCCGAGGCTGATTCCGAGATTGAATCTGTAAATGCAGTGATAGGCGAGCTGGGCATCACTGATGAAATGGCGAGAACAATAATGCAGCGTGTCCTGCTAGCTGTTGATGCGAGCCGCCACTCGGTCATTGCTGAAGCGCTGGAAATTCTCCTGTCCCCTGTTGTCGTAGTGAAGGAACTTCACATAATCTAGAAACAGTTTCAGTGGGCATGACAAAGAGCAGGAGGAGATGTTGTGCCAGACGATTATTAGTCCAGCTCTCTCTCTCTCTCTCTCTCTCTCTCTCTCTCTCTCTCTCTCACTCAATGCAAGATTCCATATAACCAAGAGCCGAGCAACACTCAGATTGACAGTATACTGCAGGGCTTAGGGAACAAGGGTAGCATAACTACTTTTATTAATGACAAGCATAGGCAAGTAATATATTTTGGTCTATTGAGGACTTGAAACTCGCAGTGCAGCTCAGGCCGAGAAATAGGCTCGTCATGTCATGCTCATTTGCCTCATTAGGTGTACCAAGCCAAAAGAAAGCAGGACCAACAAGAACGCCAACGCAAGAAACATTTCGAGTGTGTCGTTCGCAAGCAAAAAGAAACCAGAACTGACATTCAAAACCAACACCAGCATAGCACAAGTAAATCAATTATCGGCATACATAATTGTACACGAAACCGTTGACGAGGCAGAGAAACAAACCTCCAGAGAAGTCCATGCTCTCACCATCGCTAGGCGAGGCATTGCTTGCACTCCCTTCACCACCACCAGCAATACCAGCATCCGATGCCATGATAATAGAGGATCCAGCTACTTTAAGCACAACACACAAACCCTCAAACTAATTCGCAGCAAACGCTCAACAAATTTCAACTCCTCACAAGCGATAGCAACTTCTTCAACAGGATTCGGCAGAAGAAAACATTCATTTACATATGGTGACTCAAGTCAACTTAAATTTGGAATTGCAGCATATCAAGACATAGAAATTGGATAGCAAAGAGAGAATCTTCCACCAAATAGTGATAGCTCAAAGCTTAAACATCAAAGCAAAGACCAGCACTTCTTGGCATATTTACAAAAGTAGAACAGAGAGAATCTTCCAGTAGATAGATAGATCAAAAGCTGAAACAGTAAAAAAACTTGAGACTTGCTGCTACATGTACAAAAGACTTGCTGGCATATTTACAGAAGCTAGATAGAGAGAGAATCTTCCACTAGATAGATAGCTCAAAAGCTCAAACAGTAAAACAAACTTGAGAATTGCTGCTACATCTACAAAAGCACGACACAGCATAATGACGATCAGCTGAGACAAGGGCTTCTTATCACACTCCGTTTTCTGACCTTTTATACAAGCTACAATGAGCATGTGCATTATTTTATTCTAAGCATTACATTCCAACACGTGCTCTGAAGCACAGAGAATGAAGACGAACATCGCTCACCACCTGAGGCTACACATCGCTCACGCCATTGAATGCAGTCGCCCCTAAAAGCACATGGGTCAACAATCTTGAAAAGCATCCAGACAGCGCACGCCTTCGGCATTGAACAAACAGCACTGCCATATCAAACACATGCACCACTGCACACGTCCTCTGGCAGGAGCAGCACGAAAAGATGTATACCTGATGCGCGCCACCTTCACGAAAGGACGAGACCTGCTACACGCGTCACCTTCTCTGCTAGCAGCAGGGCAAAAATCGACGAGACCTGCCAAGCAGGCTGCAGCAGGAAAAGACTTTCCAGGTTGTTTCAAACAACCTTTAGTAAACCTAGGGCCACGTGGCATTCATCCGGCACCCATATCAAACGGGCTCAACATTGCAACAACTTTGCAGGCCAAACCCTATGGCCTTCCTCAGGCCAAAAAAGATTGAGTGTACTTTTTTTTTTAAAGGCATGCTTTGCCTTTCCTTTTGGATGCCAATTGAAAGGAGGTTAATCTTTTCTTTTTGAAGGCCAATATCCATAAAAGTTAAAAATTTAAGGAGTTGTTCATATAGACGAATTTAAGAAATTATTCTTATTGACATTAGCAAAATTTTATCGGAATACTTCAAGGAGAACTTGGAGTCTAGCTAGGTTTATGCAATTTTAGCCTCTTAAAAATACACTAAATCCAAGTTTGTATCAAACACCGATCTCAAATAGCCCCAAAATGGAAGGACACTTGTGTTTTTGTGTGTGTGTGTGTGTGTGTGTGTGCGCACGCGCGCGCATGAGAGAGAGAGAGAGAGAGAGAGAGGAGGGGGGGGAGGGGCTCAAAGAGAGTTCCAAATCTTTTTTTCTAATTGAAACAATCTTAAAGTAAATAAGGCACACACTAAAACTCTTTCTGTTTTTAACTCAAAAGTTGAAGAATTGATGATATTTATACTATAACTTGAAGGTAAGCTTGGAACATATCTAGGACTTTATAATTTTAGTTGTTTAAAAATACAATAAACCTTGGTTTTGCAATTTGGGAATTTTTAAATTTAGATAGTTAAAAATACAAACCTTGGGTTTTTGCAAACACAGGTTTTGAATAGCCCCAAACTGGAATGGAGGGGGGGGGGGGGGGGGGGGGCGGGGGAGAGAGAGAGACCCCAACAACCTCGCAGCCATTCAAAAGCAATTATATATTGTTTCAAGAAAAATGGAATCAATTCTACGATAAAATTCTTCATCTACTTAGACTATTTATTCTAATCAAAACTATTAAATAAATAAGGGCACAAATAAAACTCTTCCAATTTTAAGGTTAAAATTTGAAGAATTTTCATATTTACACTAAAACTTACTAAATTTTATCAAATTTCTTTAAGGCAAGCTTTGAATGTAGCCCGGGTTTTACAATTTTAGATGGATAAATATACAGTAAACCCTATTTTCTTTTGTAAACACGGGTCTCCAATAGACCCAAAATGGAAGTGCATGAGAGGCACTAAAAAGTTAGTTGTTCATTATATCCACGGTCACTCTCTTTCACAAGCTATTCACAAAGAGGAGGTGCACCTGTCAAAAATCTATTACACCCTCGTATGGGACACTGGCATGTGTGTGTGTGTGTGTGTGTGAAAGAGAGAGAGAGAGAGAGAGAGAGAGAGAGAGGGTTCTCCCAACAACTTGGCATCCCTCCAAAAGCAATTACATATTGTTTCAAAAAAAAGGAGTCAATTCTACGATAAGAAATGCTTTATCTATTTATACTATTTTTCTTAATTGAAGAGATTCAAGAAATAAGGGCATAAATAAAACTTCTTTCAATTTTACATTAAAATATAAATAATCGTCAATATTACACTAAAATTTACAAAATTTTTCGATTGTCTTCAAGGAAAGATTGGAATATAGCCCGCATATTTTACAATTTTAGTTGTTAAAAATACGCTAAACTCCTTTTTTTTTGCGAATACACGCTCCAATAGACCCAAAATGGAAGGGCACGAGAGGCAATAAAAAGTTTGATGCTTAGTATATCCACAATCACTCTCTTGCCACCTCAAGCACAAGCTATGCACAAAGAGATGAGGTGCATCTATCAAAAAAACATTTGCACCCTCACGTGGGACACCAACATAAGAGAGAGAGAGAGAGAGAGAGAGAGAGAGAGAGAGAGAGAGATTTATTCCGTGGCAACTTGGTAGCCTTCCAAAAGCAACTACATACCATTTCACAGAAAATGAGAGTTGAGGATTCTTCAATGAGAAATGCTTTATCTAACTAGCACTCACAATATTGGCTTTCAAATAGTGCACAAAATAATAGATTGTCAGTGTTAGCGTTTGTAAACATGACAGCCTTGTGAGGGAAAGATTATGGAAAACCAAAGATGGAAGTATCCTAACTGACATTGATAAAGTCTTGATTACAGCTCAAGGACCTCAGGTTATGAACACCAAAAGAGGTTGAAACTCTTGCGGTGGATTGAGATGGTTACACTATTGGCTATTGAGGTCATACTTTTGAGGTTCAAAATAAAGCAAAGGGTGGTGAAAAAGAGGGAAATGAGAAGTGTTATTTCAAAATGTAGCTTTGGACTCATGAGCTTAGGTGGTGTGTGGAGAATTATATTGCCATGAGAATTTGGATGTCCAGATAATAGTTTCAACTTTCTCTGGTAGAGGCTCTTGCATTTGTGCTACATAAGACATAACTTTAAAGTTATGCACAAAGAGATGAGGTGCATCTATCAAAAAAACATTTGCACCCTCACGTGGGACACCAACATGAGAGAGAGAGAGAGAGAGAGAGAGAGAGAGAGAGAGAGAGAGAGAGAGATTTATTCCGTGGCAACTTGGTAGCCTTCCAAAAGCAACTACATACCATTTCACAGAAAATGAGAGTTAAGGATTCTTCAATGAGAAATGCTTTATCTAACTAGCACTCACAATATTGGCTTTCAAATAGTGCATAAAATAATAGATTGTCGGTGTTAGCGTCTGTAAACATGATAGCCTTGTGAGGGAAAGATTATGGAAAGCCAAAGATGGAAGTATCCTAACCTACATTGATAAAGTCTTGATTACAGCTCAAGGACCTCAGGTTATGAACACCAAAAGAGGTTGAAACTCTTGCGGTGGATTGAGATGGTTACACTATTGGCTATTGAGGTCATACTTTTGAGGTTCAAAATAAAGCAAAGGGTGGTGAAAAAGAGGGAAATGAGAAGTGTTATTTCAAAATGTAGCTTTGGACTCATGAGCTTAGGTGGTGTGTGGAGAATTATATTGCCATGACAATTTGGATGTCCAGATAATGGTTTCAACTTTCTCTGGTAGAGGCTCTTGCATTTGTGCTACATAAGACATAACTTTAAAGCTATGCACAAAGAGATGAGGTGCATCTATCAAAAAAACATTTGCACCCTCACGTGGGACACCAACATGAGAGAGAGAGAGAGAGAGAGAGAGAGAGAGAGAGAGAGAGAGAGAGAGAGAGAGATTTATTCCGTGGCAACTTGGTAGCCTTCCAAAAGCAACTACATACCATTTCACAGAAAATGAGAGTTAAGGATTCTTCAATGAGAAATGATTTATCTAACTAGTACTCACAATATTGGCTTTCAAATAGTGCATAAAATAATAGATTGTCAATGTTAGCGTCTGTAAACATGACAACCTTGTGAGGGAAAGATTATGGAAAGCCAAAGATGGAAGTATCCTAACTTACATTGATAAAGTCTTGATTACAGCTCAAGGACCTCAGGTTATGAACACCAAAAGAGGTTGAAACTCTTGCGGTGGATTGAGATGGTTACACTATTGGCTATTGAGGTCATACTTTTGAGGTTCAAAATAAAGCAAAGGGTGGTGAAAAAGAGGGAAATGAGAAGTGTTATTTCAAAATGTAGCTTTGGACTCATGAGCTTAGGTGGTGTGTGGAGAATTATATTGCCATGAGAATTTGGATGTCCAGATAATGGTTTCAGATAATGGTTTCAACTTTCTCTGGTAGAGTCTCTTGCATTTGTGCTACATAAGACATAACTTTTTGACATAGAACTCTTGAAAATTTATTCCATATAGAGGCATCAATTGCCTGAAGGATTGTGTATTAGGAAAATTTCTTCCACATAAAGAGATGAATGCAACTGACCATATCTTTACAACAGAAGATATTCTATTATTGTCCAAGAAGGATCAACTACCAGGATTGCATTACATGTACATTTTGTAGAGAAGATTTGTATGACATGCTTCCAATTACAATTCTCTAAGTTAGAGAGAGAGAGAGAGAGAGAGAGAGAGAGAGAGAGAGAGAGAGAGAAGTTGCAACTCCTTAAAAGCCTCCATTGTCCCATAAGAAGAGAAAGATTGATGGAGGGAGATAGAGAGGGTGTCGAGGGGTTGTGCACCAACATGTGTGTGTGAGTGTGTGTGTGTGATACTATTGAGTGTGGTGAAATGGTTATCACAAATCCCTCTTAAATTAAAGAGTTGTTATGTTAGAGATTTGAGGTCTCTTGATATGTTCCTATGATATTAGGACTTCTCTCTATCTCTCTCTCTCTCTCTCTATATATATATATATATAGATAGTCTCTCTCTCTCTCTCTCTCTCTCTCTCTCTCTCTATCTATATATATATATATATATATATATATATATATATATATATATATATATATATATATATATATATATATATATATATATATATATAGATAGTCTCTCTCTCTCTCTCTATCTATCTATCTATCTATCTATCTATATATATATATATATATATATATAGAGAGAGAGAGAGAGACTATCTATATATATATATATATATATATATATATATATATATATAGATAGAGAGAGAGAGAGAGAGAGAGAGAGAAGTCCTAATATCATAGGAACATATCAAGAGACCTCAAATCTCTAACATAACAACTCTTTAATTTAAGAGGGATTTGTGATAACCATTTCACCACACTCAATAGTATCACACACACACACTCACACACACATGTTGGTGCACAACCCCTCGACACCCTCTCTATCTCTCTCTCTCTCTCTCTATATATATATATATATAGATAGTCTCTCTCTCTCTCTCTCTCTCTCTCTCTCTCTCTCTCTATATATATATATATATATATATATATATATATATATATATATATATATATATATATAGAGAGAGAGAGAGAGAGAGAGAGAGAGAGAGAGAGAGAGAAGTCCTAATATCATAGGAACATATCAAGAGACCTCAAATCTCTAACATAACAACTCTTTAATTTAAGAGGGATTTGTGATAACCATTTCACCACACTCAATAGTTATTATAGTTTTCTTTTTTTTATTCACTCAGAGAGATCTCTTAGATCTACTTGACAAGTTTTGACGTAAAAACTGTGTGTGTGTGTGTGTGTGTGTGTGTGAGAGAGAGAGAGAGAGAGAAAGAGGAGGGGGGAGGGGGGGGGGGGGGGGGGGGGAGAGAAGAAGATAATTTTCATTGATCCAAATAGATATCAAAGATCTACACGACAAATCTTGATCTCAAGTTCGAGAGAGAGAGAGAGAGAGAGAGAGAGAATTGTCATATTCTTCGGAGTGATTAAAAGTACTACGTTCCACCCTCTTTACTTGTGTGCATAAGCACACTCACACACACCTACAAATATAGACGTATGTGTGTGGCCCGATGACCATGCTTTTTCTTGGCCGTAGCAATGCACGGGTAACACACTAGTTGTTTCATTGTTTTCCTTATGCTTATTAGACCTTTTCTTATGAATCATTAACATAATATTTTGTTATACCTACCATGCTATGACGTGAAGCATTTACTCAATGAAATGTTTCTAAAATATGCTAAAGAGCTTTTTTCATCGATCTCACAAAGGTCCATGTCATTGAATTGTTTAATTATGAGTAGCTTTTGAAGAATAATTTTTTGGCTTTCTAAAAGAAACTGTTAGTGTTGTGTTGAGTTAGTGACTTTCATTGTTTTCACGGCACGATGGAGATTTATCTTTTATTTCACATCCTGACATGTCTTTACTTTTCTTGCATTCTATTGTTTTAAAATGTTAAAAAGTAATTTTTTGGGCTGCTCAATGTAATCCACTCACAATTGTGAGTTTTGCTTTAAAAAAGAAAAAAAAAGTGAAAGTGAAGTTTCACCTTGCATAATTTTAGTAAATTTTACACACACACACATATATGTTTTTTTTTTCATTCTATAACCAAAGTGAATCTTCACCTTGCATAATTCTAATAAAGTCTATAAACACACATATATTAATTAGTTCTTTTTATTCCACCTTTCATTTCACAACTTCATAGAGTTTTACATTTTTTGCATTCTATAGCTTGATTGCAGTCAGTGTTAACATTCGAGAAAGTCTCTTGTATTAAGCGGCTGCTGGTCGAGTTTCCTCCTCACAAAGAAGAAAACTGGAAATACTAGCATAAAATTTGAAATTTGCAAAATTTTGGACGACTTTCTCACATATTTCATCGGTTTTTCTTTCATTTACCATGGTTTGCAGCTGGCTAATCTCGGTTTTCAATCGGCTCAAGACTAAGCTGAGGCGATTCCCAAACACTGATACCAATTTAATTCAACCTAACAATTTTACCACTTTCTTATTGTTTTTGAAAGCCTGGTTACCTTTTCACTTGTTATTTCACCTTTCATTTCACAGCCTCACATGGTTTGACTTACATTCTATAGATTAATTCCGAGAAAGTCTCTTTTATTAAGCAACCGTCAATCTCGTCGAGTTTCCTCCTCGCAGGAAGCAAACCAAAAATACTCGCAACAAGTTTGAAATTTGTAGGATTTTTTAACGAGTTTCTTACATATGTCATTGATTTTTCCTTTACCATGGTTTACAACCGGCTAGTCTCGATTTTCAACTGCCTCAAGGCTAAGCTGAGGCAATCCTTTCCTGAACACCGATTCCAGTTAAACTCAACCTAATGATTTTATCACTTTCTTATTGTTTTAGAAAGCTACCATGACCTTTTCATGAAATGGATCTTTATGAGTTCCTTAAATGAACGAACTCTTTCACACATTGAAATATTAAACAAGGTAAAGAGGTACGAAGGCGTGCTAAGTTAAGGGGGGATAATGTTCAATGAGGGAATGCCCGACCCCCTTGAGGAAGTGGAGATTCCATCTTCACCGTTCTCTTGTCAGGGTCCTACGTCCCACAAGATGCCATTAAATGTTTCCAAGCTTATGGATTTCATGTCCTCAGAAACACGTACAACTATCATATCTAAGTTATACGGAGATCCAGAATTATTCCTAGCACTGCGAGCGCTTCTCAATGGAGAATTATAGGCCGGATTACCACAGTTTGCACATATGAACAAACCTGACTCGGTGATGAATGATGAGGAACATTTAGCACCACCATCTGACCTAGCGGGACATGAATCTGTAATTGAAATACCCGTTAACAAGTTGGGGAAATACTTTGAAGGTGATGAATCTAATGCTACTCTACCAATCACTATTAAAGGATTAACTGTAAAGGGGGTCCTTGGCGGTGGTGCGGGAGTCAGCATGGTGACAAAGAGTTTTTGGGAGTCTATGGGGGGACCTCACCTTGAAGCCACAAGCGTAGTGGTAAAAATGGCTAATGGATCTATTGTTACGCCTATTGGAATGCTAAAGGATCTCAGGATCAAGGTCTTGGGACACAAGGTAAGGCAAACTTTCATTGTTATGGATTTTTCCAAGCATCCTATGTCATTTGAGATGATCTTAGGGAGTCCATTCATGAGGGAAGCAAAAATGGTGCATGACTGGTCCAAAAACCACGTCTACTTACAGTTCCAAGACTATGTCATTCGAGTTGATCTTTTAAGTGGTCGAACGCATCCTCTAGGAAATAAATTCATCATTGATAATCGATCAGACACAACAATTCACTCAGGCCCATTACAGTATTGTTACACATGTAACGAAGACACGGATATTGGGGAGAACTCTCCTTATATGGATATCCTACCCGGAATGGCTGAGTCAGACAATGTCGATTGGGTGCACCTAGCGGCAACTATAGATACATGGGGAGCTAGAGGAACAACTTGGGTAACACCGGATGGGGAAGAGATACCACACATTGCACCAGTAAACATGTTAGGTGTAGCGCATGTAACATCCGATGATAAGAAAGAGGCACACCTACCTGAGAGTGAAACTGATGATTCCTCAAAGGCTTCAGGCCAATACACATCGGAAACGGAATCTCAGGAAGAAATGGATTCAAAACCTGAGGAAACATCTAGTGAACCAAGTATAGAAAATAAATACTCAAGGCCTAGTACGACCGTCTATGGTAATTTATATGAGAGTGAAGAAGATACAAGCGAAGACCTATCAGGCGAGTCGAGTTCAAACATTTACCAAAATCAAAACCTTAACAAGAAACAAAGGTCATATAAGAGACGATGATATCGAGCAAATGTGAGAGCTAGGATAAACAAGGAAAGATCTACTGCAGAATGGCTTAGCTATCTAGGGGCATGTGATACTCATCGAAAGCTAGTAGATAATTGGGGTAAACATCTCCAGAGTGTCATGTAGTGCAGCCCGCGACCCATTGACCTCGCTCAATTGGAGGTTACAGAGCCGAAATTGAGTCGAACTATAAGAAGACGTCAAAATCGAGAGTTAGCTCAACAACAAAAGGAGGCAGAACTAAAAGAAAGGTCTCTGTCAGGACAAGAGCCTGCTGACTTACATACGGCTCCTGAACATTTTAAATCTTATACCACGGGGGAGCGAAAGGTTGTGTATGCCAAAGCCCAACGAATACCTACCAATGGAAGCAGGGGAGTCTATGATGGTCCAGCGGTAGTTAAAGAGATAGAATTAGCAGAACCAAGTGAGGAGTCTAAACCAGTCTTTATTGCTCAAGACCTTACCGAAACTGAAGAGGCTGTACTTAAGGAGATCCTCAAGGAATACAAGCATATATTTGCTTGGAAATATCATGACATGAAGGGCGTTCCACCTTCTGTGGCGCAACATACAATTCCCATGATCAACACTGCTAAACCCGTCCAGCAACGAACCTATCCAATGAATCCTAAGTACGCCAAAATTTTACAAGAGGAGATTGAAAAACTTATCCAATGTGGATTCATATACCCTATTGAGCACTCAGAATGGGTTTCTCCAATAGTCATTGTGCCAAAAAAGAATGGGAAACTAAGAGTGTGCGTGGACCTCAAGAAAGTTAATGCAGCCACTAGGAGAGATCGTTATCCCTTGCCATATTCAGAACATGTGCTTGAAAGAGTTGCGGGCAAGGAAGCTTATAGCTTTTTAGATGGGTACTCTGGTTACAATCAAATCACAATTGCATTAGAGGACCAAGCTAAAACTGCTTTTATCACAGAGTTTGGAGTGTTTGCATTTCGTGTTATGGCTTTTGGCTTAACAAATGCCCCTGCTACATTCCAACGATTAATAAACACTGCGTTTAAAGAATTTCTAAGGGAGTTTTCTGAAGCTTTCATAGACGACCTTTGTGTTTATTCTTCTTGGGAGAAGCATTTGTTATATCTACGAAAAATATTTGAAAGGTGCAGATTTTATCGCATCTCATTGAACCCTTTCAAATGCCAATTTTGGGTTAAGCATAGAGTCATTCTAGGGCATATAGTGTCCAAGAATGGGATATCCACAGATGAGAGTAAGATTAAAGCCATTGCCGATTTGCCACCACCTACGAACTATAAAGGAGTTCAAAGATTTATGGGCCATGTTGGTTATTATCAAAGGTTTATTTTAAACTTTGCCGAGATAGCGCGTCCATTGTACAAGCTTCTTATCGAGTTTCACTGGACGGAAGAATGTCATCAATCTTATGAGTTATTAAAGAAGGCCCTAACAAGTGCTCCAATCCTGCGAACACCTGATTGGAATGTACCTTTTCATGTGCATATTGATGCATCAAACTTTGCTATTGGGTGTGTTCTAACTCAACCAAGAGAACATAAATTGGACTACCCTATTAGCTTTGCAAGTCGCCAATTAAATGATGCCGAGATGAACTACACTACTACAGAGCGCGAAGGTCTAGCTATGATTTACGCAGTAAAGAAATTTCGCTATTACCTTCTTGCTACCAAGTTTGTGTTTTATGTGGATCATCAACCATTGCTATATTTGGTAAACAAGCCGTGTTCCACAGGTCGAATTACACTATGGTTGTAAATTCTTCTTGAGTTTGACTTCACCGTTGTTATGAGGCCTGGGAGAAAACATGTCATGGCGGATCATTTATCTCGTATCCCTAATGGCGAAGCTCCTACGGGGGTTGATGATGAATTGCCTGATACTCCTTTGTTCATTGTTGAGACAATGCCTGCATGGAGTGAAAAGATTGTTAACTTCTTAGTTAATGGTTTTCCACCCAAAGAGCTGCGAAAAGATATAGCTCGAAAACTAATCAAGGAATGCGAACCCTATTGCTTATTGGCAGGAACTCTCTATAAGAGAGGAAAAGATGATGTTCTTAGACACTGTGCCCGCGAGGATGAGTATTTATATATTCTACAAGAGGCACACATGGGCGTAGCTGGTGGTCACTTTTCAGGAAAGTTGACTGCCCAAAAGATCTTACAGTCAGGCTATTGGTGGCCCACTCTGTTTAAGGATGCATCACTTTTTGCCAAGGGATGTGATGAATGCCAACGCTTCAAGAAGCCACAAAGAAGTGATAGGATGCCTCTACATCCCATCAAGGTAACCCAACCATTTGAAAAGTGGGGCTTAGACTTTGTAGGACCGATTAGTCCGGCTGCACGTAACACGCAATCACGAGATATCATTGTGGCTACCGACTATGTAACCAAATGGGTTGAAGCAAAAGCAACACGAAAGGCGGATGCAAAAACAACAGCTAAGTTCCTCTTTGAGAACATTATCACACGTTTTGGATGCCCCTTTGAACTTGTGAGTGACAATGGAACTCATTTTATAAATGAAGTAATAAAAGAACTCACATCAAACTTCATGATATCTCACCACAAGTCTACACCCCATTATCCCCAAGCAAATGGCCAAGCTGACAGTACCAACAAAACTCTCATCTCCATTTTGACAAAGACAGTTGAGGCTCATCGCACTGATTGGGACCTAAAGCTTACATCAGCTTTATGGGCTTATCGTACTACGTATAAAGTTTCTATTAATTGCACACCGTTTAAGATGGTGTATGGCCAAGAAGGAGTTATGCCATGGGAGTTTGTCATTCCTAGTCTTCGAGTAGCTTCTCAAGAAGGTTGGGATGGTAACCCCTTAGTTGAGCGATTATATATCCTGGAAAGGCTAGATGAAAAGAGGCATTTAGCTGTGCGAAATGCTCTAGTGGAGAAGGATAGGAGAAATAAGTGGTTTGATAGCCATTTAAAGGATAAAGACATCAAGGTTGGTGATAAAGTTCTTATGTACGGGGTACGTAATGAAAAGAAGAAATTGAAATACGTTGGTAAGGGACCATATCGAGTGTGTGAAATTACCCCGCAAGGTACCATTCGTGTGGAGACTCTAGATGGAGTTGAAACCATTGGATTCCTTAATGGGAGTAAATTCAAAAGATATTATGATCCTCTAAGCCAGGAAGAGTTGCAAGCCATCCATCAAAAGAAGGCTGCCAAGGAACAAGCAGAGCTTAGAAAAATCCAAGCAAGAGTTGAGGCTCGAGAACGACAACAATGTCTTAGACGCCAACGAGAGGCTAATCTGGGAATCACGCAAGCATTTTTCGAGGACACAAATGACGACTCATTAGAATCTGAGCCACCGCTACGATACCCAATTGAGCTAAATAGCCCCTATGGGAAAGTACTATACAATGCCTTATTAGATACGGGAGCTAAACACAATTTGTTATCCTATGGAGTTTGGTGTCAATTAGGGAAACCGTTGGAGTCCTTCAAACCCCTGTTGTCTATGACAATGGAAGCATAGTGTAGAGGTTTCAAGTCATGCCCGCGGGAGCTATGGAAGGCAACATAAACCTGGGACACACGTGGATGTTGGCAACCAAATGTACTATTGATTGGGATACTGGTAGTGTCACGACACGACCACCGACTATTACCCCTATCATTCAAGCAAAGTCACCTACGTTGCAAATTCTAGCAAAGTTGAAGGATAGCCAACATTCATAAGCCAAGGTGGTTAACTCGTCTTTGCCGGCTACCCATGAACCTAGCACTTCAACACTTGTAGTTGCAGCAAGCACTAATATTGCAAGTACTCAACCTGCACGACCTAAGAGTACATATCAATGGGTACCCAAGGCCTTACTTCCAACTACCTCAACCCTCCCATCCATTTCAAGAAAAAATTTCCCTGGAGAACCAAGAGAGCGCTCTAGGAGAGTCAAGACCAAATCATGATGGATTCCAAAACGACTATTAGAAACCCAAGGCTACTATGATGGAAATGAGCAAATTTGGGTACCTAAACGTAAAATGTGTCCTTCCCTATCGACAACAAACCCATATGAGTCAAACAGTGTAATGCTAAAGCCAATGACAAACCGTGGGAAGGGAAAGATCACAGAATGCTACACACCTAGTCCAGAGCTAGTTTGGGCTCCAAGGCAAAACCAATTTATTCCACCTAGCTCAGGAAGGGGGGAGTTCCATGAAGCTTCTAGCTCATCATGTAATACATCCATAGAGGTAAAAGCTTCTACACAGCCTCCATCTATAGTAGTGGACCTCCATGAAGCTACAAAAGAATCCACGCCTCCCAGTGTTCAAGAATCACCTGATGAACCACTTCAAGTTCGATCCTGGGAGAGTACCTTACCACCCTTGCAACTTGACGAGGCACCTAGGGTAATAGAAAACTACTGGCAAAAATTCTCACCTATTACCAAGTGGAACAATTGGTTTCAAAGGGTGACGACATCATTTCAAACGGTATGATCTACCCAAGGGAGGGGGGAGTGTTTGTTGACATCCATTATTTAGTTGCTTCCCTCTCAACCATTCTCCCTGACCTCTTAATCTCCAATCTTAGGGAATGTATATATAAAGCCTTATACTCACAAAAACAAGATAAAAAAGTAAAAGAGCAAGAGCCATAACACAAAATCATAAAAACAAATTATGCACAAGAACACGACCCTTGTAATATTTGCACTCTAACCATCATCTATTTGCATGTACAGATATGGCTAGTACGCTAGAGTCATCCACTCCTGCCTTGGGTGAGAGGTACCCTCGTTACTTTTCACAAATATTTCACATGGTCTTTCCAGTGCTTGCATGTGAATGGAATTTGATAGGTACGCTAGCATGTGAGAGGAATTTTGAGGAGTTAGAATGGTTGGTACGTCTCTTGACCACGTCTGATCCATACTTAGTAGAGAGCGTTTCTCCCATTGCACAAGCCTACTCTTTTGACCAAGATGACGATAGGCGTCTAGTGACCTTCTTAGTAAACATGGGCACCTATGATGAAGAAGAAAATTTACAGGACTACACAGATGGCACATATGGTCTCATGGATGATGACTTTGTTTATCTCGACAATGAGGATAGGGGTTTAGCCTTAGGGTTTCCCCCCAACCTCTACAATATCCTATTCCCTTGACTCTCTAGGGGGAGTGCAACTAATTAGGTTAGGGTTCCTTATGTTTTTTGTTGTGTTCAATAAGTGTTGGTACCTTTTTCCACTAATGTGCCTCTTGGAGGTATTCCTTTTGTTTCCTAGTGTGTACAGGAGCGTGTTGCTATTGATAGGATTTGGACCTTCATGGAACCTTTCTCTCGTTCACACTTCAGATCAAGCGCCACCATCAACACAAACAGGTGTTTCTTGTCCATTAACATTGTCCCTTATCTTTTTTGCATCTATGATTGTCTGCTTTGATTGTGATTGGTAGCATAATATCCATCACATTTGCTTAGTATCAAACATTTAATTCAATGTCTTTTTTGTCATAATCCCTTGTCTAGGTTTAAACATCAAGCAAGTCCGACTAAGCTAGTTTGACCAAGTTAGGTGTTAGAGATCTTCTCTTAATACCATGGGGAATGCCTTCCTAATAATTAATGGTTACTTAGGTTCTTAATCCGATTTAGGCAGCATTGTGTGAAATGTACTAGGGCTTTCTAGTGGGCTTGACCCTATTGACCTTTAGCTTAAGTATTATAAAGGGAGTTTACTAGTGTGATGAGCCTGGGGAGGTGTATCAGTGTTATATGACTTCCACTTTTTGTTTTTAATTTTTCTACCAATTGAAAACGATTCTGCAGAAACTACCCATGCACGGCACTGGAATCAATGTGGTCTACAACTTTATAGAAGGAAGTTTTTTCAAATTCTGCACTGATTTTGAGTTATCGTTCGCAGACTGCGTAGATGCCTGAAAAGCAACTTTCGTTTTATGTTTTTTATTTTTCTCTTGATTGAAAACGATTTTGTAGAAACTATTCGTTGAAGACATTGGAATCGATGTGGTCTACAACTTTGCGGAAGGAAGGTTTTTCAAATTCTTCATTGATTTTGAGTTATTGTTGGTGGACTGGGTACATGCCTGAAAAGAAACTTTCGTTTTTGTTTTTTGATTTTTCTCCTAATTGAGAACGATTTTGCAGAAACAACTTGAGGAGGCACTCGAATCGATATGGTCTACAACTTTGCAGAAGAAAGTTTTTTCAAATTTTGCAGCACTGATTTTTAGTTATCGTTTGCGGACTGCATACATGCCTGGAAAGCAGCTTTTGTTTTTGGTTTTTGTTTAATTTTTCTGCTAATTGCAAATGATTTTGTAGAAACTATTCACTTGAGCCATCGGAATCGATGTGGTGTATAACTTTGCAGAAGAAAGTTTCTTTAAATTGTGCACCGATTTTGGGTTATCGTTCTCGTACTGCGAATATGTTTGAAAAAACAAATTTTACTTTTTGCTTTTGATTTTCCTCATAATTGAAAACTTCTCAATTATATTTTCTCTTCATCAATCATATATTTGTTACTGACATAACTTTGCTACAAAAGCCAGTTACATATCGTTTCGATTCAGTCGAGTCGTTGATGATCGTCCAAATTATATCGAGCTACTGTTGGTACATGATCTTTTGTTATATGATATACTTGTTCATTGATTCTCGTATAATTATTCTTCTAGAGATATAGTTTACACCGTTTCATTGATAATCTCTCGTTGATACCATAGTGATTTTGATGGTACCATGATGATGTTTTGTTAGTACTTTGGTCATGGTGATTTTCGTTGATACCATGATGATATTTCATTGATACCATGTTTATTCTCGGTGATGCCATGATGATATTTCGTTGATTCCATGGTTATTCTCGGTGATACCATGATGTTGTTTCGTTGATACCATGGTTATTCTCGGTGATACCATAACGTTGTTTCGTTGATACAATGATTATTCTTGGTGATATCATGATGTTGTTTCGTTGATACCATGGTTATTCTCGGTGATACCATAATGTTGTTCCGTTGATACAATGATTATTCTCAGTGATATCATGATGTTGTTTCGTTGATACCATGGTTATTCTCGTTGATGCCATGACGTTGTTTCGTTGATACAATGATGATTTTTATTGATACAATGATGATATTTTGTTAATACTTTGATGATACTCATTGATATCACTACGTTGATAAATGTCGTTTTATGTAGTATATACATATGTCATTTGCATCACGTATCATGCATCTTGTAATTTTCATGTTCATACTTTATGTCCACATATGTTGTCGTGCGTATATATGTCGTCAAAAGAGTGGCGTCGCGAATCATCTCTTATGGCATTGTGAATGTAATTATTTCACTAACGATGCTAATAATTTTCATGACTATGTTTTTTGAGTCTATGATCTATGTAGGATTGATCAAAGAATTGATTTCATGAAGAAAAACTTGGTGACAATAAAAGATTTATGAAGACATGTTTGGTGATGCCATATTGACAACATGAAGATATGTTTGGTGATGCGATAGTGATGACAAGCTACACAGCAGATTCTTGAAGACACTTCTGATTACGAGCTAATAGCCTTTACACCTCTTTATTGAACCTTTGTATTCATTATTGTATTTGATAGGATAGGAGTAATGTAACTCCTCATAAAACATTCATTGTAAAAGGAGTGATGTAGCTCCTCATAAAATATTCATTGTAAAAGGAGTGATGTAGCTCCTCATGAACATTTGTATATTCAATGATTTTTATAATATAACGGTGGGTGTATATAGAGCTGTGGGTTTTTCCCTTGATCCCCCTAGGGTTTTTTTATCCACAGTTAGGGACCCTTATTTGAGCGTGGGTGTTGAGCTTATATGTGAAGCTACTCAATATATGGCTTCTCTATATATGGCACCCAGGTCCCCTCTATATATACATCATCTCATGTGTGTATTCTACACACTTTGGGGTTCTATTTTTGTGCTCTCTCTTTCTCTCTCAACAATTACTATGCTATTATGTATGCTAGGAAGAAGAGTTATGATAAGTGAGGAGTTACATCTTTCTCCTATGAAATGTTTCTTCTTCCTCTTCCCTACCCTCATTCCCTGCTAGCTCTTTCCACCTTCGAAGGTGTTTGAGGTCTTGGGACTAAGGCTTGGGATAGTTAAAGATTTCTTCAAAGTTTATGCTATGCTTGTAATGCATGAAGCTTTCCATCTTCATTGCATCACCTAGATCACAAGGAACACAAAGATTGTATTGTAATAAGTCTCTCTTAATGGGAGAAATCATAATACAAATGCCTATTGGAGGGGGGACCGGCTCCACATAAATCCGGTCCTCAACCGCTATCACGTTCTCTAAATTCTCTCTCTTGCAAAAGTATTGTTCATGCCAAATTAACTAAGTGCTATGTTTATGTTGCTATCTTCAATTATGTTCACCCGCTATGCTCACAAAGTAATTACTCAAAAGTACTCTCATTAATTTCCGCTACTCTCAAGTTAAATAGGCCAATTACATTACAGGCAAGGGCATTGTATTAAGGAACCTTGGTGCTCCACTTAAAGTGGGCATTATAGATAAGTAGAGATTCGAATGGATCTTGACTAAAGTCAACGACAAAATGAGAAGATGGATGTTTGTGCTCCTCCCCTTCCATCGTAGAATCACGACGATCAATGATTTCATGATGCTGTACATTTCATTTGTATCGCCGTTTCTTAAAATGAGCAAATCCAATTGTAAAGAATTCTTGAAGCCTATCAAGCGTTCTTTATGGAAAAGTAACATGAAGCCACAACCCCTTACCATTGAGGGAGACGGGAATGGGTAGCAAGACCTAAGAAGCAGAGAGGTATCGGGATTACTGACCCTATAACTCATGCAGAAGCTTTGTGTGCCAAACTTGTGGTTTCTTTGACGAACCAAAAACAGGAGTGGGCTATTATGGCATAGGATATGATGGAAAATGCAACGCTTTCCTCAAGAGGGGGCATATGGAAGATGGCCATGGTGCCGAAACAATTTCTTGCACCTTGTTGGACTACACTCGTTATATAAATAGTTTCTTAAAATATGCCCCTCGAGTGTGTAATCCACCTAAAACACACATAACATGCAACCTCTTTTATAGAGACATGAGGAGTCTTTCAACGTTCCACTTTTGAGTGGCTTTTCATTTCCTAGACTTACCCTTCACTTATGCATTTGAGATGTTTTGAAGGGAATTTTCTTTCTCCTAAATTTTGGAGACCAACTTTCACAAATAAAATATAAAAAAACAAATAAAATGATAGTCAAAGAGCAGCACATATTGGGATGAATAGGTCAGGTCGACCTTAAAATACTTGGTATACACCAAGCTTTGAATCTAGCTACTTCATAGAAACTACGTTGGAACGTGGTTTAAACACAATGAGCCAACAACTTAACTTGTGTATGTATAGCCTTGCTTGATTATGATTTTATTAGAGAAGAACATTAGCCCTGCGTTGGATAATTAGTGCCACATGGCAACAAACTTTCTTTTTCACAATTGCTTGTAGAGCTTTGTGAGAAGGTGTTGACATTTCTGTGCTCTTTAAGGAGAGGCATTGAGTACTGATGTCACACAATCTTTCCCATCCTCTTTCACCTTTTTTTTCCTCAATGTCATAATTTTTTTATGCTGATATGAAGTATGACTTGATAAAATTTTCTTTGATACTTTATTGTGAGGACCTTATAAAGATCCATTGTTTTATTATTAGACTTTTTCTTATGAAGCATTGACATAATATTTTGTTAGACCCACCGTGATGTGAAGTATTGACTCAATGAAATGTTTCTAAAATATGTGATCGATATTTTTTCATTGAAGGATCTCACAAAGGGTCCATGTCATTGAATTGTTTAATTATGGTGTAGCTTTTGAAGATTTTTTTTGCTTTCTAAAAGAAACTTACTTTAAATGTTCATTTCATATCATGACATGTCTTGACCTTTTTGCATTCTATTGTTTTAGAATATGTAAGTGAAACTTTATTTGTATAATTCTAATAAATTCCATGGACACACATGCATTAATAAGTTTTTTTAATTTCACATTTCATTTCACAGTCTTACATCTTGACTTTTCTTACATTTTATAACTTAATTCTAGTTAATATTCACGAAAATCTCTTTTATTAAGCAGCCGCCATCGATTGAGTTTCCTTTCCACAAAGAAGCGAACCAAAAATATTAGCATAAATTTAAAATTTCCACGAGTTTTGAAGTATTTTCTTACATATTTCACCACTTTTTCTTCCCTTTACCATGGTTTACAACCAGGTAGTCTCCATTTTCAACCGGCTCTGAAGCAATCCTTTTTTGAACACTGATTCTACTTAAACTCAACCTAATGATTTTATCACGTTATAACTATTTTAGAAAGTCACCTTTCACTTGTTTTTTAATGAATTGGACCTTTATGAGTTCCTTAAATGATCAAACTCTTCCAAAAATTGAAATATTAAACAAGGTGAAGAGATACGAAGGCCTGCTAAGTTACGAGGGGCCAAGGAAGAGTGAGTTCAAATAAGTGCTTACAATTATATGTAATTTTTATTGTGTTTAATAGATTGTATTATCTATTTTTCAAAAGTGGCCCCCTACTCAATGGGTTTGGTCACTTTGCCAGAGACTGCCACTTTAATGTCCCTACGGAGGGAAAAGAGGACAAATCAGTATAGGCACAAGCGACCGCACTCAAAGAAGCAAAAAATTCCAACATGGATGTGGAAGCCGCAAAGCAAGGGGATGACGAGAGCGATAAGGGTAATGAGACGCTCAAGTCCAACTAGATGGCCACCCATAAAGATATCCCGCTTAAGCATTTGACGGTTGAATAGGTATCAACAACCAAGCCTCACCAAGCTTTCATTTCACTGCATTCCCTCCTATCAGACCTCCCATAAAGTGACATCAAAAAATTGTCTTGCCCACGCCCCCCCCCGGTCGATGGACGAAGGCTGGCAGCAAGTATTAGTCATCAAGTGCAAGTGAGTAATAATAGGCAAGGGCATTCTATTCAGGCATCAAGTGCAAGTGAGTGATAATAGTCAAGGGCATTGTATTCAAGCATCAAGTACAAGCGAGTGATAACAGGCAAGGGCATTGTATTTGGGCACCTTGGTGCTCCACTTAAAGTGAGAATTATAGATAAGCAGAGAGTCGACTGGATCTTGACTAAAGTCAATGACAAAATGAGAAGATGGACTTTTGTTCTCCTTACCTTCCATAGTAGAATCACAGTGATCAATGCTTTCATGATGCCGTAAATTTTGTTTATATCACCGTTGCTTAAAATGAGCAAATCCAATTGTAAAAAATTCTTGAAGCCTATCAAGTGTTTTTTATGGAAAAGTAACATGAAGGCCACAACCCCTTACTAGTGGGGGAGATGGGAATGGGTAGCAAGACCTAAAAAGCAGGGAGGTGTCAATATTATTGACCCTATGATTCATGCAGAAGCTTTGTGTGCCAAACTTGTGGTTTCTTTGACAAACCAAAAATAGGAGTGGGCTATTATGGCCTGGGATATGATGGAAAACAGAACGCTTTCCTCAAGAGGGGGCATATGGAAGATGGACACGGTGCCCGAAAAATTTCTTGCACCTTGTTGGACTTCCCTCAAGCTTGGTGGCTGCATAGGGGAGCTAGTGCAGCAGTGTAACAAAGCATCCTCGAATTTAGAATGGGGAGAGAATTCTAGGTACTTCAAGGATTCCTTATGCAACTGGTTCCCATGGATTAACTTGGAAGGGGCTCCTTGAACACTTTTTGGAGGGAAGTTGCATGACAAGTGAGCAATAAAGGAATCTATAAGCTTTCGCATCTCTGGGATGACAAAAGTTGTTGCTAGAAGGATGGGGAGCACATGGTGATGGAACATAAATTGGGGATCTACAAAAGGCTTCTCGTTAGTAGACTCTTGGAAGTGCTTACATCCGCATGTCTTGCTGTATGTGGATCAGAAACAAATTGGAGAACCTGGCATTGGCCGAAAGACAAAGTGTTCTCACTTCCCAAGACCCAGAGTACATATAATGTGCTGGTGTACCAAGCTGATTGGTTTGCCCCACTCAACAAAATCTGGAAGAAAAACTAGACAGAAGAATGCTTGCAAAAGAGGGTTTCTACCATTTGGGACACTGAAGGGCCAGACTACATAAAGGTATTCATCTGGAAGGTGCTGTGGGGAGCTTTTCACATGGGGGACAAGGTGCGAACTAGAGGTCTTGGCTCAGACACTTGCTCAGACTGCAAGTCAGCCTTGGAAGGACCCCTCCATCTGTTTCCCAAATGCCCTACTTCGCAAGGTCTAGACGCCAGAGTGTGAAAGTGGGTAAGAAGGACTTGGAAGATCACCTTTTTAACGGATGACTTGATCTTGGGAGGGCGTGGGATCCAAAGCCAAGCCGGTATGATATGCACTCAAATGATCAGATTCTGCTACCTGAACCAAGTATGGAAGTCCAGGAGCCCTCAAGTCTTTGAGGAAAAACTAGAGGTGTCTCTCTTTGATGATATTGTGCGATCAAGCATTGAGCTCATTCACATGGTAGGAGCAAGAAGAGAGGTAGCAGACAAAGATGAAGGATGGATGCATACTTTGAGCTGTTTAGAACACCCAAGAGGTTAGGAGTTAATGATTTGGTAGATATTCTGTGTAGAAGTCTCTGATGGAACCTTAGCCCCCTCAAGGCACATGTTGTGCTTGAGGGTTGTTGTATTCTTATCGGGTTAATATATATTATCTCAATTGTGAGTATGGCAAAAAAATAAAGAGTGGCTCCTACTAGCTTGCATAAAATAAACAACATTAATTGCAAGAAGCCTTAAAGATTCCCTTTGCCCTCATTGCATATCCCTCACCTCTTTCTTGTGTTGCCAAACCTTCGCCCACCTGCATGCTGCCCTTTCCTACCTCTCAATGTGTCCCTGCATATCTCCAAATCCAATTATAGAGCAGTCCAACTATACATGTGTTGAGGAAGGACGCAAGAGAGAGAGAGAGAGAGAGAGAGAGAGAGAGAGAGAGAGAGAGAGAGAGAGAGAGAGAGAGAGAGAGAGAGAGAGAGAGAGAGAGAGAGGGAGGGAGGGAGGGAGGGAGAGTATGTTTGACTATGCCTTATGAAGCATCCGTACATCTGATCTGCACACACACACACACAGAGGAAGAAGAAGAAGAAGAAGAATAAGGAGAAGAGATTCCATTTGTCTATGGCTTATGAATCTTCCCTACCTTTGCTTTGCGCGTGCGCGCGTGCACACACACACACACACACAGAGATTATTATATTGACCTATGTCTTATGAAGCATCCCTACCTTTGCTCTGCAAGGGGGGGGGGAGAGAGAGAGAGAGAGAGAGAGAGAGAGAGAGAGAGAGAGAGAGAGAGAAGGGGGGGCGATGGGGAGATTCTATTTGCCTATGCCTTATGAAGCATCCCTACCTGTGCTCTGCAAAGAGAGAGAGAGAGAGAGAGAGAGAGAGAGAGAGAGAGAGAGAGAGAGATACATGGCATCCACGTGGCTTGCTTCCCTCTTCACACTCCTCTACCTCTAAACCTCCTCAGGCATCTTCTCATCATCTCCAGTAATGGACCATTTTTTTATGAGCTTCCAGTCTGTACCTCCTACTCACAATGGTTTACATATTTCAAAGAGCCCCACTTAAATAATAAGATAAAATGTGCACATTGCTCATCAGCATTTTGAAACAATTAAAACAAAAGAATATTTTAATTCTTTCATTTTATAACAAAAGGTAGATTTAATAAGCATAGAAAATAATAAAACAATTTAGTGAAATGAATTTTTTTGAAATCCTGAACTAAAAGGACTCTTTATCAATACCTCACAGAGTGTTCAAAAAAGTCTTCTTGTCTAAGCGATGTGTTTCCTCCTTATATAGATGCAAGCTAGAACTACTAGTAGAAATTTCCAAATTTGCAAGATGTTTGAACTATTTTCTAGTATATTCTATCGAATTTTTTTCCTTGTACCATCCTTTGCAATCGGCTAATCTTGATTTTCAATCAGCTCAAGGCTAAGCTGTGGCACAACTTTCTCGAAGACTGAGGTCCTCACATCATGGATCAAAATCTTATGAATATATTGTTTAATCTTTTTCTCTCTAAAGTCTTTTTCAAGCATGCCAAAAAAGTAATTGGAGATTTGGAGAATAGCTTTCTAAGCTATTCGCTCTACTTCAATTCTTTAGCTGGAATCTTCAAAGATGCCCCAACTCACTCTAGAAGAAGCCTAAGTTATTGTCAAGACCTGGCTTCGATCTTGCTCCTTTCTTGCCGCCGCCCCCCCCCCCCCCCCCCCCCCCCCCCCCCCCCCCCCCCCCCCCCGCGACCGACAGGTGTGTAGGCAGCCTCCATAATTTCCAACCTCCCTACGCACCACCTTTAACCCCCTATCCTCCATCTTCTTTGTTCCATACTAGTAGGCTCAAAGCCCTCTTCAACTGTGAAGCACCTCCTCTCAGCCTGATTCGGCCTCTCAGCATCAGCACAAGCAGCATGACCAAGCCATAAAAAGCCCCATGCTCCCCACTTGGCTCCCTGTCTATACAATCTCGCACCCTTTTCCTAGCCGAGGCAGCAACCCTAGGAAAACCTTCATCTACCCCAAGCAGTGCTCCCTACCTTGGTCGCATACAAATCTCGAAGAAAAGATTGTGGGTGATGGTGGAAGAGTCATTGCGACCTGCCTATAGATCTCTGCTCCAGCTCGTCCTTGGTCGTCAGTACTACACCCAATCCACCACCCAATTCACCCTCTCTCCTGATCGTCCATCATCGAGGAGCTCGACCTTGAAAATACCAATACCAAGCTTGTAGAAAAGCAAGATTGCAGAGCGTGGCTCTAGCTGCACCTCTCTCTCCACGCTACATGTTGCTGCATATGTTCGGCACACGATATATATACATAATATATGTGTGTGTGTGTGTGTGTGTGTATATTATATATACACACACACACATATTATATATATATATATGTGTGTGTGTGTGTGTGTGTGTGTGTATTATCTCTCTCTCTCTCTCTCTCTCTCTCTCTCTCTCTCTCTCTCTCTCTCTCTCTCTCTCTCTCTCTCTCTCTCTCTTCCTATACCAATACCAAGCTTGTACAAAAGCAAGATTGCAGAGCGTGGCTCTGGCTGCACCTCTCTCTCCACGCTACATGATGCCGCATATGTTTGGCACACGATATATATACATAATATATATATATATATATGTATGTATATTATCTATCTCTCTCTCTCTCTCTTCCTTCCACGTCCCCACCCCCTTTTCTTTCTATTCAGCCAAAAAAGAATTTACTAATATCTTTCAAGAAAAAAAACCAAAATACCCTTCTAATTTGTGGAAATTCCCAAAATACCACTCATATTTTGTCAAAAATTCCCAAAATGCCCTTCAAATTTTCCAAAATTCCCAAAACACCAGACTGAGCATCTCAAAAGATTAAAAAAAAATTAGCTTTTCAAAAGAAGATTGATTGTCTATCATTGTAAGATGTTAAAACAAAAATTTGAGATGGTTATGTACACTTTTAACTTCAAGAAAACATCTCCGGGGGATTCTTGTCCCCACAGGCCGCCTTTAAACGTGAGAAGAAAACTCCCCGACTCAACTTGGCGAATCACACGATCGTGATGACAGTCATCACCTCTTTCTCTCTCTCCTCCACGTGTTATCCCCCCTCCCCAAAATACTCAAAGAAACGACAGCTAAAAACATTTAACTTTTCTTTCCTTCCTATCAAAATAGCATTCAAATGGACTTTTCTATTTTTTTTCTCAATACCTAGGTAAGCATCAATTGTGATTCCATCTAATTCAAACGTTTGCACTACCTATCCTATTCACAAGACTTATGAGGCCCCTTAGGGACACTTGTCTTGCAAAGAAAATTGAACAACTTTCACCTTTGGGGACTAAGGCTTTTATCAGGCCAAAAAGCTAGTGTTCTACGGAAATGGTCCAATCGGTTTTACTGGGATTCTTTCCAATTGTTAATAGGGATTTGGAATTGAGGAGGGTCTCAGGCATACGAGTTAAGTGGGAAGACCAATTTCTTACCATTAATAATATATATGCTCCTTGAGATGCCAAGGAAGAACCAAAGGATCTAAGGGATCTACCTCTGGAAGGAGATTGGTGCATCATGGGAGATCTCAATATGGTGGAAGCTCGAAAGGACAAGATGGGATTAGCTAGCCTACTCACAAATTTGGAAAAGTTGAAGTGGTATGATTTATGCAAGGAATGGGTGCTAATCGACTATTAGGATTCTAGTCTATGGAGTAGCTCACCTGTCTTAACTTACATGAGCCTCCACTATGCCGACACAGCTTCCCGTCTAGATAGGTGCTATATCTCACATCAAGCAAATTGGCTTCCCCCCTCTATGGTGTTGAGTGTTGATACTTTCCAAAATATGTCAAAACACTTGAAGTTTCACACTGCAAGGGTTAGTGAATATGATTGATTTTTGGAAGAGCAGAAGGAGAAATTGGTCTCCAGGGAGCATCCTTTTAAGGACCCACTCTTCATATCCCTTTTAAAGACACTACTACATGCAGCACAAGTTGAAGAATGATGTGCAAGTAATGGACCCCCGTGTTTGGCCCTCCTTAGTGCATAGCATCCAATTAATGATAGAGCATGGGCTAAATTCAAAAAAGATTGAGGGACAAAAAAAAAGAGCCTGCGAGAGAAGTGGAAGAACCCTAAAAAAGAATGCAAGAAAAGATAGAGCTTGTAGGCAATGGTAATAGACACTAGTCGGGAATCATAGCAATAGTAGAAACTGGTATTTATTGACAATAGTTACCACAGTAATTGTATAGCGTACAATCAATCAAAGCCCAGTCAAGCACCTATAAATAAGACCCATTATTCATTTTGCAGGTTACGATTTTGTTCTTTATTTGGGAGTCTAATTCTACTCTTTGTACTCTTTTGGCATTTGATCTGAGCACTATTTGGCTCTCATGGTTATACTAGTTCCACTTGTATACATTCAATATATGAATATATTCCAGTTCCAATTTCAGTGTCTTGTCTGTATTTCCTATTCAATTATTGTTTGATCGTGTATCTGAAGTCTGCTTGTCTGATCTAATTTGACTTAACTCTAACATCCAACTTGGAATCGCTGTCAAAATTGACTAGCTCATTCCATTTTGGTGATCATGGTGGTGAGCTGAATAGATCTTGACAAAAAATCTATTTCTTAGTTGTAGTTTGGAGTTAGTTGGAGTTCAACCATGATGCCTAGAAAAGTCGATGTGGAAACAGATTGATGATGAGATTCTTGGACGAATAGGATCGTGTCAGTACTATACCAGAGAAGTTAGAGCGAGGCTCTGACATTGACACTGATACAAGAAATGAGACAGATGCACACTTGGATTAGAGGGACGTTGAGGAGTGTTGGAATTAGGGTTGCAGAGAAACACACACAGCTTGGAAGACGAAGGAAGCTCAAGGCACACAATAGAGAGTGTGTTACTTAGTGTGCAATGGAAAGATAGATAGCCCTAGAGTGATGGGCGTATATACAATGCACGGGGGGAAAAAACTCCTAAAGAGGGAAAAAATGCCCCGGCGGTCCTAGTGTGTTCACACACATCACTACCACATGTATATGGTAACAAATCCCCCCTGGAGTGATGCGGTGAACGAGAGCTGGCACATGAGTAAAGGGAAGTGCCATGCCCTGAGGACAGGATCAGTCAACAAAGGGGAGTAAGTCCAAAGCTTTGCGGAAAGCTTCAAGCTTCTCACGAGACAATGCCTTTGTGAAAAGATCTGCAAGGTTGTCCTGTGTTGGCACATAAGCCAAGCTGATCTCTCCTGCTGAGAGCCTCTCCCTAACATAGTGGTAATGCACCTCAATGTGCTTTGTGCGAGCATGATGTAAGGTCCCCAACCCGCCTATACCGAGATCGGGATGGGGTCCTTGACAGGTCTCTAGGCCTTATAAAAATCGGAGTCTCTAAACAAGAAAAATCCAAGGAATAGACCTTTACCATTGACAATGGCTTGGGTCTATAGCCTTAGAAGAAGACCTAGTCCTGTCTCGCAGCGGAAACGGAACAACCTTTTAAAAGTCCAAAAACTATTTTGGCCCTATATCTTCCACAAATTGGACTAAGGTATCCTCAACCAATGCTTTTTTCCCCTAACATATGTGAGGGCACAGCCGCTGGTAGATTCCTCTTCCGATTCAAGAAGTTTTCTAAACGTTTTAGTGCGCAGGGATGGATAGTTACCTGACTAATCAGGTCCACCCTTCCTTGATTGACAACCTTAGTCAATCCCCACTTACCACCCCGCACTCACACATGATTCATTTAATTTCTAATTACTATCACGTTGTTTCAACATTTAAAATAATGGTTTCTTTTACGTTCACAGTAATTCCTTCAATCAATTATTAAACACAGCATTGAAAGCATTCTTTTAGAATACAGACATCTTTAAACTTAAGACAGGGTACTGTCAATCAAAACATTATCCATAATAACCATGACCAGTACTTGTCTTGTCTCAAGACCACCTAAGGGTGAAAAATGGCACCCATTCCTTGTTCAAATCCGGAGTGGAATAAACCCCCACCCAAGGTTCCGAGTGCCCATACACCTAACCAGTTGCTCATACGGCTCCCCTAGGATAAAAACGGTATCCTAACTTATGTAGAAACATCAAGACATGACACGGAGTAGAAACTCATCGTTCATGGGGGTAACCGACTTATCCGTGGCTAGAAAACCAATCATTATCATCAAAATATTCCAAGGAGTCGGAGGTGTCTTGAGACAAGCTGTCTTAAGGATGATCAAACATATCTTTCCTAATTCAACCAGTTTTAACCCAAAAAATTCTTTCCTACATTATAAACAAATGCACGCTGGAAGTTACCTTCCATTTTCAGCCAGTTTATCCTTCTTACGTATGCAATGCTAAATTATAAAAGAACTTAAACTAATTAAAAACTTAATTGAATAATGGAAAACCCACCTGGGATTGATTGGCCATCTGTTGTTGCGCTGGCACCTGAAGACTCTCCTCCGTAGGCCTACTACTAGGCCCGGCTTCGTCATCGTGCGACGCTCTAGTTTGTTTTGGAGCTACTTCCTCATCATTAGATGTAGGATTTGCTCAGGTTCTTTTTGGTATCATAACTTCTTATCCTTATAAAAAGGACGTCTAATTATTAGGTAAATAGTTCAAAATCTAGACTTTACCTTTGTATTCAACTATAACCCATCCAAGGTTAAATTTATAGTTTTAATTGATAAATTCTTCACCTAGTAATTTCTTATTTGTCTATATAGGTAAGATAACTTTTTCCACCACTTCCCTAAGGATTTTCTAAGCTCTCCTAATTTTATTATAATTTTCTATATCTTTTTCTCTAATTTTCCCATTGACTTTTAAGCTAATAATCTACTTATTCAGAGCTAAATATTTATTGTAATTAATTTCTCCTAAATATTTGATTTCCTCAACTTGATATCATAGGTTTACACTTACTATAATTTTCCTAAAAACTTTTGACCACAAAGTCTATTTATTTTAATTAATCATTCGCTAAAAATAGGACTTTTGGTCAATTATAATTTTCTAACCTCACCAATTAACTATGGTATAATTACCACAAGTAGATAAAGATATTCTTGACCTTTGGTAATTATCTTATTATTTTCTAACTTAATTATATAATTTCCATCTTCAATTTTCAGCTAGAATTAGAATAACTTGACTTAAATAAATATCTATACTACTTTTCTAACCTTGGCATAATTATCACAGACTTTTTACCCTAGAATAAAGCTCTAAGAAATAGCATGTAATTATAGCGCATGATTTACTAATTTCCTTCTTTAGTTTTTAGATAAAAATAGTGTAATTTGAATTAGATAAATATCTATACTATGTTTCTAACCTTGGCATAATTATCACGGCCTTTTTACCTTATAATATAGCTCTGATATATAGCATGTAATCATATAGCATGATTTACTAATTTTTCTCTTTAATTTTTAGCTAAAAATGTTGTAATTTGACTTAGATAAATATCTATACTACTTTTATAACCTTGGCATAATTATCACAGCCTCTTTACCCTATAATATAGCTCCGATAAATAGCATGTAATCATATATCATGATTTAATGATTTCCCTCTTTAGTTTTTAGCTAAAAATAGTGTAATTTGACTTTGATAAATATCTATACTACTTTTCTAACCTTGCCATAAATATCACAATATTTTTACCCCATTAATATAGCTTTGATAGATACCATGTAATTATAGAACATGATTTACTAATTTCCCCCTTTAATTTATCCCTAAAAACAACGTAATTCCACTAAGATAATTAGTTAAACTAATTATCTGAGATCAGAATAATTATCACGGGTTACCGAACCTCTAATTAATCTCTAATAAATAACTCAATTCAATTTGAATCTATTTGCTAATTTCCCCTATTTAATTTGTCTAAAAATCAGAGTTTTTCTACTAAAATAATTAGCTACATTAATTATCTGAGATTCCCCTAATTATCATGGGTTTTGTAATATCTAATTAACCCTTGATAAATATATCACAGCATTTGAATTCAATTCACTAATTTCCCTTATTTAAATTACTCAAAAAATAGAGTAATTCTGCTACCTTAATTACCTATATTAACTTTTTGAGCTTGTCCTAATTATCACTGGTTTTTTAACATCTAATTAACTACTGATAAATATATCACAACATTTGAAATCCATTTACTAATTTCCCCTATTTAAATAACTCAAAAAATAGAGTATTTCTGCTAAATTAATTAGCTAGACTAATTTTCTGAGCTGCTCCTAATTATCATGGGTTTTTGAATACCTAATTAACCACTGATAAATATATCACAACATTTGAATTCCATTTACTAATTTCCGCTATTTAAATTACTCACAAAACAGAGTATTTCTCCTAACTTAATTAGCTAGATTAATTTTCTGAGCTTATCCTAATTATCACAAGTTCTTGAACACCTAATATACTGCTGGTAAATATATCACAACATTACAAATCCATATACTAATTTTGGCTATTTAACGTACTCAAAAACCAGAGTATTTCTGCTAAATTAATTAGCTAGATTACTTTTCTAAGCTTCTCCTAATTATCATGATTTCTTGAACACCTACTTAACTACTAGTAAATATATCACAACATTAGAAATCCATTTACTAATTTCCCTTATTTAAATTACTCAAAAAACAGAGTATTTCTGCTACATTAATTAGTTAGATTAATTTTCTGAGCTTCTCCTAGTTATCATGGGTTCTTGAACACCTAATTAACTACTGATAAATATATCACAACATTTAAAATCCATTTACTAATTTCCCCTATTAAAATTGCTCAAAAAACAGAGTAATTATGCTTAATTAATTAGGAAAACTTGTCAAAAAATTATAGGATAATTTTTCGAGATTAATAACTATCTAATGCATCTCTGATAATTACTTCAACTTAATCTAATCTTAATTAATATATTTACCATTAATTCATGGTTCATTTGGCTAATTTCAGTCCTATTATAATAGGATAATTAATTAGCTTAGTATTACTAAGCTTAATTCTAATAATCAGCAGAGATTAATTAATTAAGAGAGGTTTGAGGAGCATACATAGGCCTAATCTTTGATTTATTAACAAATATCTTAATCTAACCTTGCTAGTTAAGAAAGATTAGACTAATTATCGTTTAGGTTAATCAATTAGAAATTAATGTCGAATGATTTCTGCGTGGTGTCCTCTCTAGATGAGAGAAAGAGTATCAAGGCTCCGAGTCTCTGTAAAATGTGAAGCTAGGGGTCCTATTTATAGTTTTCTGGCACTCATAAGCTCTCACCGACTGAAAAGGACAGTTTCTTGAAGTTCAAGCAGCCCCCAGCAAGTCAAAAAACGCCCCTTGCTGCTAAATGAGTCCCTGGCAGGTCAATGATGACCCTCCCATTACCTGCCAGCTTTTAAAATGTCAATTTTGCTATAATTTGACCTATTTTTGCCTTATTGGTAAATATCTTGTAAATACCTGGGAGACCTTTAATAAAGTCTATGCTTAAATGATTACTGCAACCCTTCAATTTTACCTATTTTACTTAATTCACAGTGTAAACTTTCAGGGGTCATAACTATGCCAGTTTTTATCGGAATTCAATTCTGAAAATTTCTAGCCCGGGGTTTGCTGTGCTTAAGATTCCAAAAATACCAATATTTGCCATGGTCAGACAATCGACATTGCTTTTTCAATAATCACACCAGTTTGATTAAGCTTTATACAACCTTTAAGGTTTCAGAAACTGAAAACCTTACACATGAAAAACTGGGTTCCTCGCAACTGCCAATGCGCTCTGACTGTCAGTGTAGATAGTGTTGGCAGTGTCCTGTCCAACACCCAAATCAGCCATAAGGCGTCTGAGCCATACACACTCAACCGTAGCTGTGAAGACTGCCCTATACTCAGTCTCACAACTCGAAGTGGCCACACTAGGTTGCTTCTTGCTCAACCATGATATACATGAACTGCCAAGCATGAAACAAAAACCACTTGTGGACACTCGCGTGTCAAAACAACCAGCCCAATCTGAGTCCGAAAAAGCATGTAAGTCTGGCGGCAATGATCCCCCCTTGGGATAAAACAAGCCAAGATGTAAAGTGCCACTAAGGTAGCGGAAAATCCTCTTGACATCCTGCCAATGCTTAGACCCTGGGCTATGCATAAATCTACTGACCTGTGAGATTGCAAACTAAATATCCGGCCTCGTGTTGCATACATAAATGAGGCAGCTAACAGCAGTTTGGTAAAGAGTGACATCAACAGGATCACCAGCATCATGTAGACTCAACTTCAAACCTGTTTCCATGGGAGTGGCAATAGGTTTGCAATCCTCAAGTCCAAACTTACATAGCAATGTCTCTATGTAACTTTTCTGACACAAGGCAATACCACCATCACACTACTTAAACTGTATACCCAAGTAATGATGCAGCAGTCCCAAATCTTTCATCTTGAAAGTAGCATTCAAATCAGCCTTAAAGTCAGCAATATGTCTCTCATTTGGGCCAGTGATCAGCAAATCATCAACATAAAGAACCACAATGAGAAGTACATCACCCTCACGCTTTACATACAATGTGCTTTCTGTTGGACTGTTACGAAAGCCTTGTTTGACCAAATGAGTGTCAGCTTTCTCATACCAAGCACGAGGAGATTCCTTCAACCCATACAAAGCCTTGTTACATTTGCACACTTTTTTGTCCTCTTGTCCTTTTATGACAAAACCGCGAGGCTGCGTTACATAAACTTCCTCAAATATGTCACCATTCAAGAAAGCAGTAACAATGTCTGATTGATGTACATCCCAACCAAAATGAGCTGCCAATGCACATAGAAAACGCAGAGTAGTCATACGACAAGTGGGAGCAAAATTCTCTTCATAATTTATGCCTTTTTGTTGTGCATAACCCTTTGCAACAAGTCGAGCCTTATGGCGATCGATCTCACCATCCGGCTTGCATTTCAACTTGTAAACCCACTTCGTACCAATGGACTTTTTGCCAGGAGGCAAATCACATAAAGTCCATGTGTCATTTTCTATAAGTGCATCATATTCTGATTGCATTGCAGCCATCCAATTTTCTGAATTCTGTGCTTCATCAAAAGACAGAGGCTCCTCAACATCATGTAAACTAGACACAGCCAAAGCATAACAATCTGATGCATAAGATGCATGGCGAGAGCCTGAACGAGTATGACTAGACAAAGGTGAATCCAATTTACTGTCACGCAAAGTGTACACTAGCCATTTTGGCATACCTCTAGCTTGCTCATTTTCAACCCTTTCCTCATCAAGTACATCATGTACATCTGCATCAGTAATAGGCTGATCTAAAACATTTTCAGAAACCCCCATAGGCTGTACATTTGCCTCATTGGAACTTACATTCGTATTTCCACCACTGAAAAGAGGCAACAAAGTGTCATAAATGTCCTGTGAGCTTACATTACTGTCTCTAGTACATGACAGCAAGGGCTGAACAAAATCTTCCACAAACACTACATCCCGAGAAACCAGAATACGTTTTGTTTGCGGATGATATAACCTGTAACCTTTGCTTTCAGCACTATAACCAACAAAAATACATTTGACAGCCTTATCATCCAATTTTCTGCATTGCACTTGTGGCACCAAAGCATATGCGAAACAGCCAAAAACACGCATGTGCTCAATAGAAGGCTTTCTATCATGCCATGCTTCATATGGAGTAATAGACTGCAAAGCTTTCGTAGGACACCTGTTAAGTACATAAGTGGCACACATGATGGCCTCAAGCCAAAAAGAATGGGGTAAAGCTTGACTTTTGACCATACATCGTGCCATTTCCGTCAGTGACCTGTTTTTCCTCTGAGCAACACCATTTTGCTGAGGTGTATAAGGCACTGTACATTGGTGTTTTATCCCACGACTAGCCAGAAATGCATTAAATTCATGAGACATATACTCCCCCCCTCGATCGGAACAGAGGGTGCCCATAGTACATTTCGAGACATTTTCAGCCATAGCCAGAAATTTATTGAAGCACATAAAAACTTCGGACTTCGCTTTGAGCGGAAATACCCATGCATGCCTGGAGTAATCATCAATGAAAGTCATGAAGTACAGGTAATTGCCCAAGGACGGAGTTTGCATGGACCCACAAACATCACTATGCACAAGCTGCAACCTATATGTGGCCCGAACTGAACCATCCTTTGGAAATTTAGAACGCTGCATCTTACCCAAAATACAACCTTCACAAACATGTTTGACAGGTGCTTCAAGAGGCGGCAAAGAAGCAACCATATCAGATTTCTGCAAACGCAGCAAACTGGCAAAATTCAGATGACCAAAACGTGCATGCCAAAGTTTTGCATCTGAAATAGCCCTTGAATTAGCAATAGCATTTGCAAAATTTTGTCCAACTTGTCATACAAAGTGAGCTTATACAGCCCACGGCACAAAAGGCCAGATGCAACAATTTCATCACCAAAACTGAGATCATGAATTGTACATCTGTCATCCACAAATTTGACTACAAGTCCAAGCCTAGCAAGTGCAGATACAGACAAGAGATTCTTCTTGATCCCATGTACATAAAGTGCATCAACAAGTGTGAAGGAACTTCCATTAGCAGCAGTGAGCACATTCTTTCCAACTCTCTGAACTGGATAAGAGGCGTTGTTGGCACAAGTGACTGAATTCCCATGAGGGACAGACTCAAGAGAGGTAAACAATTCACGATGTGAGGTAATGTGCTTTGTAGCACCACTGTCAAAATACCACACATGTGAATCTGCAGCAACTGACAAGCATGCATCATGGACAGTAGGATTGTAAGTGCACTCTGCGCTAAAAGCCCATTCTGCATCAACATCATCATTACAGTCTCCTTTCATAGAAGACTCAACAATGGTTGCATTTGTAGTGGAGCCAGCATTTGCAGTGGAACCACCTTCTTTCTTCTTAGCCTCTTTGGCCTCCAACTTAGGACATGACTTGATCAAGTGATCATTGGCTTTACAATAATGGCAACGCATCTTCTTTTTTCCCTTATCACCAGAATTGCCAGACGAAGTGCTGCCAGCAGAAGCATTAGGAACAAAATTTTTGCCACTCGCAACAGAACCATAAGAAGTGGCTGCATTGTTGTTACCACCCTTTCTTTGAGAAGAAATAAAAGCTTGTTCAATTGCACGCTACCTAGTCCTGTTTTTTCTAGAAAGTGACTCTTGCAACAGCAATGTGCATAATGCATCAAACTTGACAACTTCAAGATTTCCTTGGGTCATAAGTCTCCAAGTACTAGCAAAAGTCTAGTAAGAATCTGGTAAGGCATCAAGAACAGTCTGCACAAGGGAACTGTCTGAAATAACTTCACCTGCAGAAATAAGTTTCTCATTGATATCTTTGACACTAGCAAGGAAAGTGTCCATATCATCTTCCTCATGCATAATCTTCGACTCGAGCTCTTTACGCAGCAAACCAATTTTAGCCTCATTGCGGCTTGCATAAAGACCTGCTAGAATATCCCAAGCGTGTTTTGCAGATTTTGCTGAACGGATGTGAGGAACAATGGTGCGCTTCACAGACAATGCAATCAATGCATGAGCCTGCACATCCTTAACATCCCAACGAGCTTGTTCTGCCGTAGGCAAAACAACTCTAACAGCTGCAATCCTTGCAGCAAGACCTGCAACATCCTCAACATCGCCTACATCCTCAGAACCAGGACGTACATCAATGCCCTGCACAATGTTCCAAACACCCTTTGACACAAGAACATGTTGCATCATATAAGCCCACATAGGGTAGTTGTCCCCATCCAACCTGTCCTCAGCAGCAAACATCTTGAACACATCTGTGTTGTTGTTGTCAGCCATGGTAAATGTTGCACCTGATGTGAAAACTGCTCGAAAATAGGAGAAACGGAGCGAGAACAACATGTGCTATATAGCACAAACCGTAGAAGACTATAAGGCACCTGTTATGCAGAAAACGGCACTGACAGAAATTCTGCACAAAATGACGAAATAGGCTGTGCAATACTGCCTGTAGTGGAAACGGAGGCCGAAATGAGCCCAAATCAAAATTCTGCTCACTAAAATCAAAGAAAGTGAGCAGGCGTGTGCTGGAGCAGCTGGCGACTAAGCTCGGGAGGACGTGACCTGCTCTGATACCAATTGTTGGAATTAGGGTTGCAGAGAAACACACACGGCTTGGAGAAGATGAAGGAAGCTCAAGGCACACAATAGAGAGTGTGTTACTTAGTGTGCAATGGAAAGATAGATAGCCCTAGAGTGATGGGCGTATATACAATGCACGGGGGAAAAAACCTCCTAAAGAGGGAAAAAATGCCCCGACGGTCCTAGTGTGTTCACACACATCACTACCACATGTATATGGTAACAAGGAGATGGAAGATTCCCATCATTCCACTTAGTCCAGGAAAAGGCATTCAGAACGAGTAGAGAGACGATCTCACTCGAGTGGATCTCAGAAGAAGGATAAGAGCAAGGGTGAGAAGCAGACCGAGGATAGTGAAGGCAATATGAAAAGTCATAGGCCAGCACATAGGAAGTCAAAAAATAATCCTAAGCCGGATACAGATATTGAAACATGTGATAATGACAAGTGGGTTTATGTCACAGATTAATATAATAAAGGTTGGACCAAAGATAGCAAATTAATCTCAAAGGACAAATATTACGAACACTTCATTGATTTGAAAATAGTCTACCTAGTATTCAAAGGGGGGCAAAAAGGATGACCGAGATATGCATATTCAGAAGTTTAAGCAATATGTTGAGCTAAAGGATATTGATGAAGAAGAGTGGGGAGAATATTTCCCATAAACAATGAAGGAGGTAGCAAGGAAATTGTATGATCATTACTCAATGTGCTAGCTCAAAATCTACAACATGTTGATCAAATATCTTTTCTTGGAATATTTTGATAATAGGGGTGATGAGGACACCCTCTATGAATGGGCATAATCAATAGAGCTATGTAGAAAAAATCAAAGAACTGATAAGACAATTGCATGAACCCCCAAAAGAAAGAATGTAGGCTTGGTTCCTCAGTGGATTCACAAGCAAGAAGCTTAGGGAATAGGAGGTTTCAGCGCCAACCAAAAATTTTAATGATTTGGTCTAGAGAGCACTGGAACTCAAGCAACAAACTAAGAAATAAAAGGGCCATAAGAGCAGTTGAGATTCTAGTGATAGTGGGACATCAATTGAGGACTCAAAATCAAGTTTCAATCCCAATTCATCTAACAACGACTTAGATCATCAGGTTAAAGGAAAAAATAAAGGGTCATGCATAAGAAAGCTTGAGGAATTGCCAAAGCAAATAGCTAAAATGTCCAGGATTAGTCTCTTAGTTGAGAAACTGGAGACCTTGTGTTCAAAGTGTTAATCTAAGGATCATAGATCAGATAAATGTACTTAGATATATATTCAAGGTGTATGGACATGTCTTGAATAATTGCAAGAACAAAATCCATCACTTCTAGAAGGATAAAGAATTGTCGATGATTGCACTAACCAACCTAGAGGTGGTAAAGAAAGATGGAGCATCTGGATATAGGGAGAATGTGAGACTAGTACAAGTGATGGACCAGGACAAGGCAGGTATCAGGGAGGCAATGGCCAAGGATGAGGCACAACTGGTTTTGGGAAGAGAATCTCCAACTACTATACTTGCAAAAAATATGGTCATTTTTCAGCTTAATGTCTTGATAATGTGAGAACAGAAGGAACTGAGCCAAGCCAGAAGAACCAGTCCCAGTTCATGTGATCACCAAAAGCAGAGAAGTGGTGATTGAGGCTCTCCCAAATGAGTCTAAAAAGAAAGTGAAAGAGACTAAAGAAAAGAAATAATGGGAACAACAAAGAGCTACCAGCCTACTTGGAAGGCAAATTGGCAAGGCAAATGTGGTCGATGAATGGCAGGAGAAAAGGACTTTGATAGCAAAGATTACAGAAGATTTGGCTAGGAGATGCTAGAGAAGACTGAGTGCTTGGAGGCTAGGACCATCCAAAGGTTACACTGCAGTCTTCAGTGGCTTAGGAGGAGAATCCCATCAGAGTGTCTAGTGAGGAAGAGGTCGAGAATTTTGCTTCTTGTTTTCTCTTCTTCGTTGTGAACTTCACAACTTCTGGTAACGTTCTTTTGATATGATCTAGCTCAATTGTGAGGTTTTGAATCTGCTTACACACTTTAATATATATTTCATCCGGCTAATTACCAAAACTGCTATCTGAGCTAGAAGACCTCTCTTCCAACTAATTATCTTGGTAGTACCTATTAGATGGCCTCCTACATCTAGTGGCTGGTTAATAGTTTGATGAGGATTGAGATTGCTCTCTAGCCTTTTCCATCCCCAGGTCATTAATACTAGCTCCAACCCATTAGAAGAAATATGGACTTTGCATGGGCCTTATAAGGAATCCTACTTTTTAGGGATTAAGGCTAATGTTGTGTAGCGTGAAGGGGATAAGGGCATTCAAGAAGCTAGTTTTGAGTAGGCTTTTCTAGCCTTTTTTTAGACACATGTAGTATGTGGACCTAGGAAGTCACTTTCTCTCTCAATCCTTTTAAAAGTAAAGGGAGTAAAGTAGTGTGGCCACATCAGCAAAAACGTGGGTCACTAAGGGCCAAAATGTTCTTTTTTTTCAAACAAGTCATTTTAACTTATTTTTGACTTGAAACTCCTCCCCAACGTATATACATATATAAAAAAAAACCTTTTTTAAAACTTACAAGCCTCTAAAAGTCCACTTCTTCAAAATCACCCACCCCCCTCCCCCCCCCCCAAAAAAAAAAAACCTTTGTTCTCTCCTCCTCCCTCTTCTCTCCCTCTCCTGTCCCTGCGTGCCCCTTTCTCTCCTCCTCCTCCCCTCTCTCTCCCTCTCCCCCCCTCTTCCCCCTCTCTCTTTTCATTCTTTCCTTCTTCACGCAACAACTGCCATGATGCTCACAGACATCACAAATCATCTGCCTTCACCACCAGGTACTCTGCACACTAAAAGCATACATATTTGCTTGTCCATGGTGTTTGCATCGAAGGCTGCATGTGAGGGTGAGCAGAGGTCATCATAAGAACGTCCTGCCGCCGTCGGTGAGACAAATGACATTTGGATGGATGTCCATTTGTACCTGTATGATCCTATAAGCCACTTACATCCATCCCTTAGTAATATTTTGACGTTTCTTCAATATCTTGGGAGGGGAGAATCGTGCTTGTTAGGCTATTGCAAGAGGTTGTGTATGGGTGCAGGTGCTTATTTGCATTTGTGGATGCACGAATGTCAAACTCTTTAGCTCAAAACAGTTGCATTACAAGAAAGTATTGCCTCTTCAAAGAGGGAGGTTGAAACTCTCCAACAACAAATGCAGAAGAAGGATGCAAGCTTTCCAACACCATCACATATTTGAAAGAAACACCCCTTAGTGCAAGGGAGTACAAGTGCACATTTTCATCCATTGAAACCCTTTCACATTTGGGTGGAGCACGCAAATGACGATTGACAGCCACAAGGTGATTTTTTCTTCACTTGAAAGATACATTTTTACTTCACACTATTCACTAATATTTATATTATTGGTTGCTAGAAACTTCATCCAGGAGGCATGCAGTGGAACAAGCCAAGATGATCGAGTCTATGTTCTCATTAGTTGTCTCAATACCCATGATGTGATTTCTGTCTTACAATCACCTAGGGGGAAGCACATTAGGATGCAGTCACAAGGACCGTATGCACAAATTGAGAACTATGGTTACTGAAGGTGACGTGCAACAAGATTGTGATGAGGCTGGGATCAGCACCAAAGCCTGCAAGGCTATTTTTCAACTCCTAAAGGATGCCCTCAAAGAGCATGGCATGATGTAGTCACCAAGGACCGTATGCACAAATTGAGAATTGTGGTTAGTGAAGATCCCAGGGAGGTCACCTAATAAAAGTGTAACCTATCACGTGAGTTCAACAGAATGGTATTTAAAGTTCTTGAGACTTACAGAAATATATAAACAGAAGGGCATTATTTTTTTTAATTTTAAAAAGACTTACAGATTTTAAAAGAAAAGGGTACATTATATTCTTAACAAAAAACACAGATAAGGGGTTTTAGAAACATGTTTTGAACACACGTGATATGGTAGTTTTACACATTGTGAACCCCCCGAGGTGAAGATGACGTGCAACAAGATTGTGATGAGACTCGGATCAGCACCAAAGCCTACAAGGCTATTTTTCAACTCCTAAAGGATGCCCTCAAAGAGCATGGCATTGTGAAGGACCTATTTCTTGTTATGCACAAGGTCAACCTTGCAAAGAAGGCCACAAATGAAGATGTGTTCTCCCGCATTGGGGCATAACTACACATTGAGGACACAATGTCAGTTTTGCTTTATGCTTCATGCACACCAAAGGCAAGGGAAAAAGGTAGGCAAAACTTCATAAGACCTTCGGAGAAGGACTTCCATTACATAATGTGGAACAATATATTTGTGGATCTCAGAAGGCTTCAACAAGCTATGCTTAGATTCTATGAGTTACCTCAAGAAGGTGACGCAATATACTTATTTCTTTTGGTTGTGTTCTTCTTATCATAGACTTTAAAGTCTAAGGTCTTGCCTCTACTTGTTTTGAAGTGCTTGACACAAATATTTCTTTTGTGCTGAAACTTTATGAGTGTCAAATAATGAAGGTTAAGGTTAGAGAGGCTAAGTGTCACTCTAATGAATGAAGTCCTGTTGCAAACTAAGCGAAGGGATTTAGTCGAGCCATTTCCCACCCTCTATTTTAGTGTGCAATCAGTGAAATACATGGTGGCTGGGTGCTATTGAGGTGTCCAAAGAGACTAATGGAGTACTTTCAAGGATTTTTTAGAGAACTCCATGGATCACAAAAGTAATACACTCCCAACTTGTGATCCAGGTGAGAAGTTGGAGGTTGAGAATTTTGGTAGTTTTGATGTGGAGGCTTTTGTAATCAAATTTTTTTACAATGACCAAAGGATTAAGAGTTTTTTATTTAATGTCTCCAAAATCATTTAACTTTTTAGTTTCTTAATACGTTTAAGTTAAATAATATTTATGTATTGAACAAACTTTGAGGCCACGAGTGTGAAGGGGAAAGGAGGTGAGTACAATGCATGAACAATTTAAATCAGTCATAATCTGTGCATTTTAAGAGTCCTAGGAGGCAGACAGGACAAAAAAATGCAAAAAGGGGGGTGGCCACAAGGATGCACCAATCATCCAGACAGGGCTTGGAGGAATTGAAAGAAACTTAGCAGATGCACCAATTTATCTACAAGTTCACCCAAATTATAATGTGTTACTTGATGACCCCTATTTTGGCGAAGCTTTAACTCTTGCAATTAAAATAGTCAGTTTTGATCTAAAGCACATGACCCCCAATGTAGAAATCTCTTTTTCTGTTTAGGAAGAGCAATAAACTCAGGACTTCCTGCAATTTATGAAGGGAAATTGACAGCAAAAGAGAAAAAAGATCATAAAGGGTAGAACATAATTATGCAGCCTGATGATCATTCTCAAATGCTGCGATGTGATCAAATTGCATGGACAAAAGTAAAATTACCTAAGAATTGGACGATAGACATTCAGCCTACCTTAAAGTCAAAAATAGTTAATAGAGTATTGAATATTGATAATATAGACTCATCTAATTATGTTATTAGCTCTCAAAAACCTATCTCTTCTCCTATTGTGCATAAAGCCCCTACCAAGTATAGAGCAATGAGAATAAAGGATTGTCAACATTCAAAAACTTTTACAAATGAAGAAAAAACCTTTTGTAGACACTATACTTAAGACTAATGAGTCAAACTGCCTCGTCATTCTTTGCATTCTCTATACAATTTTGTATGATCGAAGGTAAAGATTTTATTATCTCATACAATGATAAATTCCTTATCAGCCCTTATGTTATAATGAGTGATCACACATAAACCCGTCTTGAAGTACTTCAAAGTAATTATCAGTCTGTGAAATTGCATATGCTTGAAAAACAGTTACAGGACTTACATAGGCTTGTTTCTGAGTCAAGCCAAAATCTTACTTAATATACACAACTTCAAAGAATACTCACAGCTCTTCTCCCTTTTGGCATACTGATTTAATCGTACCATCTTCTAAAAACTTGCCATACTTCTCATTTACGAAACCTTCCCTGCATCGTTGTTCGGGTCACTCAGACAAGCATTTTCTCTTAAATGTCTTGAAATTTGCAGAAGAACAAGGTCTTTCTTCAAACACTGAACCGGGGAGGGAAGATTGGCAAGCTGTGGAGTGGCTTATGAAAGAGATCTCTACACTATTGCTTGTTGTCACAAAAATTACAACAAATTAATCGACAACATAGGTAAACCCCCATCAAAAAACCTAAAGGAGTTGTCACAGAATCAATCGACTATGATTGGGAAGAAGCAGATAGAACCAATTTGGGATATGTCAAAGGCAGAACATAGATCAATAATCAAAGATTATGGCAATATATTCTTTCAAGGTAATTGGGGCCAATTTGATTAATGTTATGAGGAAACTATCTACAATAGTCTTCAAGCAAAAATCATTCTAGATATATTCCATCTCCTCCCAGTGTATATGAAAGTCCTTTCAACATAAAAGATGAACCAGAAATAGACAATTCTCTAAATGAAAACCCTTTGGTTCTATTAAAATGGAAATGGACGAGCCAATGGAAGCAGCAAACTCAAAAAACTCCCCAAGGTATAAAAAAGATAGGAGATATTACCTTCTATAATATTGATAATCTAGAGCATGATGATATTATCCTAGTATGCATAATTGGATCTATCAAAAAATGCTATTTGGGCGCATGAGACAGCAAACTGCACTAGAAGCTGTAGTAAATGGTTTTACAGGCATTTTCAAATGATGGTGGGAAATGCTCCCTCCCCCAAAGTCAAAAATTATATTATGTGACTAAAGGAAATGCCTCTGCTCTCTTGCTCCTAATTGAAAGTATTTATAAAGAGTTCATTAGGCATTGAGAAGATCAAGCAACATTCACATTACAAGCTTTTCATGAAGCTCAAATCTGTAATTTCTCCTCCATATGGGATTTTTGTATTTATTGCAAAAATTTAATATATGAAGCAGGTAAATACCATTCTGGAGAAATAAAGCAAAATTTATGCATAAACTGCCAAAAGCCATTACAAAGCTGCGTATTGAGAAATTGAACAACCAAAATATCGATCTCCAATTAGCTACACTTGGAGATATAATCCAAGCCTTACAGGAATTATGTATTCAAAAGCATGCACAAAAGGAACTAAACGACTCAAAACCTTCAAATAAGATCTGCAAGCAAAATTACTACTCTAGAGATTTAGGATGCAACAACCAAAAGAAGGAATGCTAGTGCAAGCATCTCAAGAAGGGCAAAAAGGGAAGAAGTTCAAACGAAGACCCAAGCATTGATTTTTTTGAAACATAAGTCCACATCCTTAAAAATGATAATAAATGCTTTATTTGTGGCAAAGTAGGTCATTGGGCCTTTGAATGTCCCAATAAGAAAAAAAATAGTGGCGTTCAAAAATATAATCCTAGAAGATGCATATATCTACTCAGAGCTATCCTCTTCAGATATTTTAGAGTTCAAATTCAAATGCTCAGTTTGCAAGAAAGTCTTCTTCATCAATAAACAACAACTACAATTTAGACTCAAGTTTTTAGGATTGTCCCATAGCTCTTAATGTAATGAGCTTGGAAGACTTCATGCCTATTTCTTTTAATCCTCAACAATGGAAAAAGTTTTCAAAGGAAAACAAGAATACAGGTCTGAAGATTCAGAGTCAAATAATTCAAATTTCTCCCTTGACTCTGAAAAATCAGGTAAAAGGACCTTCTCAAAGAAAAGTTACAATGAAGTTACTACATTTCAGAAGGAGCTAAAATCTACTTTGAAGGAAGCTGACGAACCCAAGCCACCATCTTTAGAAAGAATGCTTATTCCAACTTTAGCCAAGAAAATGAAAATGAAACAAAGCTAGGAGAATAAGCGCCTCTTTTATCATCACTTTATCAACAATCTAATCTCATGCAAAATCAAAGCCAAATCAACCCATCAGCGGAAGAGAACCCTCCTATCCTTCCAAATCTGATGATGAAAACATAGAATATCCCCAGGATCTTCCCTCGATATCACATACAATCCCTAGTCTATCATACAAAGAGTTTCTTTCAAAAGAAACAGCATTGTAACAAATGGAAGAATTGGTTGAAAAGCAACAAGCTCTACTTAGATGGGAAACTGATCTACAAGAAAGGGAGAAAGTTTTTCTCTCTAGGTGGGGTGAGAAATATCCACCAACCTCACCAGTTCTTGTTACAACCTCTCCAACTCCAATTCCATGGGATATTTTGCTACCAAAAGAACAATCACTAGAAACACCTGAAGGGCCAATACCAAAAGCCTAGTCTACTATCCAAACAAGACATACAAAACCTTAAGGATATGATAACCTTATTCAAGCAACAAAAGACTCAACCGCATGTAGAAGAAACTGAAGAATCTACATAAATAAATATGGCTGATGAAACAAAAATTATCGAGGAGAATAATGTTGTAATTCCTATTGTTGGACTGCTAATCAAACCAAAATGGTTTCAAGCAATCACTTTGGACTCTTTGATAGATACAGGTGCATGAGGAAGCTTTGCCAAAAAAGCCTTATTCCCATCAGTAATGATCAAACTATACCCAGAAGCCAGACAGGTTATATATGGTAATGTCTCCAAAGCCATTATCAAGGAGATTGTGTATACATGGATAGTTAGGTACTACCAAGCTACCTAAAAGGCTATCCTTACACAGCTCAAATATGTGCTATGATTTAGTGGTTGGTTTTTACATTGTCTCAAAACTAGCCCCTAGCACCTTCACAAAACCAACTCTAACTTTTCCTATTTTGGAAAAAGATATACCACTCCCATAAAACAAAAAGCTAGTTATGTTATTAATAGTTGTTTGGTATCCATCAACTATTGTGATAGAAAATTTAGAGAATGGTTTTAAAAGGAGAAAGAAAAATACAAACACCAAATAGAATAAATTAAGGAAAAAATCCTACAGAGAACCTACGACAATCCTCTAGCCTTCTAAAAGAGAATGGTTTTAAAAGGAGAAAGAAAAATACAAACACCAAATAGAATAAATTAAGGAAAAAATTCTACAGAGAACCTACGACAATCCTCTAGCCTTCTAGGATAAAGAAAAGTACATGATCACTCTTCCAATTATCCTTGAAGCCAATCCAGCCAAAGCATCTCATCCTGGGATGTCAATAATAGACACTGAGATTTATCAAAAAGAAATAGAAGAGCTACTGCAAAAAGGCATAATTGAACCCTCCAATTCAATGTGGGCGTGCAGAGCCTTCTATGTCAGCAACCACAGTGAACAAAAGAGGAAAAAGAAGAGGTTGGTTATTGAATACAAACCTCTGAACAAATTTTTAGTTCCAAAGAAATTTCTTATCCCTCTTCAAGAAGATTTAATCAAAACAACAAATGGAGCAAAAATCTTCTCAAAATTTGATCTTAAAAACAGATTTTGGCAATTCAAAGTACATCCTAAAGATAGGTACAAAACAACTTTTGTTGTGCCTTAAGGTATGTATCAGTGAATTTCCATGCGTATGGGATTAGCAAATGCTCCTTGAGAGTGCCAAGTAAGGTTGAAATAATATTTGGCTCTATTTAAAGTTTTTGCTTGATATATCTGGATGATATCCTGATATACTCCAAAAGCATGGAGCAACATGTGCAACATCTGATCAAATTCCACAAGCTGCTGAACAAAACAGGTATAGTTTTATCCTATACCAAATGCAGTTGTTCTCAAGAGGAAGTAGACTTCTTAGGCATCACTATTTGCAAAGGATGTATCGAGCTCTCAAGGGGTGGGTTCACTATGTATAAATTGTATATATTGTGTGCGCTCAAGGACTATTTATAGAACTCCTTATCTGTGAATTTTTTACAAATTAAATACACCCTTTTTCTATTCAATCTCTAAATTTATTTTCCCATTCCATTTTAGATACCCTTCTGTATGTGAAAATTTGAGAAAAAATAATAACCCCTTCTCTTGCACTCACGTGATATCACATAATTATTAAGTGACCCCCTCCCCCCGAGAGATCAAGCTACATGAGCATGTATTAGCAAAAATCACCAATACTCCAAATCAATTGAAAAATTTCACAAAGCTCCAACAATTCTTAGGATGCCTAAATTGGATCAATTGGAACATCCCTTACCTAGCTACCCTCACAAAGAAAATCAGGGTGCTTTTGCATAAAAACAATTCGAGAAGTGGGAAGCTTCCAATAGTACTCGAGGGATTCACTCTATATACAAAACATGATGCCACTTGCGAGCGGACAACTTTGATAAAACCCTATATACGACTCATATTAGGGAATATAACCCCCCTTTCTACACTTATACAAAAATCAATGAAGAAAACTACCATACCCCTATCTTACATATAAAATTTAGGTCTCACATGATCTGAGTGAGTAAAACTAGTCAAAGGGTGTGTAGCATAGTGACCGGCAATGTACTACAGAACCACTTATGTTGAGAACTAGATATACCCTTAATGTGTCTTAGTTTGAATTTCAAACTATGTGCCTGATCAGCCTGCACTTGGGCTACTCGTCCAATTCTAACCCATCCAAAGCTGGTGTAAATCAAACATTGACATGCTCCAAATCAACCCTTATCTATGACCAGCTTGATGCAAAATTTGATGTGTGACCTGATAAAAAAGTTCCCCTAAATTCATCCAAATTCTAGTGCACATTAGTGACGAATCATTACAAGTGATCAATTCGGGTCAGGTTGCGTCCCCCCCCCCCCCCCCCTTCCCCCCCGCCGTAAATACGATACCCCCTCTCTTATTTTTAAGTTTGGGAGATAAATTATTAGGGGTCTCTACACTTACGTGGTGCGGTAAGTTTTCCATGGTGAATCCCTTGGGCCATAGTAAAACCATCAAATTAATTAAAATGATATGAAACCAAGCTTGGGGTGCAGTTCTTTATGAAAAGAACAAAAATAAAGAAATAATAGTTTGCAGATTTGCTAGCGGCTCCTTCCAAAAACTAGAGAAAAATTATCCTTCTACTCAGAGGAAAATTCTTGTTGCAAAATTAAGCATAAAGAAATTTAGGCTATTTCTTCCGGGAGGAGTCATCATTCTTCGAATGGATCTCAATAATTTTCTTGGATTCCTCACTTCAAAAAATGCCAGCAAAGACAAACGACTGATCCGATGGGCCTCCTGGTTTGCTCAATGGGACTACAAGTACACGTCAAAGGCTCCAAAAATGTCCTTGCTGACATCTTAAGTCGACTCATCCCACATGCTAAGGGGAGTGACATCATCACTTAGGTCATCAAAGATGCCACAGCTGTGCTAACATATAGTGACTGGGAAAAAGCGTGAGCATCAAAAGTATAGTGGTGTGCTCCTAAAGGTTCCACGTTGAAAGCTAAAGCCATTTTAGAAAAGGGGTTCCCTCTCCACTAGGAAAGTCACTTTAGAAAAGTGATTCCCTCTCCACTAGTAACTTAGTATGCACGACAAGAACTTGCCTTTGAAAGGCACCTCAACTCTCTCTATATATAGAATAGAGTGCTCCTTCATTGTAAATCATCTCAAGTTGAGCTTAGCCTTGTATACAATCTCCATATCAATGCCCTGCACACTTAGTGTATTTCCTTTTTAATCCTTTTTATCTTATAATACACACCTTCCGCTTGTAATTATTGTGTGTACGTCTAATGGTATTAGAGTTATACCATTAGACACACACACACAATAATTACAAGAAAAATGTGTGTATTATAGGGTAAAAAGGATTACAAAGGAGATACACTAAGTGTGCATGGGATCTATATAGATATTGTATACAAGGCTAAACTTGACTTGAGATGATTTACAATGAAGGAGCGCTCTCTTTATATAGAGAGGTGAGGTGCCTTTCAAGGACAAGTATCTTGTCGTGAACACTAAGTTACTAGTGGAGAGGGAATTACTTTTCTAAAGTGACTTTACTAGTGGAGAAGGAATCCCTTTTCTAGAGTGGCTTTAGCTTTTGAGATGGAATCTTCAAGGGCATGCCACTATAATTTTGATGTTCACGCTTTTTCTAGTCACTATGTGTCGGCACAGCTGTGGCATCTTTTATGACTTAAGTGATGATGACCATTGTCTAACTGATTGGTGTGTCCTTGTGGCCACCCCCCTTTTTGCATTTTTTTCCATTATCTACACTCTAGGACTCTTTAAAATCAAAGATCTTGTATAAATTCAAGTGTTTATGCAGCAACCTAGTGTTGGCTCTAGTAGAGGGGGAAGTAAAGTGCATGAACATTGTAAATTAAGCATAATCTATGGATTTTAAAAGTCCTGGGGGACAGACAAGGAAAATAAATGCAAAAAGGTGGATGGTGAGAAGGGTGCACCAATTAGCTAGACATGGCCCTATCTGGCTGATTGGCGTGCCCTTTTGGCCACCCATCTTTCTACATTTATTTGCCTTGTCTGCCCCCCTGGACTCTTAAAATGCACAAATTATGACTGATTTAAATTGTTCATGCACAAACTGTTTACTATGATAGCAAGTAGGCATGGCCTATCTATCAAGCAGCTAACTTATACAACAACATGAATAATCTAAGAGCACCTAAAAGTAGGGGATCCCTTGTTTCTAAAACCCAAAGAAATTCAGGATGACTACCTTTTTGGGGGTGTTAGACATCTTTCCTTTTTGTTCATAGAGAGAGAAGATGATTTTAAGATCCATTTATGAATAAGTGTGTGACACGTGTCTAACCTATCCTATCTTATTGTAGTATTAGCGAGAACCATAATTAAATTGTCAATCCATGGGACGAAGCTGACTCGACTAGTGCATAAAGGCTACAAGAGGTTGTCAATATCTCAAAAAACAACTAACAACTCGCATCTAACTCAAGCTACACTCAAGTGACTGAAATCACTAAAAGCCAATCGCTCATCGGCAAACAAATCACATCCGTTGCAACATCAAATGACATCCAAACATGACGAAACTTCTAGGATATGTTTATAAGACCTAAGCAGACATGGTTATGGTCTCAAACCCCACTTTCGGTCAAGTGCCAAGATCGTGATTATTAACAACAGTGGATTTTTGACCTAGTCGTTTTTGACCCAGAATGCATCTAAATGCTTAGCAATGATGCCCCAATATCCCGCACATGCTTAGTTTTTTATTTAAAACTGTAAATTCTTAGTTATGATGAAATTAGGTTGCAGGTCGCGACATCAAAAGCTACGAATTATTGTGATGTGCTTACGTCAATGCGTAGAGCTCTTACTTGCGGTTGCAATGCAACAAACGTGACTGCAATGTGACAACCGGGGAGGGAGTAGGAAGCGCGAGAAGGAGAGAAGTGAGTGTCGTTAGCTCACGTTGTGTATTTCATTATCCAAAACTTAATAATAACTTACAAAATTGGTTGTTATACCTTAGCCAAGGTTTTTTGGTGGTCAAAACTAGTAATTTGGGAGTTCTACCAAAGATGGGTAATGACAGGTTGATACAATTTGGAAGCTTGTAGCCCCGGCTCATCAATTACAAGGTTTATCCGAGAAATAGGAGTTACAATATTTCTGATTTATCAAAATAATAAGTGTTTTTACAATGAAAACTCTGTAAAATGGTATCTGTGTTAGCTTGCTGCTAACATTCCCCCCTCTTCACCTGTGTCGTCCCTTGACACAACTTTATGGACTGAAGTAGTCTTTGGGGTGAAGGCTGATGAAACGATCTTTAAGTATTGAGTGCCTTTTGGTATCCAATTTTTTGCTCTTTATCCGACACTTGCATAAATTGCATGGTGACTTTGTTCTTCGGTTCCACTGTTGAGTAGCCCACAAACCTTGATGTCAGGTTGCTGATCACTAGCCCAACTATTTTCGTTCTCCAAGTGAAGAAACCTGTGTAAAATGCTTCCTCAAACGCCAACATATTGTGTGAAGGTAGAAACATACACCTGGCATAGAAGCCATAGAGGACTTCTTCGGAAGGTTGGCCATTGTGATCATAGCACAACCCTTTGTTACCCTTGAGGAATGACATCCAAGGAGCGCTTGCTTTCTCTGGCTCATTGAACACTTCGATGTGGCTGAGCAGCATTCGGCAGATTTTGTATAGCATAGCATATGACAAATATGGTAGACATTTAAAGAATGACATGGCACCCTTTAGGGTTTTCACCATGTATTCTTCAGTCGGCTGTCCCTTTTCAAGAGCAGGCAATCTAAGGTAATTTAGTCAAGTTGGCCACTTATTTAGTAGTGCCTCATGTGCTATCCAGGTCCTTACTCATGGTACAGCACAGAAGGTAGGATCCTTTTGGAAGGCCACAGATGCTCTTGTGAACAAAATCAAGTACCTAGGATTCTTGTTCAGCCAGCTCAACCTCCACTTTGGGTGGTCTTTATTTGCGCCCTCGACTTGCATGTCGGTGTAAATCCTTTCTTTTACTTGCAGCAACTCAACTTTAATCAGAGGGTAGGGCAAGGATTGTTGGTACCATTGCGCATTTATTTGATTGGGAGTGAGTTGGGTGACATGGACGGAATGAAGTACTCTCAGGTCCCAATCCATTGCTGCCTTCCACTGCTCATCTACCTCTTGTGTAACTTTTTTCTTCAATGCATCTTCTTCAGTCTTTGAGAGCTGGACCATGGGCAGTGTGTCTGCTTTGGTAATTGGTACTTGAAACTCTTCCTCGCCACTCAGCTCTACTGCGGATTGTGTCTCCATCTCAGCAAATGATACTGAGGGGGTTTCTATCTGAGGTTTCTTCGAAGGCACTTCCTCTTCTTGTGTTTCTGTCCTTCCCTCTCTCAGTAGCTGGCTGACTCGTTTGAGTTCCAGCTATCTCCTTCAGTAGCTCGTCTTCTCTTTGGACCCGCATTAAAGCTAGGTCTCTGCGCTGATACTGCTCTAATTTCAGCTCCAACTTAAGGTCTTTATTTTTCTTTTCTGGCACCTTGTAGACCTTGTATGTTCCTTTGATCGAGGTGACGGCTGGATTCTCTCGTATTTGCCGCAAGAATATTGCCTGATCATTGATTCGTTGTTTTGAGTACTGTAGGGAAGCACTGGCTACATCTAACTGTACCTGAATCTTTTGAGCTGATAGGGTGGTAGTTAGAAGTTCATTTGTAACTTTCGTTAGCTGATCATTCTTTGCTTTGCATGCATCTGACAGTTTTGTGAGCAAGTCACCGAGTTCCTCCATTTATTTGCGTTGCTTATCTCTTGGAATCTGATGTTGTTTAGCTTCCACTCTCAACTCCTGCACTTGCCTCTGTAGATCGGTGATGACATTGAGTATGTCATCCAGCTCCCCTTGTAGTGCGTCAATCACCGTCTCTAACTCTTTGACCCTTGTGCTACGCCCAAGTGCTGCTGAGCGAAGTCTTTCTATCATCTCCAGCATTTGCTTAGCATATTCGTTAACTTGCAGGATGACTTCATCATTTGATTGCCAATCTTTGCTTTGTGTTAGTTGTCTTGATGTTTCTGCAGATTCTTTTACCTCTGGTTGCGTCATGGCTGTTGGCTGTTGTTGTTGCCCTTGTGGCTGCTGATCTTTTTCCATTGAGGTAGAGGGTGGTAACTCAGGCTTATCTTGTTGTGTTAAGGTAGAGGGTGTTTCCTCGGCGTCTTGTTCTCTTGTGTGCTCAAATTTTGTGGTGTCCTCTTGTGGTGCAGGACTCGCTGCCTTTTCTTTCTCTGGCTCTTTCTCTATTTGTTGCTCTTGAGTAGAGACAAATGCTTGTGCTATTTCCTCTGCTTCTTGCTGTTTAGATTCTTGTGTAGATTTAGCTTCTTTTTCCTATTCAAGTTTTGCTTCTTTTGTTGGCTCACGTGTTGTGGTTTTAACTTCCCGTGATGGTGGTGGGCTCGGCATTGGGTGATCTTGGTGTTCAGAGATAGGAGAAGAGATGCGGGGAGACATATCACCTTGAGCATGTTGTTCTTCTCCTTGTGCAGTGGCTTCCTCTACTTGCTCTTGATGTTCTACCACCTCTATCGCTTTTCTCGCCGCTTCTTGGGCTTCCTTTAGCTTCAAAGCTTCTGCTTCTTGGTACATCTTTTCCAAGGATTCCGTGGGATCTTCAAACTGCTTCTTGGTGTGATGCTTGGTTCTAGGCCCTTTAAGCCCGATAGGCACCCACTTTTTTGGGTCCTTTCCTTGTGCTTGGTGGCTGCGTTGGTATGAGTGTTTCTCTCTTTCAAACCGGGCTTACTTTTGAGCAGGCTCTTCCTGGTGCTGCCATGGATTTTCTCTTCATTTCCTCCAGTCGTGCTCTATTTTCTTCATTATCTGAGCTATTACTGCTTTGCTATTCTAGCGAGCTCTCAGCCGATTCTTCATCAAACTTCTAGGATGTCTTGGCAAATCTTGTAGCTCAAGGAGATGGTTGAGTTGACACTATCCAAGTGTTTTGATCTGGTGCAGGTGGTAGGTTGTCGGCCATGCCGATGGCATGGTATGCAATTCTTGTCAACACCTCTGGTGCACCCAAGTATGTGATCTTTCCTTCTTTCTTTATTGCTTTCAAAGCAGTCAAGACATATTGTGCATGGTCAACAGGTTTCCTGGTTGTTGACTTGAGGACTTGCATGAAGGTGGTGGTGACAACGGCATGGTTTGGCGTTGTATACCTTGGCGGCCTCTTAGCAAGGGAATGGAAGTGTTGGTGGTATAACCTGGTTGGCTATTCAACCTGTTTGTGAATAAGGTCTGCAAAGGTGGCCGCGGTGGTTTCTTTTGTGAAAGTTCCGACCGTTTTCCTATCCCTTGCCCTAATTGGCATTCCCTTTGTGGGCACTCTGAGTGCTTCTGCCACTATTTCCTTGGTGATCACCACTTAAACTATATTCCCTTGTGGGTCAAAAATCTGCGCAGTTCCATCTTCTTGATTGTGGACAAAAGCTCGTAAGCTTTTTAAAAGTCCACTCCACACGGCTCTTGTTCATAAAAATCTCTGAGTCCTAGCTGTCGGTTGGCTTCTTTGGTTTCGGGCTTTGCGGCGACATCATACACTTCTTTTGGTGTGAGTTGCAACCCTACCTGATGTCCCCTCCTTGCTCTGGAATCTACCAGTGAACACTATGGTGTGATGCTCTTCAAGCTGTTCTTTTGAAAGATAGGTTGCCTTGGCGGTTTTGACTGAATCGGGGTCCAGTTGGTATGCTGGTAGTTCTTGCAACTTTTCTTTCTAGTTGAGCTTCTTCTTGGCCCTCTATGCTGCTTGCATGGCCCTTGTTCAATGAATAGAGTGTCAAAGTTAGCAGATTTGATGGATTTTTCTCTGAAATGTCCTTTAGTCTGAAATGCTGACAATTTTGGTCCAATTTGCTTCAAGTCAATTTTTGAACAAACATAGATGCATAAAAACATGCAAGGAACAAAATTGTAAAGTCCAAACAAAAATTTGAAACCAATGTAAATAATTGTGATTATTTATAGCTGAGTAATTTCTCTAACTTTTTGCAAACTTGGCATCACAGGCTTGAAGTATATACCAAATACATGCTTTGAGTAAAATATGGCTCATTTAGATGCATAGGGTGAAAATGGTACTAGATTTGGCTTTAGGTCTTTGAAACAGTAGATATAAAGGAAATTTGAGATTTTGAGCTTCAAATTGGTTCAAACTTGGCTAGTGGGCTTAACACATCATGTACTTTGGAAGTATGATAGCAAAATAGCAAAATTCTCCCATTTTGGCTAGAAAGTAAATAATCGCGATTATTAACTTTTCTACCAAAATCAACATTTTTTGGTACAACTTCGTTCTAGGCATTGTATAGGCCTTGTGTATATAATATGAGGTGATTTAGATCAAGAATTGTGGTCCATAACTCAAAAATTGACTTGCAAAGACTTCTTTACGTTTTTTTGGCAATTTTCCAAGTTATAGGTGCTCATTTTGGCTCATACTTGATTTTTGGCATGTAATAGGTGTGTACACATGATAGGTGAGGTGATGATACAATTTCCAAGCAAAAATAGTGCAAAAGTAAATAATTGTGATTGTTTACAGCAGTCACAGTTTTCTTGCAAAACTTAAAAATTTTGACCTAAACACATTCTATACACCTAAAACAAGTCCTAAATTGAATTTGGTCAATTTTGGTCTTGTCGGCATCACTTTGTGCTTTGTCAACTCTGGAAATCTCTGATTTCTGTGACTACACTGTCTGTTGTGTTGGTTTGTCACTTGTGAGGCTTTGGACTTATCCGCGACATAGTTGTGAAGCAACTCATCCAATTTTGGCTCATTTGGAGTCAGTTTGACGTCGTATGTCAAATTTGACGGTTTGTAGCCTTCAAGCGGTTTTCTGCTTTTCAAGGGCTTTGCTTGATTGATTTCACGAAAACCAATCATATACATTGTATATAAACCTCGTAGACAAGCTGTCTATGGAGTCAGAACCAAATTATGGCATCTGCCAAAAACCTAGCTTTTCTACGGGGACCCCCTCGACCCCTCTTGAATAGTCAACTGATGAGATAGAAAAGTTCTATTATGTTAGGACATGCTACAGTTCAAATTTCATCCAATTTGGTCGAGCTGACAGGCCGCTATGGTCAGTTTTTGGTCGTAGGTCTTCGTGCACTGCTCAAATTCTAGATTTTTTTCTAGGGGTTTAGACTAGCTATCAGCCGTACAAAATGGGTCATTGATGAGTAAAGAAATTACCCCTCATGTCTTGTGTGAGACGGCGCTGAAAATGGGCAACTATAGACTCCAAAAAGTACGCGCGAAAGAGGTCGAAAAGCTCTCTCTGCAAAGGTAACAAGTGGAAATGAGGTGGTTTTAGCCTACCTGGGATATCTATACCCGAACTTCCCAAACCATTTTTCTCCATATTCTCCCATTAATCCGACTAGGCCGTGAAATCTATATCAGACTCAAGAATTTCCCCGATCGGATTCATGTAGCTCATTCTGCAAGAATTTTGCAAAAGTAGGTATGGCCGCCTCATTTAGGCTTCTAGCTTCCATCTTTCGATTTCATTGAAAATTTTTGTGCTTTTCCACCTTGTTTTTCTGATCATCACTATGTCTTCCATTTTTCCATCTGAGCTCCTTTGCTATTTATTATTAATTTTTGACATGTTTATTGAAAAAATCAAAGAAAATAACAAAATGCACTAAAAAAGAAAAGTGAAAATCCAATAATTAAGAAAATCCATTGAAAAACATAGATTTATTGTTTTTTGTTGGATTTCTCCATTTTTAAGTCTCATTATCAAGAAAAATGATGAAAAATAACCAAAAAGGACTATTTTTTAATGATTTTTTGATAGTATATACACTATTTACACTCATTGGGAAGATTTTATCAGTGAATTTTCCCTTGATGAAATAACACGTTAACATCCAACTTTTTCCTCCCTCTTCAAACATTGCCCCTAAATACTTAGTGCCCTTCCACCCCTCCTAGATGGCGTACTCCTGGACGACTGTATGCATGGGTTGAACAATCGTGTCTTACGCATAGCTGTGGTTGGCTCTACCATGCTTTGAAGGTCAATGCAATTCAAACCACTATGCTGTGCAAGAGCTGGGTCTTAAGTAATTAACTCAAGGGTTTCTGATGTCCAGGTTTGTTGTTGCTCTCTTCCAAAGAGAAAATCTTGTAGCTTGTGTGCTCTCTGCTTAATTGTACCATCAGGATGCTTCAACACACTAATTGCTTGAGCTGTTGATAGCACTTTTGACTGTTGTCGAGCTTTTTCTCGCCATTGGTAGGTTTGTGTGCTTGGTGCAGAATGGTGTGGTGGAGTCTTCTGAGACTTAACTCTCCATTGCTTGATTGGTTTTACTATCTTTTGAGAACATATGTGCTCCTTTTTTTGCCAAATCCATTTCAAGTTAGGTTCCTTGCTTTGAGAAGCTCATCTTTGTGTTTTGACCCTTGGAACCTTCTTTGGCTTAGTCGGTGATGTTTTGGGCACCCAGATTTGAATCGGCTTATCCTTAAGCTGTGCTTTTGGTACCCAAATTTGCCTGACTCCTTGCATGTTACTTGTAGCATTTTCTTGTCGAGAGGATGGAGAAGATTGATTGCTTTGTGGTTTCTTATGTTGATTACTCCCTTTCCATTCCTCCTTGCTTGGTGCAATTGGAACAATGAGTTACCCGGCTTTAGGTGATAACTTGAGCTGATTTGTATCCCAATCTGGCACTGCCTTGTATGTTCGCATCGAGGGAATTCCAAGAATCATTCTCTCATTCATGTGTTCATCTGGTAAGCATACAAATTGATGAGGACATGAACATCCATGTACTATCACGTTCAAGTTCACTAATCCCAATGTTGGTGTTGGGTTCTTGTTGCATCCTTTGATTGTCGCTATTCCTGCTGTCAAAGACTGACTTGTTGCTTTTTTGTACGTGGAATAACTGACTGCATTTACTCTAGTCCTGTGTCAACAAGATCATTTGAGTTGTACTTTGATGCGCAGGTCCATTCCGTTTAACCATTCATCATTTGTTGACACTACATCTTTAGGCAATTCCCATTGGCGGTCATCTATTTCTAGAGTGTTGATGGCAATCGATATCTGTTGATTCTTGAGAGCAACTTTCTGTTTGAGTACCCGAAGCCGAGCTCCTCTTGGGATTCATCAATAACCTGCTTTCATTTAATCCTCCTTTTCTTGGCTGCATGCATTCTTTCTAGAAATTCATTGGTTAGCGGTAAATTGTATTTCTTTAAACGACATTCACTTATCCAATTAGCCATTGGTTCACCATCTAGGGTGGATAGCTTAACTGCTCCACTTGGAGACACATCTTCAATGATAAACGGTCCGTTTTCCTTTTTCTTAAACTTGGGAATGTGTTTCTTAAGGGAGTAGACCAAAACTAAGTCCCCTTCTTAAGGATTTTTGTAATTAGATGGGAATCAAAAAACTGTTGTTGTTTCCACTTTTGTGCATAGATATGAGCTACAGTAGTTAGCCTTTGCTCATCTAGCTTTTCTAAATCTTCAAGTCTTGCTGACAATTCATATCCATTCCACTCAATATTTTTAGCTACCCTTAATGTCGGCAATAGAAATTATATTGGTAGTCTGGCATCAAGACCATAAACAAGGTTAAAGGGTGTAGCATTAAAGCTGTTTTGGATGAATCCCGATAAGCCCATAGACATGGAGATTCATTTCCCAGTGTGTCCTTCCTGAACTAACCACTTTAGTCAATACCGAGCTAAGAATTTTGTTCGTTTGCTCAGCTTGTCCATTTGCTTGTGGGTGATAGGGAGATGGTTTGTTATGGACGACCATAAACTCATTAAGCAAATACTCGATTACCTCATTGAGGAAATGAGTTTTCCTATCACTGAAAATTTCTATTGGCAGTCCATATCTTGTGAATACATACTCATATAAGAATGCGACAGTGGTTCTGGCATCATTCTATTGAGTTGCCTTAGCCTCGGCCCACTTGGTCAAATAGTCCATAGCTACAATGATATATTGAGCTTGGGTTCTATAAGCAGGTGGTTGTATTGGCCCAACAAAACCTATACCCCATTTCACGAAAGCCCCCATCATTGGCCTTAAGGGCATGCTATCTACAGGTGTTGGCATTTTTGCTCGTTGACAAGCATCACACCTTTGAACATATTCTTTGGCATCTGCAAAAAGTGTTGGCCACCATATGCCTGCCATCAAGATTGTTCTTGTGGTGGTTTCACTAGAGAAGTAACCTCCAGCTAATCCAGCATGTGCTTGTTCTATAATAGGAATATAGTCGTCTTCATTTGCACAAAGACGCAAATGTTGATCATTACCTCTCCGATACAATTGGTTTCCAATAAGAGCATAGTCTCTTGCTTCAGTTTCCATTTCTCTTTGACGGCATTTACTCATATCCTCAAGAAATATTTGACTTGATAGGTACTTAAGTAACCAGATAGTTACTCCACTTAGGAACATGTGACATTTGGAACAAAGTTACATGAGGTATGGGTGTTTGTTTTTGACATTGAATACAATCCTTTACAAAAGATCAAACATCACTCCTCATAGTTGGGCAAAATACTGCAAGTCTCAAGATTCTTTGCATAGTTTGATCTTCCGCAAAGTGAAGTCCTACTATGGTAATATGTGCTTGACTTAGGTACTGGTTTTTCCCTTAAAAATTAATGCATAAGAGCAATATTCCATCTCGATCTCTTTTGTAAAGCCTACCAGCTAGTAATTGATAAATAGCTGATTGCTCGATTAAATCGATTCTAATAGGAAGTGGTTTTTGTGAATCCACTTGAGTTATTGTCATCAATGATACCATGTTTTCCAACCATCGAGACATCATTTCCACGGAGAACAAATAGGCATCTGGTAGATCATCGTCTACCCCTTTAGGTGATTCTGTTGAAACAATCCTTAACAAATGATCTGCTCTTTGATGTGCAGTGCCCTTTTTTACAACCACAGTGAATGATGAACCATCTCACTATTCTTCATGTGCTGCATGGCTTGTTGACCAAATACAACAAAGCTTGGTGGTCTACAAAGAACACAAACTTGTTGGCTAATAGGTAATGTCTATACTTTTTAACGGCATAGATCATTCCTAATCCTTCCCTTTATGTGACAGTGTACTTCTTTTCTGCCATGTTCAATTGTCGGCTAGCATAAGAAATAGCAAAGTTAATTTTCCCGTCTCCTGGGTGAGCTAGTATACAAGCGATAGCAAAATTGGAAGAATCTACATGTATGTGGAATATCTTATTTCAATCTGGTGCTTTCAATATTGGAGCTGAGGTGAGAGCTTGCTGCTTAAGCTTCATGAAGGATTCGTCGCATGTCTCGCTCCATTCAAAGTGTGTAATCAAGCTATACATGGGTCTTGCAATTATAGCATACATGTAAATGAACCGTTTGTAATATCCATAATGCCCCATGAAGGCTTGAACCCCCTTGACTGTTGTTGGTCTAGGCAAATCAGCAATGACATAAATTTTTTCAATATCATTAGCCATGCCATTTTTAGACACTATATGTCTAAGAATTTTTCTTTGTCTACCCATGAATGTGCACTTTTCAGGATTTAGGCAAATCCTATAAAGTCTACATTTTTTGAATACCTTTTTGAGGTGTTCAAAATGATCAGCTCGGATTGATGAATGTACGCATATATCATCCATACACACTTCCAAGAATTTCCTAGGATATTCTTTAAAAGCATGGCTCATCAATCTTTGAAATGTGGCAGGAGGATTAGTTAAAGGGCATGACCCGATAGGCAAAACTATCCCATTCCGTTGCAAAAGCAGTTTGATACTGATCTTTTGGGTCAACCAAAAGTTGATTGTATCCCAAAAAGCCATCTAAGATTTTGTAAGCTTCTTTTCCTGCAACTTGTTCTAAAACATGCTCAGTGATTGGAAGAGCAAAGTTGTCTTTAATGGTAGCTGCATTCACTTTTTTGAGATTGATACATACTCGTAATTTTCCATTCTTCTTGGGTACTACCACAATTGGAGACACACAATTTGTGTGTTCAATTTCGTAAATGAATTCGGCTTCCTTTAGTTTCTCAATCTCTTCTTTGATTTTCCTGGAAAATGTTTCATTATATGTGTATGGCCCTTGTCTACTTGGTTTTGCATCATCTCTCATGGGTATGATATGTTGACAGATTTCTAGATCAACACCCTTGAGATCCTTGTAAGACCAAGAAAATATATCTTGGTATTCTTTTAGCAAGCTTAGCAAAAGCTCTTATTCTTACTCTGTTAGGTCATTTGTAATGTAGGTAGGCCTAGGTTCTTCCCTTGGTTCAACCAAGTCTATCTTTTTCACGTTCTCGGGCCCTTCGTAGGACTCGCCTTGTTTCCGTAGTTCTCTAACAGGTTGTTCGACAATGTTTTTTTGATCTTGGAGAGTATACTTTTTGTAATGGGATGGAACACTCATTACATCCTTACCATCCTCTTCTGTGGTTTCCATTGTGGTCGTATATATCTCCTTTAGAGATTTTTTCAACTCTTAATATTTCTTTTTCTGCTCAACTCGTGTCAAGGTTGGCTCCTTGTCCTGTTTGTTTGGCTTTGCTTGAGTATCCTTCCTTGTTTTTCTTGATGTTTTTGACATTTCTGGATTTTTGTTTGAAGGATATTTGCCAGTGATTTTGTCCTTAACACAATCATGTGCATCTATCTACATTAGGAAGTGTGTTCTACTGGAGATTGATGGCATAGGTCTTGTCTCACGTTTTTGGTGTCTCTTTTTTGTTTATACCATTTTTGTCTTCTCGGTTTCTGGTTAGGAAAGTCAACAAACATTTCCTCCCCTCCTTTCATGAGTAACTTAGCTCTTACATGTTTCTTTTTCTGACCATCTAACTCATCTGTTTCATCATAGTAGAGGTCTGAAAAGACTTGTTGAGCTTTCATCAAGTCCTTGGGTTCCTCAATTTCGTCTTCAATGTTGAGGGTTGAAATCATTTGGATGGGAATTATGTCGTAGCCATCCTCATTGCAAAATTGAGTAGACATAGACGTATTCACGCATACATCCATTGTCACTAAAATTTGAGTCCACTCAAATGACTCAAACAAATGCTTTGGAAAGGGTTCAGGTACATATACTTCTTCTGTGCAATCCCTTTTTAAGATACATTCTTCTCGTGTTAAGCTCCCGTTTTCTGAAGCTCTGCACATCCAAATAGGAGTGTTTTTGTTTAACCAGGATGGAAGCATAGTATCAACCGAAGAGACTGAATCAAAATCTTGTATGGGTGTTCTCAAGACATCTCTATAAGTGTGATCTTTTAAATTAACCCTTGTTATAGAACCCGCTTGCTTCAAGTACAGATAGTTGTCTCCCCAAACTTAGATGAGTTGTACCTGTCGCATGAAAGGTCTTCCCAATATGATTTCATAATTTTTCCAAAGTCTACTATGGCAAAAGTGTGTTGATATTCAATCCCACAGGAATTGACTATCATTTTTTCAAGCAGCCCTAATGGTCTTTCAATGTGTTCGTCAGCCAATTGCAATTTCATTCGAGTTTGTCTAATGGCTGGTTGTCCCCAGGATTCCCATATTGCTTTCATGGCTATGGCTATGCCTGCTCCACTATCCAGTATTGTCATGGTTTCAATCTCATTATATTTCACTAGAAGGGTGGTTTCCTTCTTCTCCTTCGTAGTATTCTCTGACTTTGTTCATTGGAACAGATCAAATCTCTTTGATGTCCATTTCGTTTTTCAATTTTTCCAAATTTTTTGAGATCAGCCCCGTTATTTCCACCTTCTCTAGGGTTTTCTGTAGATCGTTCCATAAATATGGTCTGAGTTTTAACAATTCTCCCAAAGTAAGAGTACATTGGATGGGTGTAGACATGATTGAATGAATGTTGTCTACTTCTAGGGTCTGTTCAGCTCTTTTTACTTGAGTGGTCTTACATACTATGGATTCATCCTCATTATCTCCCAAGTAAGAGGGTAATGTTTTCAAGGTCAATGGTTTAGACATTAGTGAAGCTTCAGATCCGTAATCCCCATACAGGGATTGTACATCCACGTCCATATCAGGAGGTAGGTTGTCTAACTAAACTTTCTCTAGATAGGAGCTGACTTTAGTGTTAGGCTCCCATCATTGATCTCTCTAACTTTTTTCCATAAGTGTCCTGGCCAGTCTTCCTCTACGAATGGAATTCCGTCTAAGGCATCTTCGCTATCCGGCACTATGAGTTATAGTTCTTTCATTTCAAAGTGAGGTTCTACCACCAGTTTGGATTTTTCTTTAGTGTCTCTTACCACAAGCACTTCAGGTTTTGCCATACTTTCAAACTTGGATTTTTGTTTTTCCAGCATTTCTTGCGTGATTCTTACCAAATCTTGATAAGCTTCAAGCTTAGCTGCTTCCATGTGTGGAGAGGGATAGTTTTTTCATTTGTTTTCCATGTTTTGGCATGCTTTAAGTTCCGCTTGATAAGCTTCTATGGCTGCATTAATAGGCTCAAAAATTTTGTCAACCAAAATTAATCCTCCAGATTTCACGATTGTTTGTTTGATTTTGGTTCCAGTTTCTTTCACCTTTTCCTGGAATAGCTTTTTTACTTTCTCCTCGATTTCAGCCCGTTGTTTTTGTTTTCTCATCTCACATCTTTTGTGTGTCTGCTTCTTTTGATCCTTTGAGAGGAAATTTTGTATTTTCCGAATCATCAGAGGAGTTATGTTTCTTTTTCTTAGCCTGAGCTCTAGTGATTACCTTGATTGGAACAATCGGTTCACTCTCAGATGAGCTACTAGGTATCACTTGGACTACGTTTACTAGTATTTTACCCTTGTTTAAAGGATTTTTAGGACAATATTCCGGAAAGTGTCCTCCCTTCTTGCAACATTGTATGCAATAAGCTTCAACTGGCTTGAGGTTTTGTCAGGCTCTGGGCATTCATTTTTCCAATGATCATCTGTACCACAGTTATGACAGTTTCATGTTCTTGGCTTAATCATGGGTCTTACCATGGGAGGTCTGATACCTTGATTAGCTACATAATACATTGGTGCGAGCTCTGGTGGAGCATAAGTCACATGTTCTTCCATTGGTGGCGGATGTGAATTATACCAATCTCACTCTACCATTACTATAGATGGACGAGGCTCAGCATAGGGTGTAACAGGCACAAGTGCTTGTTCATCTATGACTCCTTCAGAATGCATGTACTTTACAGGCACTGCATTATGTCCTGGATACGAAGTTTGTTGACCAAACACAAATTGAGGTATTTCCATACCCATCGGTGGTCTTTGAGCTTGGGCCATATTAGATTGATATCTATACATGGGTTCTCCTTGTGGCCTCATAGGCACATACTGAACATTCCCATCATACTTTGGTCAGAAGTAGCACTTTTTGGTCTCATGGTTGGTCCATTTACCCTTGATTTCACACCATTTTTGTAGCCTAATTGGTTGTCCCTTTTGAGGTATCCCTTGTCTAGGTCCCCTCATAGGTGCTTTTTGCATGTTGTTCATCATGTCGTTCATCCTTTTGAGCATGTCTTCTATGGTTGAAAGCGGTGCTGCAGCAACCGTTCCCACTTGTGCTGGTTTAGTTGATGTTGTTTTCTCACTTTGGTTATCCTTAGGGACATGTTCTTCGTTGAAAATATCACAATTGTCTGCTAAGTCAATAGCATCTAGCACACACTCTTCTAGGGTTATATGCTTCTTACTATAGAGTATAGCATGAAGTCCTTTGTTTAGCAGTCCCTCTAGAAACAAGGATACAAGTCGTTCTCTTGCAGGTATCTCTAGCCCTGGGCATCTGGCAATGTATTGTCTCATTCGAGTTGCACAATCCCTAACAGACTCACCATGTTTATGTTTAAAGTTGTAGATTTGAGCTACCGTATTATGTTTGATCCTCTTTTCAAAACAAGCAGCTACAAATCCTTGAGCTAATGTGTTTAAGTCCATGATTGACCTTGGAATGTTTTGGAACCATGTCAATGCTTTTCCTTCTAATGTTATTCCAAACCCCTCGAATTGAGTATGGAAATTGAATATACGTTCTGCTCTTAGCACTTGCTTAAAGCTTGCTAAGTGGTCGTATGGATCCCCTGATCCACTGTATTTTTTGACCCATTTTTTAAAATCAGTTGGTCTGACGTGTCTATTTGGTTCATCAACTCCCGATCTCTTGGCAGTTGGTCTTGTTCCGAGTCCTCCAAACTAGTTTGGTGGAAACAGTGACTCATGTAGCCCTGGACTGGTCTTAGTGTCATCCGGTTTTCTTCGTGATGAGGTGGTTTCTGGTTTCTTAATGTTACTCTCAGATATTCTCTCACGGTGTTCATCTCTTGGAATTGTTTTTGGTCCTTATCCCAATATCCAATCTCTTATGGAATACCCTTGGTATTTGGTTTGTTCTACCTCCTCAAGAGTCATTATAACAAAGTTGTTGTTATAAAAATCCCTAAACAGGTAGGTTCGTAGGTTTGTTGATCCCTTGTATTTATTCTTGAAGATATAGATGATCTTCATGGCCGTTAGTTGTCCTGATTTGGCATGTGAAGTCCACAGAAGATCTTTTACGTTTCTATCCTCCCAACAATATACTCCGATCCTACATTATCCGTACTAAGCCGTTTCAAAGGCTTCAAATCTACTTGATCATATCCCTCGAATTCTAAAGTTGGTGGTCCTTCTTTTGTTGACAAATCTGGGATTATGGTGTTTACTTCTAACCCCCATTTGTCTATCACATTAGTGTTTTCAACTTGTAAATATTGAGTTTCGTTTCTGTCCATGTACATTTTTCCTTGTTTGTTTGCCTTGATTTCTTCTTCGAACTCAATACCATGGTCATCAATGCGAATAGCGTACTCTTCGTTAGGATCCAGGTAAACCTGAGCTCCATGGCAATCAGTCTTATAAAAAGAGAGTATATTCTTATAGCGCATTGTCGTTCCGGTTTCCGAGTGAGTCAAATAGGAAGACATTTCAGATGTTGAATCCGAAAAAGTGTTTGATACTTCTTCAAGAATAGTGTGCAAGGAATTGCCTTGATTCACACTTTCTTCGGTGGATACTCTATTGGAGGTTTCTCCAAATATGCCCTGATTTCCTAGTACATAACCAAATCTAAGGTTCATAAAGACTTCCGAAGCCCTGGACAGAGTACTTACCTTTGGATTGACTTGTTTTGTCAATTTTAAAATGATTCAATTGCAAATTTGTGTCAAGCTACCTATTCCTTTTCTACAACCTGATTCAAGTATATATTTGATAAAGCTAGTTGTTCTTTCACAAAGATTGTATAATTTTTGCTAACTATTGTGATTAGTATGTGTGTATCACTTCAAATCAAGCCATAGGAGTCAGCAAATGACTTTTAGATTTGACTTTGGCAAAAAATCAAAGGCTTAATCTGCCACTTGGAAACTGAGTGAACATGTAACAATTTGGATCCGATTGAACTCAAAATTGCCCGGTGGCTTTGTATTATGTTGGTCTAACATTGTACAAGTTCAAAAGTCAAAACTGGCGTCCATGTGTAGCAGTAGTAAATAATCATGATTATTTACTTTTGTCAATTTTTTGCAATTTTTGGCTTGGTTTGCTAAGTATACAACCTGTTAAAGCCCTTGGACAAGTTTCAATAAGTTTGGACAAAATCTGTTCAAGTTTATCAACTATTTTGTGTCCGCAGACTCTAATTTCAAGTATCTAGCTTAAGTCTCACTTTTGTGATCCAAATTTCACCAAAATTGATTTGTGGGGTGTACTTGATATGCTTGACCTTGTGGTATACTCAATTTTGCAAATTTGTCAATTTTTGAAGCAGATGTAAATAAACGCGATTATTTACTTCAGCTATATTTTTGCAAATTTTTGTCCCAACTTTGACACAAATCTGTTAAGAACCTCAAGTTAAGGTTCCTAGCAAAGTTTCATCAAGTTTGGACAAGTTTTGGTCAAATGGTCATCAGTTTTCTGTCCGCAAACTAACTTCGCAAATTTGGTCACAATTTTTAATCCAATGATCCAAATCTTACCAATGATGTAAATAATCACGATTATTTATTTCTAGCAGCTTTTTGCATCTTTTTGGTCAACTGAGCATGTACACATGTTGATCACATCAATATAAGCCTATGAATCAAATTTCAACAGTCATTAGGAGATTTCGGAGGTCATTTGGAGGGCCTTCTAAGAAATTCTATTTCTCTCTCTAGAAAATGTTCTTGAAGTATACTTGCACTTGTTGCGTACGTCCAAAAGGACAACTGGACACTCTCAAAAGTGAACCTAACTTTTCAAAAATCCTTGAAAACGATCACTTTTTCATTCAATGCGTGTGTCGTTTTCATGAAGTACACGGTACTCATTCAATATAGCTTTCGTTATCATTGAAATTAAAAAATCATAAAATTATCATTTGGTGTTAGAATTTAAAGTTTTTGACACTACCCATGCGTCCAAAATGACCAAAAACTTAAAAAACGTCTATCTACTTGTCTCAATCTGGCACCCGAAGAGGGAGAAATTGTCAAAATACCCCTAAAAAGGAGATTTTGCCTCACGGCACGCGAGGGGGGCATCTGGAAAATTCAAAATGGCCCTCCGCGTGCTGTGAGGCAAAAAACAAAAAATTTGGATCACGGTGCACAGAGGGTCATTTAGAATTCTCCAGATGGTCCCTCGCGAGCCATGATCCAAAATCCCCTTTGTAGGGGTTTTTTGGCGATTTCTCCCTCTCTGGGTGTCAAATTGAGGCAAGTAGATAGGCGTTTTTTAGGTTTTTGGACGTTCCAGACACATTGGTGGTGTCAAAAGCTTCAATTTCCAACACCAATTGACAGTTTTGTGATTTTTAAATTTCAATGATGACGAAAGCCATATTAAAGGAGCGTCGCCTACCTCATCAAAAAGACATTCGCATTGAATGAAAATGCGACCATTTTTAAGGACCCCTGATACTTTTTTTATATTTTTCTTAATATCAATCTAGTTTTCTACGTAACATAGGCTCTTCTTTCATCAGAGGAGCGCTTTTTCCTCTCTCTTCTAAAAAGCCCTCCAAAAGACCTTCGAAATCTCCTAATGTTGGATCAATTTTTTCCAATTTACACTCAAGATTCAAAAAGTCAGTACAAACTTTAGTTTTTACCCAATTTTTTGTCAGTTTAGTGATCCAAATCTTTTGTGCCTTTACAAAAGTTGTTTGTACCTGTGCAATGAGTCAATGGTATGAACCTTGGTCAAATCAGAGCTGAAAGTTAATAATCGTGATTATTTGCTTCAGGCTTGAAATGACTTTTTTGCAATTTTTCAATGGGCAGTCTTTTCATGAGCTATTTTAAGCCTATGAATCAAGTCAAAACTTACTTTGGTCTAAAATGTCAAGAAAAAGTAAATAATCTGAGTTTTGGCCAACTCTTGAAATTTTTACCTCAAAGTGTCCTTGAACTTACCCATTGGTTTATACAACTTTTAAACTTACTCTCCAGTCAGATTGAGTGGTTTGGAGTCTTTTCGTGCTATTTCTAGCCGTAGACCTGAAATTTTGCAACTTCCAATAACTACTCTTAATGATTCTTTCAGAGAGAGCAATGTTCTGAAATCCACCTCGAATCCTACTTACCCTGCTCCTAGATTCTCATGCAATGGGTTTGTGGAAAGTGTTCACAAGCACTAGTTTTCTTGTCTTTTATGGTTTTTTGAGCATTGATCTTAAAGACTTGTCTCGTCTATCAATAATTCTCAAAATCCTACTCTAATCCTACAGTCCTAAAGGCACTCGACAAGTACGATTACTTCCAAGCTACTTCTACACAGCAAAAGATGACAATCTTAGGCTATGCGGTTTCTAAAAGAAATTTTTGAACTCTAAGAGATCCTAGAAGAAGTTAAAGGATAACTTCACAAGACGCTCGTGTTTTTCCCTAGTTTAGGTCTCTTTGATCCCCGGCAATAGCGCCAAATGTGGAACGCGTGTCTAACCTCACTATCCTATCTTATTGCAATATTAGCGAGAACCACGATTAAATTGTCAATCCATGGGATGAAACTGACTCGAAAAACAACTAACAACTCCCATCTAAGTCAAGCTACACTCAAATGACTGAAATTACTAAAAGTCAATCACTCATCGGCAAACAAATCACATCTGTTGCAGCATCAAATGACATCCAAACGTAATGAAACTTCTAGGATATGTTTATAAGACCTAAGCACACATGCTTATGGTCTCAAACTCCACTTTAGGTCAAGTGTCAAAATCACGATTATTAACAGCAGTGGATTTTTGACCTAGTCGTTTTCGACCCAAAATGCATCCAGATGCTTAGCAATGATGCCTCAATCTCCCACCTATGCTTAGTTTTTTATCTGAAAGTGTAAATTTCTAGTTATGTTGAAATTAGGCCGCAGGTAGGCGACGCCAAAAGCTACAAATTACTGTGATGTACGTCAATGCGGAGATCTCTTACCTGCGGTTGTAATGCAACAAACCCTATTGCAATGTGACAATCGGGAAGGGAGTAAGAAGCACAAGAAGGAGAGAAGTAAGCGCCGTTAGCTCACACTGTGTATTTCATTATCCAAAACTTAATAACAACTTACAAAAATTGGCTTTTATACATTAGCGAAGGTTTTTTGGTGGTCAAAACTAATAATCTGGGAGTTCTACCAAAGATGGGTAATGACAGGTTGATACAATCTGGAAGCTTGTAGCCCCGGCTCATCAATTTGAGAACTCCGAAAAATGGTATCCGTGTTAGCTTGTTGTTAACAATAAGATTTCAACTTACGAAGATCTGTTGCTTTTTTGCAACATTGATTGTAGCCTTAGGAGTGGTATTTTTAAGGATATGACATAGCTAATCCAAAATTACTCCACAGGAGTTGAGGATCATAGGTTGATCTTATCACAATTGTAATCTCAAGGAAAGAAGTCCACAGTATGACAAGGGATCATGGACAAGTTCAACTTTCCAAGTTGATTCCAATCACTATTAGACATGTTAAACTATGTTGGTCACCGTTGGCTACTAGTTTGAGCAATATTCTTAAAGAGTCTAACCAAGGGGTTTAGATTGCAAAGAAAAGACCTAGGGTTACCTATACAATACTACTTGATTTCACTAATATTTTAATTAAAGTTTCTAAGCCTTTTAAAATGGGAGATTCGATCGTGTGCATTTGAATAGGGGTGAGTGAACACTATGTTCCAGCTCTAGGTATGCATTTACTTTGGTTTTATTTCATTCTTAAATATGGTTTGATTGATTTCTCCAAGTAGGATTTATAATCTTCAATGATTTCATCCACTTTGCTCTTCAAAAAGATGAAAAAGTTCATGTAGGAGAAGAAACTTTTGGGCCATAGTGTCTCGAATACATTACTGCATTATGGAGTTAAGGACCTACATGGTAGAGTTTTGTTTGACACATGTTCTCATAAGAGGAGAAACATGGTCTATGAACTCATGGAGTTTGGTTTTGCCAGTGTGGAGCAAGGATAACGAGGGTCCCTCTCACTCATGTCGCTGAGTGTTTACATTTACCTCCACACATTAGTACATCTTGTACTTGAAGGATGTTCTTTTTTTGGACATCCTTATCTGAGATGTATTCCACATGTGGAGAATATATATTAGTACATAAATAATGTTGTGAAATTTCTCAAGGCATCTAAAAATGAAAGAAGCCTTTGGGAGAGCTTGAATCTCTTGTGTGCTATGACGTCTTGGTTTAGTAGACACAAGCATGCAAGCAGCCATACTTGGTGATGTGTTTGTAGCATAATTCACATTGCTACCATAGATGGATCTACTTGAAATCTCTCTGGTAGTAAACTTGGGAGTTTTCCACATAAAGAGGGGGCAAGGGACTCTAGCCAATAAAAGGGAGATTTATACACTTTATAAATCAAGCAAGGGGACAGTCATGGCGCCGTGAATGTCCCCAACATATGAGGAAAAGTGATTGTTGGTTCTTATGCAAGGAAGGACATGCAAGCTAAGTGGTGGTAGGTGGTGAAAGGAAGTGATTTTAACGACCTAGAAGAGGGTGTTTTAAGAAAAGAAAGGGAGAGTAAGTTTTGCTGGGGGAGAAAAGAGGAGGGGGCTACACACTTATTTGTCTTATTTTTGGTGTGGAAGGAAGGGGCATGAAGATTTGAAATGTGAGCTTGAAGAGAAGGGGGAAAAGGAGAGAGAGAGAGAGGAGGAAGGAGGGGGACTAAGGGGTGCCTTCTCACTCCCCTTGGAATGTTTTTTGTGTCAATGGTGAGGAAGGAACTTCTCTCTCATTTTCTCTCTCTTGGAAACACTTAGAGAGGCGAGGGGGGGGGGGGGGGGGGGGGGGGGGGGGGGGGGTCACTCATAATTATGTTAATATAGCACATGAGCTCAACATAAGGGTTTTTAAAACCATATATTCTACCATTATTTAACATACAAAGGGTTATCAAACAAACGAGGTTTATACAGATTGAATAAGGAAAAGGGCGTGTCTTATTCATGGAAAATATATAGGTAAGGGTTTTTTAAAATAAGCCAAAAATGCATGTGATATAAAGGATTTACATATAGTGACACCCTCCCCTCCACCTCACCCACAACGGGAACTTAGTGAAGAATATGAACAAATTTACAAGAAAAGAAAAAAATTATGACAAGATTGCCAGTTTTTTTAATGATAATGCTTTTTGGGGGCCATCAAGGAAGGAGGAGGATGGGAGTTTTTTCTTCATCATCATGTGTTTTGTGTTGAGATGTCGAGCTCTACACCTTGAGCTGGCATCCACTACGGGTCTTGGCCGCTTACGGCATTTACTCACTGGCGCGTTAGGTGACCGACACGGAGGATCTCTGCGAGTGATTCTACAGCTGGACTACACATATAGTGCCAGCCTAGTACGCTTCTAGCGAGTTCACACTTAGTGACCGCATGTACATATGTGCTACTTTTCAGCTTTAGCACTTAGTCATTTTGTACTCTCTTTTCTGTAAAGAAGAAGAAGAAGCTTTCCATCTCTATGTGCTTTGTACTTGTCTTGTGTAGCTCTCTTGCATCCTCATTCTTTACATTTTGCAAGAGAGAGAGAGAGCAAGTAGAAGTGGACTAGGAGGAGGGCAAAAAGGCAAGTAGGAGAGAATTTTTTGAAGCTTCTTGGCTATCGTGTCCTTCACCTCAGCTTCGTCATTTGAGAGCTATTTAAATAGATCTTGGGAGGAAGTTTCAAACAATGTTAGCAAGTGAAGATGAGAAGATTCAAGGGCTCTATCCTAGAGTTGTGCTTAGCAAAGGACGTGTTATTTTGGCAAGCATTTCATGATGAGTGATTTTTTGGAATCCGGTGAGCATATCCCAAAGATTTCTTTTGTCAAAGTGGGATACTATCCACTTGCAACCCCTTGACATCTCCTCTTTCTCTTTAGTAATCAACAATCTATTCCTCTTTGCCTCTGAGATTTTCGCATCTAACCACCGCCCAGTTGGAAAGTAGGGTAATTTCTAAAGATGATCTAGAAAAGGAAGGTTTCTAGTGGCGCGGCTGTGCTTGATTTGCAGGTGATCTGTCAAGAGTTTGTTCTTTTCTCCTTTCTACCTCTCTAGCCACTTTTTCATGATGTCTGAGTTGAGAAGGCAAGTCCACATTCGGGGCATCTCTGGATCAATTGAGCCCATAAATTCATTGATGAGGACAAGAGACTCTTGTACAAGCCATCCTTTGGCCATGCTACCCTTGGGGCAAGCCCTTTGATGAACGAACCCCTTTAAAGTCTTCATAAATCTCTCCAAGAAGAACATCCACCTGCTATAGACTACCCCAGCAACTACAACTTCATCGACCACATGAACAAGTACATGCATTTGGATGGTAAGAATGTTTGTTGGAAAGTACTTCTCCACCATGCACACTGCTTCAATAACCTTTAAGCATGCTGCATCGATGAAAGGAAATCCATACACCGAGCAAAAAAAACCGAGCGCGTAACTTTTTCGAGCGAAAGTAAAGAGAGTTGTAACACAAATTGCTTTTTTGATTAAGCCCTGTCATAATCTTAAGTGCAGGCAATCCAACAAAATTGTCAATCCATAGAGGATTGAAAACTCCAATTGATGAAGGTGATTGTTGCTATAATATAAATTCATATTTGGTTAAGCAACATGAGCTATCAAAACTCCAAGCACACAATCCCTAAAACTCTGACCCCACCCAATCCCTAGAAAAACTCTACTTCTGTTAGTGCAGCCTGATGCACAAACTCATGAGCTATAGAGTCCAACCCAAGGACACGAAAATACACAAAGTACATGGCACATATGAGAGGTGTTGGTTGTCTCTTTTTTGAAAATCGTCTTAAGTACATCAAGGAAAGTCTGCAATGGTCACATCATTCATCACCCCTTTTTGAACGGAGCCAGAAGTGCTAACATGAAAAACATGCGACGCACTAGGCTCCAATATAACCTCTCTCACTAGCTATGCCTGTGTGCTTTAAAGAACTACAAATTGAGCGTGAACATAGGGCTAAAAGAGAGAAATAACTTTTTGATTTACTAACATATAATAAACAACTCTTTAACGAACTACAAATTGAGCGTAAACATGGAGCTGAAATAACTAAAGAACAACAAAATTCAAATGAATACAATAAACAACTCTTTAAAAAATTGCAAATTAAATACAATGACCTTAAGGAAAGATTTAAAGCCTTGGAGTTAAGTATTTATAGCAAACATCCCACAAGGCTAAAGGATGAAAAACCTTGGGAAAAGGATGATTTATCAAGCCCACCTAAAGGTAAACATCAAATGTTCCCAATGCTATCCTCTCATTGAAGTCTGTGGTTAATTTTGACCTCCATCTTACATACTTTCTATCTCTAAATTTAGCACGGAAAGGACTAGGCACGTGAAGAAAATCATGTTTTACCTTAGAGCTAACTCTTGCATACGATCAAGACATTTAGTGAGTTTTGAAGTGTAAAATTTTGTGTAAAATTTTTGTCACATTGCCATGGTACTTGTTGAAATTTAAAAACCCATTGGTTGCAGAATCTTCCATTCCTTAAAAAAAGGAGTCAGGCCTTCAGTTTTGTTTTTGCATTCTCTTCTAAAGAGTCGGCTAATACTCACAAAATGCATGGTATTTGCTAGATTTCTAAGACTACAGGAATTGTCTCCTTTCTTTTGTGTCCCATCATGCATCAGGGTATTTGGAGTGGCGACAAAGCTCGCAAAGCAGGTGTTAGTGATGGGCTATGCACCAGATGCTCTAGAACCATAGAAGATTGTGCTCACCTATGGTTCAATTGTAGATGCAATGCAGATGTAATAAGGATTGTTCAGGAAGCAACCACTCAACTCAACCTTCAAGCTCTGAATACCAGGATCTCATATTGGGAAACTGCAAAGGACTAGATATTCCTCTGTGGAATATCAATAGAGGAATATCTAGAGAGGTCTTACATTGGGTTTACTTGGATGCAAAGAAATGCCTTTGTATTCAAACATTTCTCATCATACCCTAGTTGGCTCCTTATGTTTGAGCTTAAACAATCTGCTCTGAGGCTATGTAGAAAAGCACAAGATGCTCTCTCCGAAGATCTCAATGTATCTTGCATCAAAGGTTACCAAATAGAAGAAGTGTAGTACCATTGTCCCTAAATTTTACCATTTTACCAAATATAGAATGTTTCAATTGTTGTAATATTTCTCATGGAGTGGGGATGTCCCACTCGCTACCTGTGGGACCTCAGTCCTTTGTATTTCATCTCTACTTTACTTTAATACATTTCTACCTTCTTCCCAAAAAAAAAAAGACTAAATACCAGTAATGCCACTAGTATTTTGTGAGACTCGGGTCTTAAACATGCAGGGTAATAAAATAAATTAAAGGTGCTTTAAAGTCTCTCTCTCTCTCTCTCTCTCTCTCTATATATATATATATATATATATATACATACCTGAAGACTTGTATGTCAAGGACTCGTTCCTGAGCAAGCGAGCATCAATCACATAGCTAGAGTCTCTGCTAATTAAGAGGGAAGGGCTATTCACATTGGAGCAGAAGGCATAGTGGAGATGAAGGAGCTGCACCCCAGCCTGCAATCAGGAAGGACACTGCTAGAGTTACTCGGAACAAGGGACCCTTGGCACTGTTCGGGAAAAGTGTCTCAGCTTACATTCGTGAAGCTTTGAAATTCAAAAATGCCATGTGAGAGCAGGAGAAAAATCAGCTCGATTTTTCAAATTTTCTATTAGAAAATCCATGGAAGGAATTGTGTAAGGTTTAACAAATGATTTTTCCCAAACACTGATCGCTCTGAAGGAAAAGTGTCCGTCTGAGCAACTGACAGCTAGATTTTGAGCGTGCCAGATCATCTGCGGCGGGCAGTCAGTCGGTAGCTTGACCTAGAATCCATGGGGTCTAGCCTTCTTACTCCAAAGGAGTCCAAACAACATTCGCCTCTGCTCGACCCAGCTTTCTTGCCAGCACAGCTGATCGAGTGAGGTATGTGAGAGAGAGAGAGAGAGAGAGAGAGAGAGAGAGAGAGAGAGAGAGAGAGAGAGAGAGAGAGAGAGAGAGGGACAACGGGTGCGAGAGAAAAACAAAAAGAGAATGAGCTGAGGCTATACTATCTAGTGATGACACACAAAAGATTTTGCTTGCAGGAGGGCTGTAGTGCTGATGTAGCTGCTCCTCTGTTAACCCTCACGGCACACGGACACCCTATGATCTATAAACGTTGTATTATTTAGAGTCAGGTACCGGGCTTGTCGGACCAATACGGAAAGGTAGAGTGATCGCCGATGAGAGGCGCACTTTAACTTGGACATTCAAGGGGTTAGTTGGCTAAGCATGGGCGCCCAAGTGTGAATGGGGTGAGCTCCTATAAAAGCCAACTAAACCTAATTTTTACTCATTCTCTCATTTGTGCAATTGAAGAGTGCTCTTGCTCCATCTCCATCTCCATCTTCTTCTTCTTCACCTCCTTGTGTGTGTGTGTGTGTGAGAGAGAGAGAGAGAGGGAGAGTGTGTGTGCGATCGAGCATTACGAAGGCACGGCGGCGGCGAGGCGGTTGAGCGCGGCACGACTGCAGCTTCTTCTTTATCGCGGCGAGGAATCCACCACGAAGGCGAGCGTAGAGCGGTGAGTGACACACCCTTTGTTCTCTTGAGCTTGCTAGTTTAGGCTTGTTGTGTGCTTGGAGCCGTTTGTGGCTCGCACACGGTGTGAGCCACAAACGGAGTACTACTCCCATATAAGTCCTTTAATTCGGGGCGCTCAGGCATACCACCCAAGCCCCATGGCCTTGAGGTAGAAATCCCTCTCAAGTAATCACCGTCGGTCCCGTCAAGGAGCCACGGTTCCAAAAACTAATCAAAATGCTGAAACGGCCCCGCGGGTGCGTCCCGGGCCGTTTTGGACCACGGGACCCCCGGGGACCCGGCCGCGGCCCAAGCAGGGCTCTCACTTGCATAAGTCTTTCGGGGGCTCCTGGAGTCGTGTTTTGTCCACGGGAGCGACGGGTCCACGAGTCGTCATTTTGGCCCGCGGGGAGCATGGCCGCGGAGAGGGGCAATTCACCAAACGGGGCCTCGGTCCCCCTCAAGTGCCGTCCACGGAGGGAAGTTAGGTTAGCGGGAGTTAGGTTAGAAATGGGAACGTGGACCGCCGGGCCGCATGAGGGACAGCCCATGTGGGGGCGCTAGGGGCAAGGAGGGACCGCCGGCGCACGCGAAAAAGCTCCCTCTCACGACGCTCCTTGCCGCACTGTCGAAGCAAGGGACTTGCCAATACACCGTGTGCGAGCCACAAACGGCTCCAAGCACACAACAAGCCTAAACTAGCAAGCTCAAGAGAACAAAGGGTGTGTCACTCACCGCTCTACGCTCGCCTTCGTGGTGGATTCCTCGCCGCGATGAAGAAGAAGCTGCAGTCGTGCCGCGCTCAACCGCCTCGCCGCCGCCGTGCCTTCGTAATGCTCGATCGCACACACACTCTCCCTCTCTCTCTCTCTCTCTCACACACACACACACAAGGAGGTGAAGAAGAAGAAGATGGAGATGGAGATGGAGATGGAGCAAGAGCACTCTTCAATTGCACAAATGAGAGAATGAGTAAAAATTAGGTTTAGTTGGCTTTTATAGGAGCTCACCCCATTAACACTTGGGCGCCCATGCTTAGCCAACTAACCCCTTGAATGTCCAAGTTAAAGTGCGCCTCTCATCGGCGATCACTCTACCTTTCCCTATTGGTCCGACAAGCCTGGTACCTGACTCTAAATAATACAACGTTTATAGATCATAGGGTGTCCGTGTGCCGTGAGGGTTAACATGCCCCCCTTCCTGATGTAGATTCCGTCCTCGGAAGCTATTAAGTTGAAGTTGGGTCGTCGAGGTGGAAGAGCATTTGAGATGAATGTCCTTAGCCTTCTTCAGTCACTGCAAAATCAAACAACATTGGCACAGTAATTACATTCTCTTAAAAAGCATATGCAGTTTTAGGTAGACACATTGATTGGTCAAAGAATTTCAAACAATTTGACAGCAATGAACATTAAATTGCAATGTAATCAAATGCATAAACAGATGTAAAGGTAAAAAATTAAACAAGTCTGGGGTCGCTAATTTGACGGTCGAAAGGCACTAGAGATCGAATATTAATACCATGGGTAAGCTTCTTAATTTTCTGTGGTCAATTAAGTTGTTTAATCGCGAGAGCCAAGTATTCATGTTCGAGGGCTGACTAGAGGCTATACCTAGAAAACCTTGTAGTTAAGCTACCATAAAAGGAATTTCTCATGAAATCATCGCCTGACTGATTACTTTTTCTTTGACCCCCCAAAGTCTTTTCACATTGATTCAATTATGATGTGTGTGCTTATTTTGTATGCCTTGGGTTTTTTGCTTTTCAAGGAAAAGCGCCCACACTGGGAACCTCTAGGGCTCTAGTACCATAGGCGATACATGTGAGTGAAGTACCAATTTAAGCCAGGATTTCTCTTCCAGCGTAAGATTTTACATTGTGGCACTTTGATTTTTTGCTTGTTCATTTTCATCATTTTAACTTTGTAACTTTGGGGGGTCATATAACACTGTTACCCTCCCCAGGCTCATCACATTAGTAAACTCCCTTTATAATACTTAAGCTAAAGGTCAATAGGGTTAAGCCCACTAGAAAGCCCTAGTACATTTCATACAATGCTGCCTAAATCGGATTAAGAACCTAAGTAACCATTGTTTATTAGGAAGGCATTCCCCATGGTATTAAGAGAAGATTTCTAATACCTAGCTTGGTCAAACTAGCTTAGTCGGACTGCTTGATTTTTAAACCTAGACAAGTGATTATGACAAAACATTACATTGAATTAAATGTTTGATACTAAGCCAATGCGCTGAATATTATGCTACCAATCACAATCAAAGCAGACAATCATAGATGCAAAAAGATAACGGCAATGCTAATGGACAAGAAACACCTGTTTGTGTTGATGGTCGTGCTTGATTTGAAGGTTCCATGAAGGTCCAAATCCTATCAATAGCAACACGCTCTTGTACACACTAGGAAACAAAAGGAATACCTCCAGGAGGCACATCAGTGGGAAAAATTAAAACTCCTAAAAAACAAACTCAAAACACAATCTAGACCCCTAACCTACCTATCTGTCACCCCTTTTAGAATCAAGGAAAGAGGATATTATATAAACCGGGTGGCCACCCTAAGGCTAGGCCTCTATCCTCATCATCTAGATAAATAAAATCGTTGTCCATGAGGCCATAGTCTTCCTCGGTCTCTATTAGGTCCTCTTCATCATCCTCTTGTGCAAGCATGCTAATCAAGAACCTCGTGATGCGTGGATACTCATCTTGTGCAAAAGAATAAGCATGTGCCATTGGAGACACATTCGCTACTGGGTAGGGATCACTAGTTAGCCATAGACGTATCAGCCATTCTAACTCCTCAAAATTTCTCTCACATGCAAGGCTCTCTATCAAATCCCATTCGCAAGAAAGTATAGGGTAGCATACGTAGAACACTTGTTGAAAAGACAAGGGGTACCTTTCATCAAAAATAGAAGTGCATGCCTCTGGTGAAGTAGCCATTTCTGACAAGACAGATAGATTTGGTTAGGCCTTTAAAACATAAGAGTTGTTTTTGTGTGTTGCTTGAGTTGACACGGTGAATTTGGACTTATATGTAAGATCTAATAGGGTGCTCTCTCATTGCTAGGCGCTCTTGCTCTTTACTATTTTTGTTTTTTTGTGAGTATAAGGCTATATATATACATTCCCTAAGATCGGAGATTGAGAGGTCAGGGAAAAAGGTTGAGAGGGAAACAAATGAATGATGACTGTCAGCAAACACTCCCCCCTTCCTTGGGTAGATCATACCGTTTGAAATGAGCTTGTCACCCTTTGAAACCAATTGTTCCAGTTGGTAATAGGTGAGGATTTTAACCAATAGTTTTCGACCGCCCTATGCGGTTCATCTAGTTGCAAGGGTGGTAAGGTACTCTCCCATGATTTTATTTGCAACGTTGTTGTAGGTGGTGAACTTACCCTGGAAGGTGCAAACTCTTTCGTGCTTGGATGGATATGTACAGTGGTAGGTGGAGGTTGTGTCGAAGCTTCTATTTGCGTATAGGAACTACATGAAGAGCAAGAAGCTTCATTTGATTTCCCTGTTCCTGAGCTAGGTGGAACAAATCGTTCTTTCTTTGGTACCCAAACTAGCTCTAGAACGGGTGTGTAACATTCCATGATTTTTTCCTTTCCGCGATTTTCAATTTGTTTTGGAGCCACAGGATTGGGCTCACTTGGGTCAGGTGATAGGTAAGAGCACAATCTACGTTTTGGCCCCCAGATTTGATCATTTCCTTGATAGTAGCCTTGGGCTTCCAATAGTCGTTTAGGGATCCATCGCAACATTTTCTTACTTTTATTGGAGCGAGTGGTACGTTTCTTACAAGGCTTCTGTTTTTTAGCACTAGCTATGGTCGCTAAGGAAGCTTTAGGGACCCACTTGTATGTTTTCTTCGTTACATTAGGATGAGTCTTGTTGGAAGCGATATGCATTGCTTGTAGCATATTTAAGGGTATAGGCATTTCATCCCCCTCAGGTGTTACCCAGGTCGTCCCCCTGTTTCCCCAAGTGTCTATGGTTGATGCTAGGTGGACCCAATCTTCTTTTTACGATTCTTTCCTTTTTGCCCCTGTGGTTTATCTTGGGGGTCTTGGATTGGATTTGGAAACACTTGTGGTGTTTTCAGAGGCTCTTTATGGTTTTCTCTTATTCGGTTTTCATTTGGTTCCATGTTACGGTTTTCTTTGTCGGTCTTTCCCTTTGTGGTATTGGTTCTAGTCTCCATTGTCTCGACTGAATCTGAATCATCCTCGAGGTCATTCATATACACGGGGTCATCTCCTGTTCCTATGTTTGTTTTGGAACTTGGCTTTGAATTTTCCGTATTCTGCGACTTCTTCCTTCATGTCTTCTTTTTCTTTGCTTGGATAACTGACGCGGTATCTCTCTCTTCGAGGATATGTCCTGGCCCTTGAAGCATGGACCGTGTAATCGCATAAGCGGGTGCGACGGGTGGTATTGGCGATGTCACACTAGCAATTTCGACCAAATTTAGGGGTGTGATTTTAGGCGCATTTGGGTTATAGGGGCATTGGGCAATCAAGTGATCTATGCCACAACGATTACATGTGAGTATTGGCATTGCAGACGTGCTCCCTTGATTCATTTGCATCTGTGCAGCATTCTTTTGCAGCCTAATAGGGCACTCCGCTGCTCGATGTGGTCCACCACACTCGTAGCATTGAAGAGGTGGCCTCCTAGCCTGGGTGTTGATATTTTGACCTCTGGATGCGAGAGCAGTAGCTTGATAAACCGGATTGACTTGCCCCCAACAATCTTCCATGTAGTATATAGGACACTCTTCCAATGTATCAAGTCCGTAGGCAATACTAGTGTCTATTTCCTCCTCACAGCCATCTGCATAAGCATTTGATGGCTCGCAACCCACTTGGTTCATAGGGGCGACTCTTGGATGCGGGGGTTGCGGTCCTAGCACAGGAGGTGGTAGCGGTGTAGCTTGTACAACATTTTGAGATCTAGGGACCATGTGTTGCGGTAGTTGCTCAACAGGTGGAGTAGGCATCAATACAGGAGCTCGAGGCGCATCCGTCCAGGCTACAGGTGGTCTATTTGCCATCATACGTTTGATCATTAAACAATCCTTAGCATGGTGACCATACCTACCACATGCGTTGCAAGTTCCATTAAATTTTACTCTAAACGTAGGGCACTCACTAGTGCTATGTGGACCTAAGCAAATGGAACACCATTGTTGCTCCCTTCTTGGATACATGTGACTATTTTGAGGGGGTCGATTATCCTTAAGAGACTCTTGGATTGCCTTGGTGAGGTCTGTCAAGAAGGTCTCAAATACCTTTGGCTCATTGGCAATGGGCTTTGCAGTCATGGGTTCATACTCAATGGCTTGTGAGCTAGTGGATCTCGTGTCAGTAGACACCCTCATGCCTGCTATCATCAAGTTGTCCTCTAATTGGATTGCATTGGCAGTGACATCTTCCCAGGTTGTGATACCTCTAATCACTAGTCCATTATAGATTCCTTCATTCCTCAACCCTCGAATGAATCGATCAAGCAGTTGGTTATTGTTGAAGCGCTCATTTACAGGGCAGCGAGAGTTTAAGTGCTTTAGACGACTAATGAAGTCCCTTACTGACTCTCCTTCCTTACGTTCGGCCTTCTGTAGCTGAGATGCTACACCCCAAAGCACACCTTCTCGTATGTACTCCTTTAGAAACAACCTTCGAAGGGTAGGGTAGATTGTTTTCTCGTCCACCCTTAGGGTCCTATACCAATCTCCAGCCTTCCCACTTAATGTCAAGCTTAAGGCATTGCACTTATGTAGTTCGTTGCGTTCCCCTAAGGAATCACATACTTGTTCAAACACTTCAATGTGTTTCCTAGCATCTTCGTCCCCATTGAATTTTTGCGTGAGTTTGGCAATTTGTACTGCCTTACTTCTAGGCTCTCTATCAGATGCATGACGCATATTTTCCGCGATAGATCGACCTATGGTTTGAGCAAACGCTGCCAAGTCACCTATGTGAGGAGGCAGGGCCGGTGGAGGTACTCTTGGAATCATATGTGGGAGAGGGACGGGTGCCGGTCTTGGCATATGTGTGGATGATGCAGGATATGGAACATAACCGGGCATAGGTCCACTCGGATAAGAGCTAGGGAGCGGCACTCGAGGAGCAAAAGCAAGTGGTACAATTGGAGGTGTGGGGGCCATGTGTGCATAAGGGGCTAGAGGCACATACGATCGAGGCCCCATATTAGGTACTACAACACTAGGTAGTGGCACTGCGCTAACCGTAGATGTCATCGGTACATTCTCTGTTAGGCTTATCTCTGGAGTGAGCACTGTGTTTTCCTTGATAGAGGGTTGAGCCAAGTTAGGGAAGCTAAAGTTTTCGCTCGGAGGCTCAGATTGCATAGAGACCCCAGGTGAAATGACGTAAGATGGGTCCATGGGGCTCATTAGAGGAGTCTCCATTTGTGATAGAGTAGGCTGTTGAGCCTTGCTCGTATCCAGAAATCTCATGGGGCCAGTTGAGAGTATATTTACCCCTCGGTTTTGCCTTTCTAATTGAATAATGCCATGGATAACATTACAGATCATTTTCTGTTGATCTTCGATGCTCGTGGCACTAGAGGTGGATTGTACAATCTCTATCCATCCTACATGGTAGGCGTGGCCAGAGTGTAGATCCGTCAACACCTTAGTGTGGAGGTCGTATGTCCAATGATCATTAATGAACAATCCTTCTAGAGTCGACGTGTTAACGGTTTCTTGTGAGGTAGAAGCAATATTGCTCCCCGTGGTTTTACTTGTCACCAACGGTACTCTAGAGGGAACTTCGGAAGGAGGCAGCTCAACAGGGCCTTCTTGGTAAGAAGTTGGTAGGATATCCACATGGACACTCTTTGGCGGTGTGGGGTCCACGTGCGATGTGAAAGGAGAGTCCACTTCCCCACCCCCTTCGTGTGCTTCATTTGCATCAGGTTCCGAGCGAGTAGCTCTACCTAATGTTTTCAAGAAATGGCTAAACATACTAGTACTAGGCTGTGGAGCTTCGGGAGGTGCATGGCCTTCTCTCTCAGTGTTTTGGGTAGGGTATGCTTCCATGATTTCTGAGTCGGAGGAGGAATCACTAGCGGCTATTTTAGGGTCTTGGGTGGTGCTACCTTGTGTCCCCGCTGAGGGTCTAGAGCTTATCGTGGATGGGTAATGGGTGTCCGTATGAACAGAGGCACCCTCAATATGCTCGTGTTCTAGCACCCGCCCAAAGCGTAAGTGCATGTGCTTTTGATACCCTAAGGTGTCAAAAAGCTGCTCTAGGAGGCCTTGTGACTAGTTTTTAGCGTGTTTTTTGTTTGTTTTTTTGCTAGATTTTTTAGAGCGTGTCGTGGAATGGGCCGTGTGATAGCTCGAAACGAGCGTATCGGTCAGAGGGTCGTGCCGTGCTTTACAGCCCTCCGTTTGGTCACTCTATGCCCTCGGAATCCCTAAAACTGTCAATTTCCAGTAGGGAACTAGGCCCAAACTAGAAAGTCTAAGGGTGCAAGTGGGAAGAGAAAGGAGGAGAGTGGAGGACTTGTCCCACATGCTCTCATTCTCTCTTGAGGGAGTAGGGTATATATATAAGAGTGAGTCTAGTATATATCAGAGGACTGAGGCCTGGGCCTGGGCCTGGGCTTGGGCTTGGGCTTGGGCTTGGGAAAATGATCCCGATCCCGATCTACCTTTTATACAAACCAACCCGTCCGTTTTAAGAGTCACGTTTTTTATTTTCGAAGAATTTAGCCGCCCGCTCGCTCGCGTTTTTATTTTTCGAATTTTTTTTTATTGTTTTTTTTTTAAATTAAAAATTTTTTTTTCCAGAATTTTTTTTTTTTTTTCCAACAAAAACTTTTTTATTTTTTTTTGATGCAGAAAATACAGAAATTGAAAATGCAGAAATGCAGAAAATTGCAGAAATTGAAAACGCCGAAATTGAAAATGCAGAAATGCAGAAAATTGAAAAAACGCAGAAATGCAGAAAATCGCAGAAATTGAAAACGCCGAACTTGAAAATGCAGAAATTGCAGAAATTGAAAAAACGCAGACAATAGCAGAAATTGAAATTTGACAGCAAATGCAGAAAACGCAAAAAACAGAATTCTCCACACACTCCTTCCCTGCCTTTCCTATGATAGAAATTGCACCACAAGGAAGCGTAAAGTGCTAACCGAGCTTAGTGTAGGGCATATCCCCGGCAGCGGCGCCAAAAATGTGCGCTCCTTGCCGCACTGTCGAAGCAAGGGACTTGCCAATACACCGTGTGCGAGCCACAAACGGCTCCAAGCACACAACAAGCCTAAACTAGCAAGCTCAAGAGAACAAAGGGTGTGTCACTCACCGCTCTACGCTCGCCTTCGTGGTGGATTCCTCGCCGCGATGAAGAAGAAGCTGCAGTCGTGCCGCGCTCAACCGCCTCGCCGCCGCCGTGCCTTCGTAATGCTCGATCGCACACACACTCTCCCTCTCTCTCTCTCTCTCTCACACACACACACACACAAGGAGGTGAAGAAGAAGAAGATGGAGATGGAGATGGAGCAAGAGCACTCTTCAATTGCACAAATAAGAGAATGAGTAAAAATTAGGTTTAGTTGGCTTTTATAGGAGCTCACCCCATTCACACTTGGGCGCCCATGCTTAGCCAACTAACCCCTTGAATGTCCAAGTTAAAGTGCGCCTCTTATCGGCGATCACTCTACCTTTCCCTATTGGTCCGACAAGCCCGGTACCTGACTCTAAATAATACAACGTTTATAGATCATAGGGTGTCCGTGTGCCGTGAGGGTTAACATCCTCACAGTGTGGCAAAAACCTATGAAAAGCAATCGGCACAGCAGTGGCCATTGCCATCTCCCTCTCTCTCGGTCTCTCTCATTCTCTCTCTTTAGGAAGCTGAAGCAGAGATGACGCTAATATCTTCCGAGATTAAGGTACCACATGGACATGACCCTAGTCCATCCTCACCTTTAAGTGCCATGGGGTCCCAAAGCATGGGATCAATGGCTCTTGTGCAAAATCAAAGGCGCGCTCAAATCTCGGCCGTCGACAGGTAAAAACTAAACTCGGGATCCCGAGTTTAGTTTTTATGGTGGGGTCCACAAAAACTAAACTCGGGATCCCGAGTTTAGTTTTCATGTCGAGATTCCGAGTTTACCTTCAAATAGATGTGAAATCACATCTATTTCAACGAGGGGCACGCGGGCATGTTGCTCAAGGCGTGTGCCCCCCAAGCTGATGACGAGGGTTCAAAACCTGTCTGGGAAAGCGAGGTGTCCTGAGATTAGGCTGACCTCCCGAGATTAGTTTTTCAAAATCTAAACTCGGGATCCCGAGTTTAGATTTTAATCGATCAACGATCCAGATCGATCGCCATCCCGCCTTTCAATTGGGACCATTGATCCCATGCTTTGGGACCCCGTGGCACTTAAAGGGGAGGCTAGTCCATACCGCGTCAGTGCGGGCTAACCGCATGGCCCTCCGTGCGCCTGATCAGTGGCCAATAAAGGTGGCATTAATTCCTCAACGCCCATAGCAGGTATATTATTACTGCCACTGCTTATGAGTTGGCCGAGACGTGAACATTTTAATCATGTCTCTGGTGATAATTCGCAGCTCCTGTCTCTGGCCCTTAATGTGAGCTCGCAAGATCACTTGTAAATTGTATGTTTTGATCAGACAGCACCTAGGTAGAACCGAGGTAGAGCTTACTTTCGTGATGGTAGCCCTGATTTTGGCGTTGGAAGTGCAGTGTACTTGCCCCTATAAAGCCAGGACGTGCCCCTAACTAGTACCGCATCGGCGCGGGAGGGTAAAGGACAGAAAACAAAAACCTGATTTCTTAGTTTATCAAAATCAATACTGCAATGTGCTTGCACCTATAACGTTGGGACGTGCCCCTAACTAGTACCGCATCGACGCGGGAGGGTGAAGGGCAGAAAATGAAAACCTGATCACTTATAGGTTAATCAAAAATAATAGTGCAATGTGCTTGCCCCTATAACCCCGAGACGTGCCCTTAACTAGTACCGCGTCGATGCGGGAGGGTAAAATGCAAAAAACGTGATCTCTTAGCTTTATCAAAATTAATAGTGTGTATTACATAAATTAGTGAAATTAAGCATTGAAACGAGTATGTGCTAACGATGTTCAAAAATTTCGATTGATGGAAATCTTCGCAGAATATCTCCTCGGCGAGTCGGCAGCTATTCGCGTGCTTGTGTCAAGGAAGCGAGCGGCGTTGCAGGCCGCTTGAATGGCCATTGAGCCGGATGCAAGTCATCGGCGAGCGAGGAAGGCAATGACCTCCAATTACAGTATGAGACCAAACACAAGGGGCCCTGTTGCATCCATATGAGGGACGATAGGAGGAGACGCGAGCGATGACGAGGAAGATGGGGGTGCCGACGATGCATGGTGAGGATGCGTGCAGAAAGTGCGTGCAACAAGAGCCCTATGACCTGTCCAACTAGGCCGGCTTGTTATTATTAATTAAAGAAGTGGAATGTTTGACATCATGCAAACATAGTCAAATGGTCAGCTTGGTGTATTTAAGTGTAATTATCCAACACCCATGTTCGAACACTGCACAAAGTTTTTTGAAAACTGCATCAAAAGGTGAGAAGCAAAGGGATCTTGTGAGATTCTAGTGGATTATAATAATAGATCTACAGCAAACTTCACGCCACTCTTGGTTCTGTATTAGGAAACATACATTAGTCCCTTATCTTCTTTCCAAGGAGAAAATTTAAGAGGTTTTGGCATGATTTCAAACAATTACACTATTTTTTGCTAATTACAGATAGTGTATGTCCTTTTCTCCATGCTCTCAACCAGCTTTTTCAAATTCCAAAGAGGCGCATAATAAGCTAAGACACGTTTTTCCCACACATTGGACCCAATGTTCAAATTTAGAATAGAAGTGTATAGTTTAACGAAAGTGTCTTCACTGATGAACTCATCAATTAAACAAACAAAATTAGCAGTGCCTTTGGAGTAGAGAGGCAAACTAAGCATCGTGTGGGACATGCGTGGGAGGGATAAGAATGAAAAACATGCAATCTGTTGAGCTTGCAAAACGAACTTAGCATCACATGGACATTGCCTCAGTGGCACAGGAGTGTTAAGTGCTTGTTAAGTGCAAAAAACTAGTTATTTGCAGAATTGTAAAGCAAACAAAAGATTCACATAATCGTTTTGGGACATGGCTCTAATCCATACCGCGTCAGCACGGGATAGGTAAGTTCAATGTCTTGTTCAGTTAATGACTTCTTCAAATTTTTGACCTTTATTGTATTTCTGGCCTTGTTTACATGTCAAGTAATTTTGAGAGTAAGTTACTCTTGACTTAGATATGGTAACAAATAGTTTCTTCTCATACTCTCTCTCTCTCTCTCTCTCTCTCTCTCTCTCTCTCTCTCTCTCTCTCTCTCTCTCTCTCTCCTTTCTCTTGGATTTTTCTCGGTTTTTGTGTTCGCTCGGTGCTCGGTAAGACTCCATCGATGATGTCTTCTCTTATCTCTTTTGAATTGATCCAGCATACCAACTCACTGATTTTGTAGATTCTTTTTCAATGTTATCTATCAAACAATCCTTTATGGAAATTGGTAAGATAAACTGTAAAAATTTGTGCCAATCATGGGGCTTAAGACCACTAAGATTGTAATCTCTCATAAAAGTTGTTTCAAACATCGCATGCACCCAGTGGGAGTCTTGTTGCTCTTTTGCATGACTCAAAACCCATGGACCATTTGGTATAGCAAACTTTTCATTGGGTTTACATTGAGGCCACATCTCTTGCATTTGACCCACAGCCTGCAGGTAATCTCTTTGGGCCTTGCTCTCCCTATTTCCAGTGATGGTTTTCCATAATATGATCTGCCCCGCATTCTTGAAGATGTGCATTGGGTCGAGCAGATGATTAATCAGTAGGTCACTCCAGTATGGGAGTTCATGGAAAATAGAAAGTCTTTTCATTCCAGGTGGCATGAAATCTCCCCTCTCCAACCACATGTTTTTCCAATCGCTCGCTTTCAGTGGATGCATGTCATGTTTGCATATGTTTGGTCCACGTAGCTCATGTCTTTCAAGAAAAAATATACCATGCTCCTCGTAAACTGTCTTACTCAAATGATCAAAGCGACGGAAGCCAAGTCGAGGACCACATTTCGGACATGCATGATTGCCCGAGTAACTCGCCTGAAAAATCACAAAATTGAAATATAAAAGCGTTATCATAGCCAGAAATAACATGTATGTGAGGGTTTCAAAGGCACTTACCTGAACACTCACCAAAGCCTAACCAATCATGCATAATCCACATGAGAATGCCTTGCACAAGTAGATTTTGTCGTGCGATTGGTTGGGGCATATCAACCACATTGATTCCTGTCCACAAGATTTGGAGCTCTTTTATAAGTGGTGCTAGAAAGACGTCCATGTTCTTTGCTTTGTACCTTCTTGGGACGATCAGTGACAACAACAGATGGCCCTTCTTGATAGCTAGCCATGGTGAAAGATTATAATTAACAAAACAAATAGGCCACGTGCTCCATGATGGACTCTTTAATCCAAATGGGTTTACTCCTTCCATTGCCAGACCTTCCATTCCCATACCAAATCGGATACATTGAGGCTCATTCTTAAATGTAGGCCAACTTTTCTCTATGTGCTTCCATGCACAAGAGTCAGCAGCATGTACCCGCATCACATCATCTATCGATCTAGTATTTGAGTGCCATGTCATCAAAACGGCTATAGACTTGCACTTGAACATGCTCGTTATTCTTGGAATGATAGGAAAGTGTCGAATGACATTTGCAGGAATAAATTTTCCTTGTGTGTCCTTTCTATACCTATTTGATCCACAATTGGAACACTGTTCCAATTCTGCATACTCATTGCAAAAAAGTAAACAATCATTACAACATGCATGTATTTTGTGATAATCCAAGCCCAAATTAGTAAGAAGCCTTTTAGCAGCTGGACAAGTAGGGAGCATGTGATATCCTTCCGGCAAGATTTTCTCGTTGAGCAACATGTTGTTACGTGAAAAAATCAATCCCTTGATCACATTATTGAACTCTAATTTGCACTTATCATGCTTAGGATACAATTTATTTACCTGAAAAGCTCTATGATGGAGTCCCGTTAGACCACCCATAGACAGACTGCAAATTAAGCATTGCCAAAGAGCGGTACAAACAACTGAGATTTCCCCACCATTGTAAAGCGGCATACGTGCAAGAGTTTGCATCATCTCGCCCTCTTTATTGTTGCTTCATACCATCGATATGGACGGGATGATGACTAAGGTTGGTTCATAGTATTGCCTTGAATGTTGTCGTCTTCTATGTTTTCAATGATGGGATCCACGTCAAAGAATGCATCTAACATTTGCTCCATCTCTACTTCTTGAAATTCCACATCACATATTGGTTGGGAGGACTCAGTCGATCGCTATTCTTTTGAAAATTGTCTTCTATGGGATAAAGTTGGAGAAATTTCTACTTACAAAGGTTGATCTATTGTCTTTGAACCATGAGATCGATAACGCAGGTCTTGTAGTTTCTCTGTAGGAAAGAGATCATTATTGTATATGTGTTGGTTTTGTTTTCAAAAGATCTGATGCTTACAATGCGCAAAAGGACACGCTATGAGCGGGATGGAAACACACAGAACGCCTCTATAACGACCCGACACACACTCTTGGGAATATACACACACACACTATGGGGCACCACTCGGCTTACACAACACACCTGGCCGAGACAGGGAACACACCTATGGAGTGAGAGGAGAGAGACTATACGTTTGCCCACTCCACACACAGAGACACACACACTCACACACAACCAAAAACTCAGCTCAAAAGAGGAGAACTTCTGATGTTTAGATACAAATGAGCTTGGGCCAACACCAAGGGGGCAAATAGCTCACACAGTATGGGTAAAATAAGCCAGATACAATCACAAACTGGAGCAGAAGCTTAGCTCATAGAAGAAACTTACACAGCTAAAATAGCAGAAAAACAGTGAGGAATTTGGCAAAATGGACAACGCCATCGCGTCCAGAACGGCCCAAAACCCCAGTCTACAATGTCAAAGCGCTCAAATCCGACCTCGGATGAGCAGTTTACGGCCAAAACAGGCTCCAAAAACCCCAAAAAACAAAGTTGCGGCTGTTCCTCCTCTCTTCTCCACGTTTTTTCTAGTCTTCTCTCAGTTTTTTCAGTTCCCACACTTATCTTTATTAGTTGGGCACCCTCGGCCTTTTAGATGACCTCAAACGGACCCCGAACAGGCCAAAAACTGACCTCGCAGTGCATAGTTGTCACCCTGCTGCATCCATACGCACACCTGGCACTCGAATTTTTTTAATAATGCATCCCGCAACCACGTGAAGTGGCCCCAAAATATGGTCCTCATGATGACCTTTCTGCATAATTACCACAAGAAAACATCCACGTTGTGTCCATACTTCTCCACGTGCAAGTATTGACCCCATTCGGCCTCCTTACGCCACTAGATGCCATCTGACGCACCTGCTTACCTCATGTCGTCGGCCCGCAGATAGCTTCCTCGAGAAGTTTTACGCGCTACCAACTCCTCCTTATTGTAGAAAAAACACACTGGTACTGGTGATAGTGAAAATCGATGCACTATGTACATGTTGTCCTACCTGTACACATGTGGGCCCCACGTAACCACCTGGCTCTGGAAAATGGACAATTCTTTATTTGATGCACCATTCATGTGTATGTACATATGCGCAATCCTTTGCTCCAAAAAACTCCTGACAACGCCATCCTATCGTCCATACTTTATCTACCAATGATGCAACAAACTACATGTCAACCTCACATTCTCTAGCCATGCCGAATCCCCGTCCACCTCGGTGTAAAGGTGCATAGAGATTAGCATCACAGGGTAATAATCTCGTCTTTATTGGTCAATGACTATATATTAGGATTAACATTTTTGAAGTCATTGTGCACTTTTGAAGTCCTATTGCATTTATTTTACTTAATTTATCAAAGTTCGTTTGTGTTTTGACGTACACAAGCCATTTTCAAAGTCCATTTGCGTTTTTCAACTATTTGCCACTAGCTCTAACAACCTCACATTCTCTAGCCATGCCCGATTCCCGCCACATCTCGGTATAGAGGTACACGGAGATTAGGACCACAGGGTAATAATCTCGTCTTTATTGGTCAATGACTATATATTAGGGTTTTTGAAGTCTGTGTACGCTTTTGAAGTTTGATTGCATTATTTTACTTCATTTATCAAAGGCCGTTTGCGTTCTTTAAAGTACACAAGTCATTTTTGAAGTCCGTTTGCATTTTCTTACTATTTGCCACTAGCTCTAACCTAACCTATAACCTAAACCTAGCCTATGACCTAACCTAACCGCAGTTCGTTTGCATTTTTTGAAGTACACGAGTCATCCCCAAAGTTCGTTTGCATTTTTTCTACTGTTTGCCGCTAGCTCTAACCTAACCTATAACCTATAACCTAACCTAACCTAACCTATAACCTAACCTAACCAAAATCCGTTTGTGTTTTTTTGAAGTACACAAGTCATTTCCGAAGTTCGTTTGCGGTTTTTCTACTGTTGTCCACATAACTCTAACTTAACCTAACCTATAACTTAAACCTAACATGTAACTTAACCTAACTTAATCTATAACCTAACCTAACCTATAACCTAACATATAACCTAAATCTAACTTATAACCTAACCTAACCAAAGTCCGTTTGCGTTTTTTGAAGTACACGAGTCATTTCCGAAGTTCGTTTGGTTTTTTTCACTATTTGCTACTAGCTCTAACCTAACCTATAACCTAACCTAACTTGTAACCTAAACCTACCCTATTAACCTATAACCTAATGTAACTATTTGCCACTAGCTCTAACCTGACCTATAACCTAACCTAACCTGTAACCTAAACCTAACCTATTAACCTATAACCTAATGTAACCTAACCTAATCGAAGTCCGCTTACGTTTTTTAAAGTACACGAGTCATTTTCAAACTTTGTTTGCAGTTTTTCTACTATTTGCCGCTAGCTCCAACCTAACCTACCTATAACCTAAACATAACTTTACCTAATCTATAACTTATAACCTAACGTAACTTAACCTATAACCTAACCTAACCAAAGTCCGTTTGCATTTTTTGAAGTACACAAGTCATTTTCGAAGTCTGTTTGCTTTTTTCTACTATTTGCCGCTAGCTCTAACCCAACCTATAACCTAACCTACCCGAAGTCCGTTTGCGTTTTTTGAAGTACACGAGTAATTTTTGAAGTTTGCTTGTGTTTTTTCTACCATTTGTTGCTAGCTCTAATTTAACCTATAGCCTAGCCTAGCCTATAGGTGCACAATATGAAGACATGGTAGGTAACAATCAAATTTCCTTCACACATGCTCTATAATATTCCTTCACACATGCTCTATTAATATGTGCTCTCTTCAAGGAGCCATGCAAGAATTTGATTCTCGCATGATCACTCTCAAATATACAACTTAATCGATGATTGTTCATGTTTTTGAGAACAACACCCATGTTCATCAATTACAAGTGCAAAAATCTACTTTTGTATGTTCATAGAGTGGCCCCACTACAACGATTGCGTGCAAAACTACCAGTTTCTCTGGAGAAGATAACAAATTTATGGAATTAGCTATAAATAATTGGCTTCATCACTGGACTACATACTTTGATCTCCATGAAGAGCATGATGAATTCATGATTCCAACAATTCCTCTTTATTTATGCAGTAAGGTGCTTACTTGGTGGTATGATATGACAGAGAAGGTTGCGATATGGGCCAATTTTTATGCTAAATTCAAGAAGGATTTTGCAAAAATGGATTCTTTCAAAGCTTAAGCTAACCTATAGCTTTTCAATGACAATTTCAAAGCTTATGTTAACCTATAGTTTTTCAATGAAACATCTATCTTTTGATAAGTACACAATGGATTTTAAGGAGGCACCTTGTGTAAGGTGGGTGGACTCTATGCATGCTATGCATATGTATCTGCTAGGTCTACATGAAGATCATGATTAGACCTTGATTAAAAATGATTCCTTGATTGATATCAAGGATGTTGTGACAAAGACTAGAACATTCCATTGATAAATGAAATGAATTATGAGAAGAAAAGAAATCTCCATCACCAATCAGGCAAGCATACCTCAAGAAAGCGTCCCCAATTCTAGCAAAAGTCCAAGTCGTTATTGAGACTTTCTCTTGAAACCATCCCCTATGGTGCCCAAGATAAGAAGAAAGCCAAGAATTTCATCACATTGCTGATACAATGAAGAAGGGAAGACTACGCCAGAAGAAGAGGCCACTATGCTCCAAACTGCCCTCATCCACCGAGGGAAAGGGGTGGCATGTACCCTCTATTTTCTCATGGTCGAGGATAAGCACATTTCAATGGTCAAAGGGAGTAGCAAGCAATTGAAAATCAAGTGCAACCTGCTCCACCACATAATTTGAGGTGCCTAGAGTTAACATTATTGAGGTTGACAAACAGGAAGTCGATGTTATGTCCAACAAAAGGGCAAGAGTCAAAAGGGAAACCAACACAAAGCGAGAGACTAGAGCTAGGAAAGGCAAAGAGAAAGTGAACAAGAGTAAAGAACAGCCAGAGTCAAGCAAAAGGAGATGGCAGAGGAAGAGCAAGCAAACAAATTTCCAATTACGGTGTGGTCATCCTGATTATGATCTAGTGAGTGATGTTCAAAACAAAATGCTAATATCACCTTTGGACAGTTGCTTGCATTGAGGAGGCAATGGTCAACCAATGCTAGCATGAGGCTACCCCGTGCAAGGGGTGATCTGAATGATGTGTAGAATCTAGCATTAAGGGTGGGGACTCCTACATATGTGCTTCTAGTGGTGGACGTTTTGATTGAAAGGAAGAAGCTGGTGCAAGGCTATATTGATGGTGGTGCTCAGCTTTGTGTGATAACCGAGTCTTCTATGAATATCTATACCAAGTCTATGGTCAGATCTAATGTTTAGATGAGTAAGGCCAACCATGCCACAGCTTGATATTTGGGAGTGGCCTAGGATGTGAAGGTAAAAGTTAATATGGTTATTGAGTGCCTCATTGATTTCTTTGTTATGAAAGCAGGTGAAAATGCTTACCCAGTCATCTTGCAAAGGCCGTGGATGTTGGCAATTAGGGCCAAACAAGACCAAGAAAATTGCGGTTTTCACCTTGTTGGATCAAGAGAATGGTGGAAAAATTGTGCTCGAGTTGAAGACCATGGAGAGCCACTTTTATCCAAGGGCCGAAGACAATCAAGAAGGCTTTAGTACCAGTTACAAGTATGAGACGGAATCGACTTATGATGAAGGTTCAACCAGTGTTGAAGAGGAGGAAAGTGATGAAGACCTGCTAAAGCTAGACACAAATTTATATGGAGCCATGATGGATTTTTCCAACCCCATTGAAGGTATGGAAAGTCCAATTTGTGTTCTAGAGGCTAAGGAAGTAGAGGATATGTTAGGAGAGGATCCAAGCAAGCAGGAAAAGGAAAGCTATGTGGAGTTATGTGCATTATATCCCAATTTGTTTTCTACGGAATATAAATATTTGTGGGAAGCTAAAGGAGTGAAACATCAAATTCTACTGAAGGCTGGGTGCAAGCCAAAGGCTTAGAAGTTGATGAGGTTGGAAGATATTCAGAAAGAAGCTCTATGGCGAGAAATCAACAAGCTGTTGGAGGCAGGTATTATCTATCTCGTGAAAGAAGTTGAGTGGGTTTCCCCTGTTGTTATCACACCAAAGAAGAATGGGAAATGGAGGGTATGTGTAGACTATAAGCCATTAAATTCTATTACCAAGCGGAACCACTACCCCTTTCTGCTCCAAGATGAACTTTTGAGCCAGGTTGCAAGTCATGAGCGATATTCTATTATGGATGATGTTTCAAGCTACTTCTAGATTGGTATTGCTTTGGGGGATCACTTAAAGACTACTTTCATGAACTCGAAGAAGTGTAAGTTGGCATAACCACGGGCTCAGCTTTTGGGCCATGTGGTCTCTCAAAATAGTATTGAAGCTGATCCAAAAAAAAGTGAAGGCTTTGGTTTTCATGGAGCCTCCCACCAATGTGACAAGTTTGGTGTCCTTTGTGCATAAACTCAAGTATCTAGTCAGGTTTCTTTCGATGCTTTCACATTATATTTACCTCCTACAGAAGTTAAGACAATAGGTTTATGTCTTTCAGTGGACTGAAGATACTCAAGTAGATTTTGATAGGGTGAAGAGGATCTTATTCCAGTTACCTACGGTGTGTCCCCCTAACAATGAGGATTATTTTTATGTGGCCATGACGATGGGTAATGTTTCCATTTGTGCAGTAATAATGCAGAAGGTGGGTAAGTGCTACAGGGCTATTTATTTTTTAGCAGTCTCTCTCTCTCTCTCTCTCTCTCTCTCTCTCTCTCTCTCTATCTATCTTTGTAATTGATTATATTATTTTTTTTCTATTTTATAGTGTCTTTTCTTTAACTCTTATGTGGTCAAAGGGTCAACACTTTTGTACACACCACATTGACAAGCATCAAACCACCATGGATTGTGGTGTCATGGGCAATTTTGACACAAATGGTGATGAAGCCAGGTATTGTGGGACTATCAAAAGGATATTCAAGGTCAATTTTAGAACCTTTCATACCTTCATCTTTGAGGGCAAGTGGTATGCAAATGTGTCTAGACGACATGAGAATGGGCTCTACATCACACGAGGAGGTATGAAAACTTAGCTTTGCCATGCAATTGTGAGCAGTTGAGTGTAAATGTTCTTTACCCTTATTTGATTGTAGCATAATACCAATATCATTCACTTTGAAATTCTCTTCTATAGGTCATCTATACCCGATCAATTCATCAACCAAAACTTTTGTTTGTAGTTCTTGTAAAACAGCTCCAGAAAGAAAAAAAATTTCCACTAATGAAGTGGAGATTGTCTTTGACTCTCTCCCACCTATTACTTTGAATGATGGGGAGATATGGGAAAGAGAGAGATCGATGATTCAAGTCCCAGTGCCACCAATCTCAGCGAGGATGATTGCCATGATGACGATGATGACATGAAATATGAAAAGTGTGAAGATGATAAAGTCAACATATCCACAAACAACAATTTAATTTCTCTTTTTATTGATTTATGAGCCATGGGTTTAGATTTAGATTAAGCTACATGAAGAGATCTTTTTTAAGATGATTAATAAACATTTTGTATATTTTGTTCTATGAAAATTTTTTGTCGTGTCGCACATTCATTGCTCTCTCTCTCTCTCTCTCTCTCTCTCTCTCTCTCTCTCTCTCTCTCTCTCTCGTTTTTTCAAGCATGATAATTTATGTTAATCAAGTGGTGTGATTATTTTAATGATAAAACATCACTCATTTTTTTCTATATTTTTTCATGAAAAATAACAAATGCATGCTTTGTGATTAATTTTTAGGAAAATAGATCAAAGTGATAAAATTTGCATATTCTGGCTCTAAATGGTTTTGCAATAATACTATAGGCAATAACAGTGACTATAACCTCTCTGCTTTTCTAACATCCACCTTCATACATTTTCTTTTGTTGTTGTTCTAAAGAGTTATGGGTGCAAGTAGCATTTTGTGTCGTGCACAGTGCAAGAGTATTAACACCAAAGGGAACTAGACCATGCCATAACCCCCCTATAACCGAGCTCGAAACCCGTACAACCATTGACAATCATTAACCAAGAAGATCACAAAATATCCTAACCAAAACATAAAGCCGAGAAAGAGTAGACCATGACTCGCACCTTGGATGCCACCACCATGGAGGGCTATGTCACCGTCCTCCAAGGTGCCCAAGAGAAGCCAAGCTCAAGACCATGGAAAGCAAGTAAATCGATACAATCGAAAGGGCGGGGCCCGATGTCCCCATCACCAACACCGGCCACACAAGTTGCCACCATGCCATTGCCACTGACACTGACACCCACATACCTCAAAAGAGCCGGAGAAACAACCGAGCAACACCAAAAAGAGTCCACCAAGTGCCAAGGCCAGGCCGCATCCATGAGTCCCAACCATTAGCACTGACATATCCACCATAACCACCATCAGATCCAGCACCTACTCGGGCCAAACCACACACAGTTACTGAAACCACCACTACGGCCACCATCATCCATGGCCATCTTTGTCCCCTATGAAAGAGGCAAGTATCTTATATTTGAAGGAGCAATTGGACATGTTGTAGATGCATGAGGATGATATTTTGATTACACATGTAACTAAGACGCAACACCTTAGACCACAGCTTTTGAACATTGGTTTTTATAGGAGATGGTTTGGAAGACTCTTGTATGTTTACCTCCTTTATGCCCTAGATTTTGTACTTCTCTTACATTCTCTATGAGAGGTAATCCAAGTCCACTCAAGTTTAAAGATTTAATTTCTCCTTTTCTTAAGATCGGTATCAAAAGAATATCTCTATTTCTCTAGCTACAAATGACAACGTCTTCATTACACATACTAGAGACAAAAATGCCAAAAATCATGGTCATGATGCAAGCAAATCGAACAATGACACTAGTTAAGAAGCCACAAGGTGAGAAGCAGAAGAAGAAAAGGAAATGCCATCATTGTCGTGTATTTGGATGTTATAATATTGAATGTAAAAAATGTCACTAGGGGAATATATGCATTAGCCAAATCAGACTAAGGCACTTTCATGTTTCTAGTGTCTAGTTGGACTCATGGCCAAATCTACATGCAGTATGAACCCATTTACCCCTTGTTTCTAACTGCTTTTCTATTTAACCCTATTTTGGCCATCCTGACCATAAGTGTGATATTCAAATGTATACTTTGATCATTCGAAATGCCTTTAAGCCTATTTTTTATCCTTACTGAACCAAGGAGATTAGTTAGGTCATGACCTCATGAAAGTGTAGCACCCTTTCTAGAAAAAATCAATTTTGGAGTCAAAAATAACTTTTGATTGACCCACTAATAGGTATATGTACTTTAAGTGACCTCCACAAGTCAATTCTTTGTGCATCTAGTGGTAAGTACTTCATAGTTATACTGTAATTCGTTGGAGTGTATCTACTCTCTATTGTGCTCATTATCTCTTGGTATGGTTTTGGCACAGATCTACATTCTTGTAAAAGGCATCATCCATTGTGTGTTGTCATCTTCATCTTGCTTCACTCGTTCTAGACACACTTTGTCAATGTAGTATCTTTTTCATTCGAGGAATTGGATGCGTGTTCTTGATTGCTATTGATTTGCCCCTCAGTAATCGTGCCATGGTCAAAAAATTATATCTCTAAAAGGATGGGTCTACCCCTTGTACCCCAAGGAGAAGTGTTAGGTGTATAGGTCACTTGCTTAAGCTACTCTCAAGATACGTCACCTTGAGTTAGTTTGATGGGGTGAGGAAGCCTTAGAACTAAGTAACACCTATATTTAAGAGGGGGAGGCAATGAGATCAAAGGCGGAGAAGTCCACGCGCGAAAGTCGAGAAGATCGCAGCCCCAAAAATCAAATCAAAAACTAAACCTGGACACACACTAAACCTGGACAGCCTGAGAAATGCATTTTGTTTTATAATATAATGTTGTAAAAAGGGTTGTGAATACACAATGCGTGAGCAGGTGAAGTGGTTAGCCTATGTGACCCTAAACTTGGACGGCCAAATCTTGGGTTCAAATCGCTCCGTCGCTCCTCGTTTTTCCCGCTGGCCATGTTTAATGCGCCTCGCTTTTTTGATGACGCGCCTCATTTTTCCCGTTGATCGGGTTTAGTGCGCCTCGAGATCCTGCCCCACAATCCCGCCTTGGATCCCATTACTCCATTGTGCATTTAATATGGGTGTCATTTAGTCCCAAGGGTGAGGAAGTGACATCTTATATAGCCTTTTGGAACCATTCATGATAAATCCAGAATGGTTGCGATCTCATGATCCACTTCCTAAGAAAATGGACTTTAGAAAGCACCGGTTCATGGTTTGAGAGAGGGATGTCTCTTTCTATGTCGGAACATCCTCTTTGTTCTCAACAGTCACTTGTTGTGAGAAGTGGGGCTTAAAAGGGGAATGGTGAGGTCCTTCATTGCACATCACAGCTTGCTTTTCTGCAAATACTTTCTTACAACCCTATTTTCAGTCTCAGGCATAAAGCAGAATTTTGTAAGCATGTTAAACGATAAATCTATCTGTGTGTCTTTCCGTCCACATCTAGCAGACTTCATCTCTCTTCTCTCTGTAATGGAAGGTCTATAAAAGAAGCATTTTCTAGAAGGAAAACCAAAAAGGAATGTTTATGAAACATGTAACCCTTGCCTTCTTAGAAATGCAAACCATTGCAACATCCGCGTGAAAGGACGCAATTTTGACTAGCTGAATATATTGTTGCTCAGCTGGGGGAATCAGGAATCCTCAGCTTATGGTTAACAATCGGCTTTCTGACGCTGTGCCGAATTTAAGCTTAGAAATCTCTTGATCTAGATACCGTCATTGCATGGAGTTCTTCAGAGGGCCAATCAAAAGTACTGCTGCCCTTAGCCGCGTCTGAATCTAGCTGGCACCAATGCCAATCTGCTGGTGCTGATACAACCATGGCATGGAGCTCTGCAGAGGGCCAATTAAAGCCATTCCTTCCATTTTCGGCCCCATCTGAATTTACCTGCAAGCAATCGCTGCTATTGCGAGCTGCATCGACTTGCTTAGAGAGGGAAAGTCTGACCTTTTGAGTCGCCTCTGCCAAAAGAAATGAGTCCACATAGTCCTCAATTCTAGCTCTCTTCTGAGCTCCATGCACATGACTTGATGTGGCCACATCATCTGCATTGATGCGCTTCCCGAACAGCCTCCTTCTGCATGAGTTGCCACCAACCATCGGCCTAACTGGCGTTGCACTAAGCTTCCACCTGAAAAAAATTAAACGGTGTACAGGCGTTAACTTAGTATAGCATCATTTATTGTCATCGGACATCCAAATTTGACAATCGAACTCTCGTGTATTGCAGTATAGTAAGAGAGCAGCTAGCATTAAATGGATCGAAACGATTCTGACTTAGCAGAGAAGACAAGCATCGACGCAGAAGAACTCCCAGATGTCCCTTTGCCCAGTAGCAGTACGGCCAATATCGGAGACTATGCACAGCAAGGGAAGCTACCGGAGTTAACATGTGCCTCTTGCGATCGAGACAAATCAGAGAAGTCGGGACTCGGTAGCCAGTAGAATTATGTCCAAATGTGTCGTAGGCCGTTACAAATCAGAATGCATAACAATACTAAGAGACATTCCCATGTTAAATTAGATTCAAGAGCCTCAACTTGGCTTCATGTTCGTTATAATAACCTCTGACAGAGAACATCGAGGAGAAAAATGAAGAGCTGAGTTACCGGCCCTGGCAAACAGAGACAGGCGAAGAAGACTGGCTGATGCTTCGAAGGTGGCAAACGGTACTCTGTGGAGTGCTGCAGCTGGTGGGGCGAGTAAATCGGGATTCAATGAACTGGAAGGTCGAGGAAATTAGCGGCTGTTTTCTGCTAATGCTGCAATATTCCTCCTCGGCACCTTCCTCATCATCTCTTCTGTGTGACGCCTGATCCGCATGCTCCTTGAATCCTTTCATTTCTGTGTCTGCGTTATACACCTTTACCTCTAATTGTTCCACGCACATACGCTCCGAATTAGCTGAAGGCTGCATAATCCCGACAATCCGTGGCGTTCCATCAAAGCAATATGGTTGAATGATCTTGCTCGCCACACAGTCAGCTTCTGCTTCGCTTCGATCCAATTCGACATGTATTGCTCCGGAATGTTGATGAAACTCATGAAGCGTTGCAATAGTCCCTTGTGAAAGCCCGGACGAGAATTCAGAAAGCATGCTACTAATGCGCTTGCTCTCCTTCTTTGCCTCGGCCTCCTCCCCCTCTTCCCCCTTTATAAGCCTCGCCTTTCCGTCAACATTTTCTGCAGAACTCGAAGATTTTGCAGAGAACATACTCCCCTCATCACAATCGAGGCCTTGATCTGCAGGTTGCAGAAGCTTAGTTAGCTCTGCTCCTAGCTCCTGCTCGGCTCGCAGGCAACTCGAAATGCTTTGCCAAGACATTGACCTCTGATCCATTTCTCCCAACTTAGCTTCCCTCGATGCCTCTGATTGCACAAAATGCAACCAATTCATGAGAGCTTCCTGCTCCAACGTATCGTTCCCCACCAAGGACATTACGAGCCCTTTCTGCATCAGCCTCTCGGGAAACTCCGGAATTAAAGCCGCCATCGTTCGGTGCCTCTGACAGCCAGCACCTGATGGAGGACCTTTGTCAAAGCCAAATCGAACCTGAACTGATCGGTGGGACCGACTAATAAAGTTGGAGGTTGAAATAGTTGCTGCCGTGGCACGCACGTCCGCAAGTGAGCTGGTTCAAACCCCCTTGACAGCTCCTCCTCGTGATTATTTGACAACCCCTTTTGGAGGTGGGATCGATGGTCGAGGGAAAAGTTGAGAGGCGGACAAGATCTCAGGCGTTCATCATTTTGTGAACCCGAAGCAATCCAAAAGTGAACTAAAAGTGATATTTAACCAAGTGATCACACTCCTTCAAAAAGTGGCCGGCCATTCAAGTTGGTTGGCCCTTCGTTCCCTCCTCATTGGCATTTAAAGCATGGGATATTAACTAATTTGAATGGGTACCTAAAATTTGTTTTGGAGCTAGCTCGAGGGTGAGGGTGAAGGGACAGCTCTGGCTTTCCCCTTTGCATGAGCCGTACGGTATGCATGTTCAGTCGTCGTCTTCCCCCTTTCTCTTCCTTCTGAATATTATCCTATGTTTACTCTTCCCCATTTCTACCTCGCCCCCTCCTCCTAGGGGGGGTGAGTCTCATGGAGCTTTCCGAAGCCCTGCGTAATGGCCATGGCAGGACACCCCAAGAAGGCTCTGCCTCTCAACCTCTGCAAGCTAACCTTGTACCTAACCCCCTGTTTTAGTTTCTACCTCGAGGTCTACCGAGTGCCAACGCAGTCAACACGAAGCTCAATGGAGCCTTCTTGGGGCCTCATCCTCCTTCATACGCGGATATGGTGAATAAATCTCAACCCCGTGCTTTCCCTACAGTGGGAATTTCAGAACTCAGACCTCCAATGCCTTTACATCACCCACCGCACCTCTATTCAGGTAATGACTTTACCCTCATGACCACTTTAATGCTGAGTTTATGGCGGGCATTCTGACAGAAAATGTTAGAGACTTCTCTGCGAAGCTCCAGCAAGGTCATGCTATTAATAAAGTGATGCAGGATAATAATTTTTTAGCAGGGGAACCAACCCCTATCCAGCATTCCCCTACTCCTTGTGATATTCCTCAAGAGGAGGCTGAGGTTAACACTGTTGACCTTTCTCAAGCTATGCCTATTGATGAGGCAGTGATCATCCCTAAGCAAGAATTGGAGCTCTGGCACTCACAACTTCAGGAAAGGGTTGTCATAGGTCTCCTCCATGGATCTAGACCTTCTGTGGAAGCCCTAAAAAACTGGATGGCTATCAATTGGACTAACAGAGACATCAAGGTCTCCCATGTCCAATACCTACCTACTAGCTACTATCTGTTTTTTTGTGATGACCCTAGCTCTGCACTTCAGATTATCAGCCAAGGTCAATGGCTTATCAGAAATGCTACCCTTTCAGTATTTAATTGGTTTCCTGGCTTTAACCCTAGATGGCCTAAACCCACCAAAGCCCCAGTTTGGATTGATTTCCATGATCTACCAGTTGAGCTTTTCCCTGGCTAAAAAACATAGGTTCCAATGTGGGCAGAGTCTTAGGTCAAAGAGCCAGGATTGGAATCAATCCCAAATGGGACCCTCAGCTACTAATAGAAGTTGATCTGCAGGCAGAGCTGAAAACTATGATTCCTATCAAAGACTCAAAAGGGAACCTTCTACACCTTCAAACTGTCCTCTATAGGAACCTGCCTAATGCATGCTTTCACTGCATGAGACAGGGTCATTACATTAAAGACTGTCCTGACCTCAACCCACCCCATCCTCCTCAAGAAGAAAACCAGCCAAAGAAGAAAGAATATTTTCAGCCTGTCCAGAGGAAAAATGCTGCCAGAAATGCTAAGAATAGCAGACAGCCTAACAACAAAAATAAAAATAGCTTTAGCCCCCTCCTTCAGGAAGTATTTGACCCTCTTAACTATGACTTGCAAGAAGAGGAAGATAATGCTTCACCACAACATGAGGAAAATGTTGAAAGAGAGAACCCAAGTGAGAAAGGAATCTCTCCAACAAATCAGAATGGAGCCCCTAGCACAAGGCACCCCACTCCCCCTGAAAGTCCAATGAGTCAAGCCAGGGGATTATCCTCAACAGAGTCGTCTGATTCTGAGGGGACTTCAATTCCTAGTACTCAACTCAAGGACAGTGAGATTTTTGAATCTCAGCTTATGGAACATGACAGGGGTGCCAAAGCACAACTGAGCTGTGACCCTGACAAGTCAGTTGATATCTTCATGACCCAAGCAGAAGAGGAGAGGCTTCCTATGGCTCAGTCCTTAAAATCTAAAAGGAAGAAGGAACCCTCCAAGGACCCTACAAGGACTTCAGTCTCATTGTCACAACCTGCAAAGAATATCAAAAAATGAAGTGTCCCAATATAAAAGTCCTCACCTACAACTGCAAGGGGCTCACTGATCCCCTAAGGGCCCTTGTCATTAAAAAATGGCTTTTTGATACTAATCTCAATCCTTATTTTCTTTGTCTACAGGAGCTGAACGTCTCTGGTACAAACCTTATCTCTAACCTTCACAAAATTGGCTCTGGATATAATTGGTATGACACTAATCATTTGCAAGGCAAAGGTGGTGCAGCCTTGGGCATAACAGATAAATACAACCATTTGGTGACAGCTCAACACTCATCCCAAAAGGGCAGTTGGATAGCTGTATCCCTTGGCCAACCTTTTAATTACACTCTTGTCTCTGTCTATGCTTCTAATTCTTATGTGGAAAGAGCTAATTCCTGGGAAGAGATCTCTAACCTCTCAGGGCCTTGTATGATTGTAGGGGACTTTAATATGGTAGAGTCTTCTCTTGACAGATGGAGTCAATTGGGGCCTCCAATGAGAAGCTCTGGAAAGGCCAAATGGGAGAAAGTCCTAGTGAAGCACAACCTTGTTGATATCTCATAGAACACTAGGCACACCTGGAGCAATAAACAAAAAGGTTCATGCTATAGAGCGGCCAGACTGGATAGGGTTTACATGAGCTCCAGTGTTATGCAGGAGTATTGGCACGTAAATTGTTATAAGGATAACTCTATTGCTCTATCTGATCACTTGCCAGTTATCTTTGAACTTCAGAAAGAGGAATGTACTTATAAGGAAGGCTGGCCTCATCTGGATCAATCTCCGCTTGCTTTAGACATTGTCAAAAGTAAAGTTGAGAATATCTTTGAAACTGCATTCTGTTCTCATGTCTCTGCATTCTACTCTCATGTCTCTGCATTCTGCTCTCATGTCTTTGCATTCTATTCTCATGTCTCTGCATTCAAAGCCTGGGATAGAGTAGTTAGGGAGACACGGACTCTTCTTATTGGTTTTAAAAAGAAAGCTAGGGCCATTAGAGAAAATAGAAGGATGATGATCATGAAAAACATAGAGGAGCTGGAAGCTCTTTCTGGTCCTAGTAGTCCTCCATCTCCCCTCCTAGATGAGCTCAAAGTCTCTCTTAGAGAAGAGGAGCTCCTAGCTGCTAAAGCCTCACTCCAATGGGCAAGAGAATTCTGGGCAGGTAAATCAATAAACCCGATAAACAAATGTTGAATCTTCTTAAGAAAAAGAAGATAAGAGACTTTGTCCCTCTGCTCAAGGATGAGAATGGTCTTCAGACATCATCTCATAAGGATAACTTAAAGTTGCCAAAAACTATTTTGCTGATATTTTCTCCTCCCCCCCCCCCCCCAAAAGAGGGGCTGATATCACAGCTGCCAGAGCCACTATTGCTAAGGCAAGGAAAAAAGTGTGCCTGAGGCTACAGCTCAAGTGATGGATCAGCCCCTAACAGAGGGGGAGCTGAGAAACACTATAGATGCTTTAAAAGATGGAAAATCTCTAGGCATTGATGGAATACCTTATGAGTTCTTTAAAATTTATAAGAAATTTAATTGCCCCATCTCTTGTCTATTTGGAAGGAGGCTTTAAAGGTAGGAGCTCTATCTACCTCTATGAACACTGGTGTCATCAAGCTCATTCATAAAAGAGGGGAAAAGGAGGACCTAGGTAACTGGAGACCCATTACCTGTCTGACTTCCATTTACAAAATTTTCTCTTTGGCCCTAGCTAGAAGGTTGAGTGATCACATGAAACATATCATCCTGCCAGAACAGAAGGGCTTTATTAAGGGCAGGTACATTTTGGATGCTATCATTACCTTATGGGAAGCTATGGAGTATGCCCAGGACAATGATCAAGAGTTCTTATTCTTTAAGATTGATTTTGGTAAAGCCTATGACAGAATTGAGTGGGACTTCATCTTTCAATCCCTGTTTGACATTGGTTTTGGAAAGCCCTTTATCAAATTTTATTTGGAAATGCCTGTGCAAGAATTGCTATTAATGGAGATTTATCTAAGATTTTTACTTTAAAGAGGTCTATCTAGCAAGGCTGTCCTATAGCTCCTCTACTGTATGCTATATGCTGTGACTCTCTTGGATGGTTAGTGAAAGATGCACTAGACAAAGGTACAATGCAAGGTTTGAAGATCCCAGGGATGGATAGAGATCTTGTACTGCAACAATTTGCAGATGACACCAACTCCATAAGTGCTAATGACAGTGCTTCAGCTACTCAGTTCTGGTTGGGTTTTGAGACATTCTGCAAAGCCAGTGGATCAGTGATTAACCACAATAAAACAGGTTACAGAAGCTCTAATGGACTTACTCCTCAGGTAGTTACTACCTCTGGCTGCCAAGAACTTAAGAATGGTGAAATCTTCAGGTTGCTTGGCATTCCAATGGGCTTCAAAGTTTCTTTTGCTTAGAGATGGGAATGGGTCATTGATAAATTCAAACAAAATGGGGAAATGGCAGCATGCTCACTCCTCCATTTCATCCAGAGTTTTTATTTTAAATCATTACCTGTTTCCCTCACTCATTTACTTTTTGTCTTGCTAGTCTCCAGCTAAGTACCAGATTAATCAAATCTTCTCTATGGCAAGGAACTTTTTGTGGGGAGGTGATAATGCTCACAAAAGGCTTCCCAAAGTTTCATGGGAAATCTGTTGTCTCACAAAAGATAAAGGGGGGCTTGGAATGCTTAACCTTGAGAGACTATCCACCAAGCTTGCAGCCAAGTGGATCTACAGAGCTTCAAACTCAAAGGATTACTGGGCTGCACTTATCAAAAGTGATATTCAAAAATTCAAATGTGAAAACTACAAATCTTGGTCAAACTTTCACCTCAGGGAGATCCTGCTGTCAACATGCATCCAATAGGATCCAAGCTGGTTTGTAGAATGTGGCTGGCCTAGAATACAGTCAAAGCTCAGTGGGAACCTTCAACTGAATTCTTCTCTAACCAGCCCATTTTTCTTCAAGATTCTATATGGTTTGGTTTTTTTGCAGGTAAATCCTCTGTACTACCTTGCAGAAAAGCTCACAAATATCATAAAGCAGGCATTAGATACTGGGAGCATTAGATACTGGGAGGATATCCTCCACCAGTGCAAATTGAAGACTGACAGACAGCTTCACCTTCAATTCTCAATCCCAATCTCCCTTGCCAAGTGGTGTCTGGAGACAACTAACTTGAAGCTAGGACAATTTATTGTCCTCCTCAGAGATAACCAAGCAGCAAACGGGATTGGCAAGATGACTGAAGATGTTTACAAGCAATTCTACCCTAAGTCAGGTGTAGAAGAGGACATAAAGAAAAGACTCAAACAAATTTTGAAGATTGGCTGGAGTAGGAAGCAATGGACCTACAGGTTTAAATGTCTTTGGGCATTTCCTTTGGAGATTAAACACTCTACCCTCATGTGGCTAATCATCCATAATGGCATCTGGACTGGAAGTAGAGCACTCAAAGCAAGAGTTAGTGATGGTATTTGCAACAGATGCCATAAAGTTGTGGAAGACAATTTACATCTTTGGTATAATTGTAAAGCTAATGGGGGGTTACTAAGAGCCATCCAGAATGTAACCAGCCAAATAATTCTTAAAGCTTTGGACTTCAAAGACTTTTTACTGGGTAGCTACAAGCGTCTTGACATCCCACTCTGGACCATCTGGAGAGGGTACTTACTTTGGTTTATGTGGAATCAGAGGAATGCTTTTTTGTTCAATATCTCCTCAGCCTATCCCCTATGTTTCCTTAAGTCTGATCTCAAACATTCTGCTTCTACCCTCAAGCTGTGTAATAAAGTTAAAGAAGCTTTACCACAAGGCTTGTCTTTATCCTTTGTCTTAAAGTCAACCCGCTTGAAAAAATGGCGTATAGTTGCCTCTCTGATCTACCACCATGCCAGATTCAGAATGCTTTACCTCATGTAATTGTTTCCCACCCCCTATCTGTGTGTCTGATTCACCCCTTTGTAACTCTTTCTTTTAATTCAATTCCACTTTCCTCAAAAAAAATTGTTTTCAAATGCTCCTAGTCTCTTTCATGCCCATTCACTTAGCCCCTTCACTTTCTCATCTCACCCTTCTCTCAAGCTTCTCCATGAACTATCCATAGTAAACTCTATGTGCATTGTGAACTACTTAAAGCCATCATTGTGTACTTCAAGTGAACCACATGTGATCCCATTGTGAACCACTGTGTACATCTCAAGTGATCCATATGTGATCCTTTTGTGAACAATTGTGTAAACCTCAAGTGAACATATTGTGAACTTGGAGTGCCAAGCATCTTCGGTGAGGGTGTACCATTACCCCATATTTGGCTCAAGCGCACAAGGATTTAATGGATTTTGAGACTCAAGTGCAAGATGGAGGAAACCTCCAATGGTTAGATACCTTTCAAATGGTGGCTCGAGTTCTTTCTTCACTAGTGATGAAGATGGTAAGAATTGTAGTGATAGTGAGAAAAGAGTGTATTGTAGTCCATGCACGGATTCCCTTGACACCTCTTTTCTTGCTTGGAGAAACAAGATGGGCTACATGGATTTTCCACACTTGATCCGTACAAGTATGTGTCCCCTTTTTTTCACTCATTTTGCCAATCGAGTTATAATTTGATGAAGCTTGCACTTCAAGGAGAACATTCACCAAGCCTAAAGGAATTGCAGGCATGTGACCCAAGTGGCATGCTTGACTTAAAAAGGTGGAGAAGAATGAAAGAAATATTATGTTTGAGGACAGATGTAGAAGGGTTTTGGTGTTTGTGCACGCCCTTTTTTCAAGCACTAAATCCTTGCACTTGGTCTATGTAGGACCCTGGGAACTGCCGTGAACGATCCTTCGCCCAACCACGCCCCTTGGCTTGCAGGATCCCTTCTCCACTGGGCAGCCTTGGCCAGGTCCTTGACCTCCAGGGTGGCCCTTGGCCTGACATTACTCCCCCCTTGGAAAAGTGTTTTCGTCCTCGAAAACAAAAGTGGGTAACCTACATGACGACGCATACGTAAATCATGATAGTCTAAAATGCACGCAAGTTTATGCGGTTGGATAGGAGGTTCAATGAAATCAACCAGAATCTGTTGGTCAATGACATTGTTGTCCCCATGTAAGCGTTTACGCAAACGGCTTACATGAAATATCGGATAAATACAAGAGTGTGCAGAATTCATGAAGTTGTGAGCGAGATTCCTAACTCGCGTGAGTATCTAAAAAAGCTCATAGTTACTAAGGGATAGAATAAGGAGTTTCCTCATGTCAGACTTCTGAACATTTTGGAACACACAGAACTACATGTTCACCCCTAATGAAGGTTACATGCCAACGGTCTTTGTCAGCACACCTACTAAGTCCTTGACTTATGAAACTATTGAATCTGTATCCAACCCCACCATAACAGGTGTTCAAAATTGAAAACCTAAGCAAATTCTAGAATAGGGAGAGAATTGTCCATTCAAAATGCTTTTTGCTAACGTATGCTCTTAGTAGATCCTTTTGGCACTAGAAAAATACTTTGTAAATTGCCCATCCAATGCGGGATGAATAGCAGCAGTAAGAGTGAGGTACTTGCCCCCAACCACTTACAGACACTCTTCCACGACTGATGATAACTTTGACTCAACCAGTGAATATCCAACCATATACTCGATATGGAGTGGAGGCAACCAACTAGGTTGAAAGCGGGTTGGGGTGGAGTAAGCTCATAGAGTATAGACCATCCAACCACAAACACCCATCCTAAGGCATTACCTTGTACGGTAGGGTGTAAACTCATAAATTGGCGTGAAAAGTTGCACGTGTTAAACACTAGGGCCCATAACACCTAGTGTGCATGCATTTAACACAAACAAATCCGAACCGCAATTCCATGACGAGACTTTCCACGGCACGTACGTGAAAGCCTTGCAACAAGACTTGGACCATAAGAATGTGAAAGCTCAGTCACACCTAGATACCAACCATGAGACATTCTCAGCACACTTGGCTATATGGAGAAATGACCAAGTTTTAACAGCACTTGTAATCGTAACAAGTCAGTACTTAGTACCGAACATTTCTGGCCATTGAAACTGTTCCTGATACCGTGTGCTCCAAATAGTCGAATAAACGGATGCGATCAGCATGTAGGGACCTTGTCACGACACATCATTAGGAATTAGGCGCCAGTGTCAATCCCAGAGACTCATATTCACCACAGGTGGAATATGTCTCAAGTAAGGATGGCAGATAAAGCGACATCCATCAAGCACAAATTGTACTTGTGTGTGGAGGGAACTAGGAACACTCCGCGACGCGAGTGAGAGGGACCCTCATTATCATTGGTCCACACTGGCTAAACGGAACTCCTTGAGTTCCTAGACCATATTGTGTCCCATGTGACAACATCTGCCAAAGAGAACCGTACCATGTAGGTTTGTAATTGTTTCAACAAGATTCAAACCCATTGCGGTATCTTGATGAACAAGAAAGAGAGAAAATAACACTATCTTCTCAGAATGCTATGCTCTTCCATGACCTTGTCACTTGGCTAAAGAGCAAGCTGGATTAAAGCCTTCTATCTCAAACATCCCGTTTATAGAACTTAAGGAAACTTATTGAAAAAGGAAAATAGATCCAAAAAAAAACATGTGCGTACCATGAGGTGGAAAGTACATGATACTTACCCGGAAGTCAAGGATATCGTACCATATCAAAATTTCTTCGACCTGCTAATCACTAAGATTAGAGATTAGTGAAGATAAAGAAAGTAAACTTGGACCCTAGGTGTTGCGCTGATCCAAACCCCGAGGTATATCTTGCCAAATCGACCCCCTTGGTGAAAGTTTGGAAAGAACGTTTTGACTATCCCTGGGCAGATAGTTTTTGTGAAAAACAAAGTGTGAAGGTGTCCAAAAATGACCATCAACACGTATTGTGTGATTTAGTAATCACATATGTGGTCATACCACAAAACTGTGCTCCTATATGCACGCCCAGTGCTATAGAGAAAACGAGAGATCCACGCAGGCAGAACCCCTAACTCTTATGGACAGTCATGCTGTTTGAAATGCTTGCTGCATCTATATGTCATGCTAGATCAGCTTAGGTGAGTGTAAGTTTATAAAAAACTCAGCTCAAATGTCGCACCAAAACATGTAGTGCTTACAAAATACCCATATGTAATGGCAAGACTCTTGCTTGACCATTAACATCGATGGGGAGTCCAATGGGTAGATCTCTTCAAGCTGGAGAACAATCACCCAAGAAATGCCAACAGTTAGGTCTTATCGAGCTCTCACAATGACTCTTAGCCGGCGTGTGTGGCTCATAGCCGTTATGGCAATTAGTGTTCAATCGACGAACCGATGAAGACTAATTTGGATGGCGTCTTGCCACTTTCTAGCTGAGAGTTAGAGCATCTTGGCTCAGGCTGACTCACGAGCAAAACATGTATCAAAAGATTCTTTAAAAGTTTTCATTATTCTTCGAGAGAAATAAGAGAGAGAGAGAGAGAGAGAGAGAGAGAGAGAGAGAGAGAAGGAGAGAATGCTGGGCTGAGGAACTTTCCTTAAGTTACTAGAGTGTGTACCCAATCTGTGTGCTCTTACGCATCTTATGCCTGACTTGCAGCTTATCCTATGAGCATTCCACAATTTTTTGATATCACTCTCTCATCGAGAGAGGTAACAGAAAAACACAAAACACATCCTGACCCACCTACCTTGCAAGGGTCGTGATTGTACGAAAATGATGTAAATATGGCACTTTGCCGGTGAATGAAGTCCTAAATTTTGGTTCCTTTTAATGTTGGTGTGTGGTGATAGCAACCAAAAAGCACGTTAATTTGTGGGGCAAGCATCCTCTCTCAGCTTCTAGAAACAGTAAGAAGGAGTCGGCCATGCCAAGCAACTTGCCCCCTTCATCAAGTCAAGCAATAGAATGTGACAATCTCCTTGAGATTCCAAAACATTGCAAATTTGCTATGTTTTTGCATCAAAATTGAACCGCTGAGAAGCTGTGCTGCGGAGCAAGGCGATTGGTATGCAAGCCATGCTTGATTCCAATCTTTAAACCAATCAAATTTTTGGTGCTTACAATAATGTTCACAAGCCATGCTTGTGCTTTGTGTACCTAAAGTGTAGGCATGGCTGTTGCATATCATAGCTATCAAGCAGATGTTCAATAAACAAAAATCAAATTCGTACCTCGTTAAGTACATCTACCGACAAATCTTGCCGACTCAAAAAACGAATGTGGTACCGAGGGGAAACTGCAAATATTCTGAAAGCAGTAACACAACATTGGACTACAGAAGCCGTGAGGGATGTCATTAGCACCCTTGTACGGAGCCTTTCTCATTGCAACACCATTTATAGCCTGACTGACCATTACTGCTAGGCAACTTTGCCGCCCTGCATAAACTATGAGGGTAATCAACTTGATAAAAACAAAATTGAAAGAGGTTACCTTGTTTCCGTTCTTGTACATTTTTTTATTTTTATTTTTAAAGCTCAATTAGAATATGATGTATTCGAAGCCGTGCTTCGCTAATCATGTGTTGATGTTGGCCTTACCTTAGCCAGTCGTAATTCATACCGAGGCCCCTTGCTAGCTTTCAATTTTTTTGCGCCCCACTTGGGCATGCCTTGACGAGAGCAAAAAACTCCTCGTATGTGAAACAATTGTCGAATAAACCTGGGTGTAAGCCCCATAAAACCTTTGAAGTTTCGTAGTACTGTTGCGTCATTAATCTCTACAGTACGACAGGTTGTTGAGTTGTTGACAGCCCGAGAAGATGAGGACATGTCGAGATGCCGATGCTACGGGGGGTTGGCCTGTGGGAAGCCTCCCTTAATTAACTTTAATTGCCCAAGGCCAAATTCCTTACGGCGATTGTGTGTGAAAAAGAGTCGGTCTATGGCGGCCAGAGAGCGCAGTGAGAGAGAGAAGGCAAACTGCCGTTGTGGATGCTTCCCGACCGAAGCCGCCATGACAAAAAGTCGTCCCCTCTGCAGCGCGATGCTGTCAAGTTCAAGCATGCGCGGTTTGGTGTAGGTCGAGCTTGCTCCCTCCCTGCCGCAAGCGGCCCTACACGTGCTGCTTATCGATGCTCGTCCTCGTCCTCGGGCTAAGCCTTCATGCCCATGTTGCGGCTTCCCCTTCCTCCCCGACTTGGGACAGTAGCAACGTTTTTTCCTTGCTTGTGTGTTGCATGCGACATGCAAACTTTCTTCAAGAGCAAGATCGAGAGAACCCCTATGTTGAGCGTCCATGAATGGAGAGAGAGAGAGAGAGAGAGAGAGAGAGAGAGAGAGAGAGAGAGAGAGAGAGAGAGAGAGAGAGAGAGAGAGAGAGAGAGAGAGAGAGAGCATGCCAAGCCATGCAAAGCATTTCCCCCTTCCTCCGTAGCCCGCTCCTCCCTGAGCTCTGATACCAATGTAGGACCCTGGGAACTACCGTGAACGATCCTGCGCCCAACCACCCTTTTATAGCCCCTTGGCTTGCAGGATTCCTTCTCCATTGGGCAGCCGCGGCCCTTGTCCAGGTCCTTGACCTCCAGGGTGGCCCTTGGCCTGATAGTCTACATAACTGCATAAGTCATACACATCTGAACTCCTTTGCCTGCACTAGGTCTTCACACATGCTCTCACATTCTAGCACACATCGGTAAGTACCCTTGTCACTGCTTTCCACAATTTTTGGCATCAACACTCTTTGGTTGCACCAAGGTAAGGTCCTATCATGTAGCCCCTCTAGGAAGCAAGACATCAATCATCCCTCTGATAGCTTCTCAGAAGGTAGAAACCTCAAAATATACCACTTTATCCTATGGATTGCATCACACACACACGCTCATTCGATTCCTCCTTAAAACTAATGATTTGAGTCGCTATGTTGTGCTTCATGCGAGTCTTGCTGTTCTCCTCTATAAATGTCTTGAACATGACTTCAACATTGTACATAACGGACACTTGTAGTTTTTCAAATCAAGCAAGATCTTTTCGTTTCAAGGTGAGGCCAAAACCTTAGACCATGGTATAGACACCAGTGACCTTTTTGGCATAGATCTAAGATCACCTGGTGAAATTGTGCCACATGATCATGGGAATCAATGGTCCCACTATAATGCTTGCAAAGCTTTTGGAGATGGCAAGGCTTGACCTCTTTGGAGATGCTCCCTCTCACTTTTACCTTGGGAAAAGCCATATCCAGAATGCCCTTATGTGGATTGGGCTTCTAGATTGTCTCTACAATCTCCCCCATTGTAGATGGATCATCCCTTGGGTTACATGGAGGAGTACGAGAATACAAAATGCGTTTGTAATAGATGTGCTTATTCTCATCCGGAGTTTCAAATGACTGCAGTTTTACTTTGGCTGCTCAAATATGCTTGTTAATGTCCTTAGATAGAGGTTAAGTGCAATTACTATGACTCAAATTGGTTTGGTGGACTATAGCTAGGTACCCAGTTCATTTCATCATGCACCAATATTAGCCCGGATTGTTTTGTGTACTAGTCAAGCTTTTTCACCATCAGTAGGTCCCAAGCCTAGAGAGGAGAGCCCAAAAGGGTCAATAGAGCAAAGTTTTACCAAAACAACCTAAGTGACATGAACAACCTGAGCCCATATTGTTTTGCGTAGGGTAGGTATGGTTGGGCACCTTGAAGGACTCCATGTACTAATTCATTAGTAAAACCTGAGTTTTGACCCCAAACTTTTCCCATATCGTTTTGCTATTATGCTACTTGTATGTGTGAAATTTCCTCTCTAGGGATTATCTTAGTGTACATGAAGACAAGTAACCACATGCATTTAGATTTGGAGATGCCAAAAACAAGAAAAAACTAGTTTTTAAGGCATTTTCTTTGGAAACTTGTGCAAAAAAAGGTGAAAAGACAATTTTTTGTACACTATTTTTATGCACTTAACTAATGCAAAACTTATCTTCTTTCAAACTAATATTGATTAATCTAATCCTAATTGACAAGAGAAAATTTCACTCGCTATTGTTTTTTAAGAACTTGAGAGCCTCCCACAACTCAAATAATGCAATTCATCTTAAGTAGTAATCTAAATTAACCTAATGAATGAAGATGCCAGCGGAGAAGCATGCAATTCAAACAACCATGCATCTTGCTAGGCTTTGTTTTTCTCTCATTCTCCAGGAATGGCACCAAAAGAAGGTTATGTGGCCACCGTATTATAGTGTTGCACCAACTGACAAATTGTCAATCTGGCAAACTTGGAAGTTGACCCTAGCCTAGAGCATGGAAATTATTTAAGTGCCCACTACATTGGTGCTTTTGAGAGATACATATTGACAACATTGCAAGCTCAACCACACCTACTCCTAGACCTACTTTCTTGAAGCATTATACCTGATCTTTCCTACTTGTGTAATGCTCAAATTTCCAAATGCTCAATAATCCTTCTGTAATGTAAGATGCAGTGATGTAGCTACTCCATGCATGCACTAAAAAGGCAAGATATGTGCACTAATGACTAAAAAAGCATGTCGCGTTCTCTTTTCTACTATCATGCACAACCCAGGGCACCACAAATCAATCAAGAAGCACCACACAATGACTCAACACATAAAACAATTAAGAAAACTTGATTAGCTACTTCAAATACACTTGCACAAAGAAAAAGAGAGAGGGAAAGCATTGGTTCTATTCATAATGTCAAAGATCATGCATAAGGGAGCATGTGGGGGTAAAAGAAGACAAGTAGCTCCTTCGAGTGGATGAGGAAGTTATGGAATCTCCTTGGTGTTCGCAAAACAAACTTGAGAGCACTAGCTTTCCAAATTTGGAACCCTCAAAATGACCTAAAAGTGACTATTTATCATATCGAGGCTAAAAAACTAGGGTTTATTTAACTAACCAAAATTGTTGGAATTAGGGTTGCAGAGAAACACACACAGCTTGGAGAAGACGAAGGAAGCTCAAGGCACACAATAGAGAGTGTGTTACTTAGTGCGCAATGGAAAGATAGATAGCCCTAGAGTGATGGGCGTATATACAATGCACGGGGGGAAAAACCTCCTAAAGAGGGAAAAAATGCCCCGGCGGTCCTAGTGTGTTCACACACATCACTACCACATGTATATGGTAACAAATCCCCCCTGGAGTGATGCGGTGAACGAGAGCTGGCACATGAGTAAAGGGAAGTGCCATGCCCTGAGGACAGGATCAGTCCACAAAGGGGAGTAAGCCCAAAGCTTTGCGGAAAGCCTCAAGCTTCTCACGAGACAATGCCTTTGTGAAAAGATCTGCAAGGTTGTCCTGTGTTGGCACATAAGCCAAGCTGATCTCTCCTGCTGAGAGCCTTTCCCTGACATAGTGGTAATGCACCTCAATGTGCTTTGTGCGAGCATGAAAAACTGGGTTCCTCGCAACTGCCAATGCGCTCTGACTGTCAGTGAAGATAGTGTTGGCAGTGTCCTGTCCAACACCCAAGTCAGCCATAAGGCGTCTGAGCCATACACACTCAACCGTAGCTGTGAAGACTGCCCTGTACTCAGCCTCACAACTCGAAGTGGCCACAGTAGGTTGCTTCTTGCTCAACCATGATATACATGAACTGCCAAGCATGAAACAAAAACCACTTGTGGACACTCGCGTGTCAAAACAACCAGCCCAATCTGAGTCCGAAAAAGCATGTAAGTCTGGCGGCAATGATCCCCCCTTGGGATAAAACAAGCCAAGATGTAAAGTGCCACTAAGGTAGCGGAAAATCCTCTTGACAGCCTGCCAATGCTTAGACCCTGGGCTATGCATAAATCTGCTGACCTGCGAGACTGCAAACTGAATATCTGGCCTCGTGTTGCATACATAAATGAGGCAGCCAACAGCATTTTGGTAAAGAGTGACATCAGCAGGATCGCCAGCATCATGTAGACTCAACTTCAAACCTGTTTCCATGGGAGTGGCAATAGGTTTGCAATCCTCAAGTCCAAACTTACATAGCAATGTCTCTATGTAACTTTTCTGACACAAGGCAATACCACCATCACACTGCTTAAACTGTATACCCAAGTAATGATGCAACAGCCCCAAATCTTTCATCTTGAAAGTAGCATTCAAATCAGCCTTAAATTCAGCAATATGTCTCTCATTTGGTCCAGTGATCAGCAAATCATCAACATAAAGAACCACAATGAGAAATACATCATCCTCACGCTTTACATACAATGTGCTTTCTGTTGGACTGTTACGAAAGCCTCGTTTAACCAAATGAGTGTCAGCTTTCTCATACCAAGCACGAGGAGATTGCTTCAACCCATACAAAGCCTTCTTACATTTGCACACTTTGTCCTCTTGTCCTTTTATGACAAAACCGCGAGGCTGCGTTACATAAACTTCCTCAAATATGTCACCATTTAAGAAAGCAGTAACAATGTCTGATTGATGTACATCCCAACCAAAATGAGCTGCCAATGCACATAGAAAACGCACAGTAGTCATACGCCAAGTGGGAGCAAAAGTCTCTTCATAATCTATGCCTTTTTGTTGTGCATAACCCTTTGCAACAAGTCGAGCCTTATGGCGATCGATCTCACCATCCGGCTTGCGTTTCAACTTGTAAACCAACTTGGTACCAATGGCCTTTTTGCCAGGAGGCAAATCACATAAAGTCCATGTGTCATTCTCTATAAGTGCATCATATTCTGATTTCATGGCAGCAATCCAATTTTCTGAATTCTGTGCTTCATCAAAAGACAGAGGCTCCTCAACATCATGTAAACTAGACACAGCCAAAGCATAACAATCTGATGCATAAGATGCATGGCGAGAGCCTGAACGAGTACGACTAGATAAAGGTGCATCCAATTTACTGTCACGCAAAGTGTGCACCAGCCATTTTGGCATACTTCTAGCCTGCTCATTTTCAGCCCTTTCCTCATCAAGTACATCATGTACATCTGCATCAGTAATAGGCTGTTCTAAAACATTTTCAGAAACCCCCATAGGCTGTACATTTGTCTCATTGGAACTTACATTCGTATTTCCACCACTGAAAAGAGGCAACAAAGTGTCATAAATGTCCTGTGAGCTTACATTACTGTCTCTAGTACATGACAGCAAGGGTTGAACAGAATCTTCCACAAACACTACATCCCGTGAAACCAAAATACGTTTTGTTTGCGGATGATACAACCTGTAACCTTTGCTTTCAGCACTATAACCAACAAAAATACATTTGACAGCCTTATCATCCAATTTTCTGCGCTGCACTTGTGGCACCAAAGCATATGCCAAACAGCCAAAAACACGCATGTGCTCAATAGAAGGTTTTCTATCATGCCATGCTTCATATGGAGTAATAGACTGCAAAGCTTTCGTAGGACACCTGTTAAGTACATAAGTGGCACACATGATGGCCTCAAGCCAAAAAGAATGTGGCAAAGCTTGACTTTTGACCATACATCGTGCCATTTCCGTTAGTGACCTGTTTTTCCTCTCAGCAACACCATTTTGCTGAGGTGTATAAGGCACTGTACATTGGTGTTTTATCCCACGACTAGCCAGAAATGCATTAAATTCATGAGACATATACTCCCCCCCTCGATCGGAACGGAGGGTGCCCATAGTACATTTTGAGACATTTTCAGCCATAGCCAAAAATTGTTTGAAGCACATAAAAACTTCGGACTTCGCTTTAAGCGGAAATACCCACGCATGCCTGGAGTAATCATCAATGAAAGTCACGAAGTACAGGTAATTGCCCAAGGACGGAGTTTGCATGGGCCCACAAACGTCACTATGCACAAGCTGCAACCTGCATGTGGCCCTAACTGAACCATCCTTTGGAAACTTAGAACGCTGCATTTTACCCAGAATACAGCCTTCACATACATGTTTGATAGGTGCTTCAAGAGGAGGCAAAGAAGCAACCATATCAGATTTCTGCAAACGCAGCAAACTGGCAAAATTCAGATGACCAAAACGTGCATGCCAAAGTTTTGCATCTGAAATAGCCCTTGAATCTGCAACAGCATTTGCAAAATTTTGTCCACACTTGTCATACAAAGTGAGCTTATACAGCCCACGGCACAAAAGCCCAGATGCAACAATTTCATCACCAAAACTGAGATCATGAACTGTACATCTGTCATCCACAAATTTGACTACAAGTCCAAATCTAGCAAGTGCGGATACAGACAATAGATTCTTCTTGATCCCAGGTACATAAAGTGCATCAACAAGTGTGAAGGAACTGCCATTAGCAGCAGTGAGCACAATCTTTCCAACTCCCTGAACTGGATAAGAGGCGTTGTTGGCACAAGTGACTGAATTCCCATGAGGGACAGACTCGAGAGAGGTAAACAATTCACGATGTGAGGTAATGTGCTTTGTAGCACCACTGTCGAAATACCACACATGTGAATCTGCAGCAACTGACAAGCATGCATCATGGACAGCAGGATTGTAAGTGCACTCTGCGCTAAAAGCCCATTCTGCATCAACATCAGCATCACAATCTCCTTTCACAGAAGACTCAACAATGGCTGCATTTGTAGTGGAACCAGCATTTGCAGTGGAACCACCCTCTTTCTTCTTAGCCTCTTTGGCCTTCAACTTAGGACACGACTTGATCAAGTGATCATTGGCTTTACAATAATGGCAACGCATTTTCTTTTTGCCCTTATCACCAGAATTGCCAGACGAAGTGTTGCCAGCAGAAGCATTAGGAACAGAAATTTTGCCACTCGCAGCAGAACCATAAGAAGTGGCTGCATTACTGTTACCACCCTTTCTTTGAGAAGCAATAAAAGCCTGTTCAACTGCACGCTGCCTAGTCCTGTTTTTTCTAGAAAGTGACTCTTGCAACAGCAATGTGCATAATGCATCAAACTTGACAACTTCAGGATTTCCTTGGGTCATCAGTCTCCAAGTACTAGCAAAAGTCTGGTAGGAATCTGGTAAGGCATCAAGAACAGTCTGCACAAGGGAACTGTCAGAAATGACTTCACCTGCAGAAATGAGTTGCTCATTGATATCCTTGACACTAGCAAGGAAAGTGTCCATATCATCTTCCTCATGCATAATCTTCGACTCTAGCTCTTTACGCAGCAAAGCAATTTTAGCCTCATTGCGGCTTGCATAAAGACCTGCTAGAATATCCCAAGCCTGTTTTGCAGATTTTGCTGAACGGATGTGAGGAATAATGGTGCGCTTCACAGACAACGCAATCAATGCATGAGCCTGCGCATCCTTAACATCCCAACGAGCTTGTTCTGCTGTAGGCAAAACAACTCTAACAGCTGCAATCCTTGCAGCAAGACCTGCAACATCCTCAATATCGCCTACATCTTCAGAACCAGGACGTACATCAATGCCCTGCACAATGTTCCAGACACCTTTTGACACAAGAACGTGTTGCATCATATAAGCCCACATAGGGTAGTTGTCCCCATCCAACCTGTCCTCAGCAGCAAACATCTTGAACACATCTGTGTTGTTGTTGTCAGCCATGGTAAATGCTGCACCTGATGTGAAAACTGCCCGAAAATAGGAGAAATGGAGCGGGAACAACTTGTGCTATATAGCACAAACCGTAGAAGACTATAAGGCACCTGTTATGCAGAAAACGGCACTGACAGAAAATCTGCACAAAATGACGAAATAGCCTGTGCAGTACTGCCCGTAGTGGAAACGGAGGCCGAATTGAGCCCAAATCAAAATTCTGAGCAGACCGAGCTCTTTGAGCTCGCCCAAAATATTTGTCGACCTGCGAACGCTCGCCAAAGCTCACTGAAATCGGAGAAAGTGAGCAGGCGTGTGCTGGAGCAGCTGGCGACTAAGCCCGGGAGGACGTGACCTGCTCTGATACCAATTGTTGGAATTAGGGTTGCAGAGAAACACACACAGCTTGGAGAAGACGAAGGAAGCTCAAGGCACACAATAGAGAGTGTGTTACTTAGTGCGCAATGGAAAGATAGATAGCCCTAGAGTGATGGGCGTATATACAATGCACGGGGGAAAAAACCTCCTAAAGAGGGAAAAAATGCCCCGGCGGTCCTAGTGTGTTCACACACATCACTACCACATGTATATGGTAACAAAAATCTATTAATTATAGTCTCAGTGCTTAGTTTTGGGCTTTGTGCGTTCCAAAAAAATACAAGAAAGTTTATAAGCTTGTTGATCAACTCCTAAATCTTTCTATACTAAAAAATGGCAATTTACATAGCTGAAGTTACAAGGGCTTGAATGAATGGTCTTGACTAGTTATAACCACATAGTGGTGTGCAAGCAAAATAATGAAAAATTAGTGGCCATCTTTGGACATGTACCCTTTAGCCTGTTTCTTCTAGATTTGGTTCTCTTCAGTAACCATTTGACAACTTTGACCTACATTCCTTCCTAAGTGCACTTGAGGGCGCACACACAAGCAGTCATAATAGAATATAGACCATCTTCTTGATCGTGTTTGTTGAGAGCAGATCACAAAAGATTTTAAGGAGTCAGTGCCCAAGCTATACATACTATGAGGTAAAGGAGGGAACATTACTTGGAAGTTTACTTGAGGGCGCACACACAAGCAGTCATAATAGAATATAGACCATCTTCTTGATCGTGTTTGTTGAGAGCAGATCACAAAAGATTTTAAGGAGTCAGTGCCCAAGCTATACATACTATGAGGTAAAGGAGGGAACATTACTTGGAAGTTTACTATGTAGAGGGTGGAAAGGAGAGAGGATAAAACTAGATTGAGAGGATCGGGAAGGAAGTGAATTTCCACACGATGAAGTGGAGGGGAAGTAGGAGTTTGACAGTCAGGAAGAAAATTTCTCAAGTTCTCCCAGGACATGAGATAGACAGTAGACTATGGCAACTTTAAAGAGTTGGATAGCAAGGCAAGAATCCAAAGTGAGCTAAAGGGTCAACGGTTGTTCCTATCCAAACACTTTGCCAAGTATGAAAGTTTCAAAGATGGTACAAGAATAATGCAAAGTTACACTAGCATGCAAAAGATTTAAAAAGTATTTGTGCTAGCGTAAAGAAATTATATTCAAGGTTGATATGGCTTTTCCTAACTAAAAGGAAGAGGAGAGGCTAAGACTGGTAAGGTTTAAAATTAAGGTAAAATAAGGGGAAGAGATTCTTGCTTGCTACCTGGCCAAGGGCAGCCAAGCATGGTCCTGGTTGGAACTATGAATAGGGGCTTGACCTCTCTATAAAGGGGGTCGAGGCAGGTTGGGAGGAGTGTGAAGCTCCCAAAGTATCCTTGGTCTTATATTGGTTATCAAAGCTTAGGTTCTATTCTTGGGGGAAGGGGCATGGTTGCATGCATGCAAGTGTCCATGGAGAAGGAGCACAGACCAAGCACGGTACATGTGGGAAAGCCTCCCTACACACATACATCATGGAGGTCAACCTACATGTATCCTTTCTCTCTCAGGCTTATTCGGTGGGTGTGTGTTGGGACGTATGGAAAAATTCATTTCAGTAGGAGTGCACCCGTTTGACCTTGCTACATGCTCATCCCTCACCTTTGTGTTGCTCTACAAACGCCATGGCGACCTTATTTGTGCGTCTTTTTCACACTTAAGGGTCAAAACCCTTCAATATTTGGGCCTACAAACTGGCATAAGGGGCCTTTCAATCATAGGGTATTGAAGTACCATTGCACATAATGTGTGAGCCAACAACAGTTGCTCGGTAGCAGTGCAGTAGAAGAATATCAAAGATGAATTCTAAAGAATTGTTCTACATTATTACTTGTGCAAAGGAACATCTTGGGCCATGAGTGACTTCCATGCGGGCTCACCCTAGGAGATTCAAGATGCCAAGGCTTGCAAGGTTTCCAATCGAAGCACTATGGATTGCCATCACTCGACGAGGTAATTTGAACAATTCTAGAGTCAATTCTATATCGTTTTGGTGGATTATTTTTCTTTTACAAATTGGCCCAGTTGATTGGTGCGCATTACAAAATTTTGCCAATAGTGAATACAAGGTATTTATTTATTTTCAATCAACAATGCACTGCATCATGGATTCAAACATAGATATGGATCACCAACTCGACTTTGAGTGTCCTTCCAACTGTTGCACCTGCCTTGCCAAGGAGGGTGCCCCCACAATAGCAAGCATGGATGATAGCATTGAGTTGCTTGATTGCAAGAATTTAGGGCATTACAATCATGCATGTTTGCAAACTATCTGATTTGGTAGTGAAATATATGCATCAATAGGCCAAGGGCCCTACAAGTGAGTAGCTTGGGGCTCCATCGTGCACTGTACCTATAAACCCTGCTCTTGGCATGTCAGAGCAAGGCTCCAATCCGGGTTCGTTGCCTATTCTCACACAAAAAGATGTGGACAAGCTGTTAAAAAACACAAAACCATAGACTTTTCGTAGTTGGGGAGTAGAAAGAATGTAACAAGGATGAAGTGAATATATTTCTAAGTAAATGGCATGGTATTTATGATCCACCTTGAACTTTGAATACGGTCAAGACACTACAAACTAGTTTGACACTAGAAGATAAACCTTATAAATGGTGGATGTCATTCAAGGAGGACACTGTGATGCATTCACGGACTGCCTCTTCATTAGAGATTTCCTTAGGTATTGTCCCCTCCTTTGGGAGGCTCCTTGAGTTTTCATAGCTTGTGTCCTCTCTGTTGCTGATAAAGTTCTTCCATTCTTGAGCCCAATTGTTGAGAATCTTGCCTAGCAATGTTACGCAATGGGATTCTATATAGCAAAAGCCATCCCACAAATTGAATAATGAGGTGGAAAGTGTCACAAAGTTGCCCACGTGTGCAATTGTCCCTAGCTACCCACGATCAATAAGCGCCATCTTGCTCTCCAAATCTTGAGTTTTCTCTTGAAGTCTTAAAACAAAAAATTGTGTCGCACATGTTCCTAGCATCTTAGTGCATCTAAGATACCCATCGCTTGATGTCATCACGCTAAATAACCATGGACGTATTGTTAATTGGTGGTGGCTTATGGAAAGAATTATACTGGAGATTTATGAAATCCATCACCAATGGGTATCTTGTCTTAGGCATCATTGCATGGTTTAGGGAGAAAAGAATAATTTCTTAGCATAAGAGAGAGATTCTAAGCTAGCTATTAAAGAAAACGTCCATTGAGATATTCTTTGTTAAGTGGCAAAGAGTTGATATAACTTTCTCGATGCATCATTTTTAGCCCATCACTTCAGGTGGCTATGGTGGCTTTCATGCTTTGCCAAACATGCTTTCATGACTACATCTTACACATTAACTCAACCTTAATTGAAACAAGTTTCCTCATACACATCTAAAACTTGTATCCAACAAGGATGGTATTGTTCGAAAATCGCAAATGTTGTAGGCTAGCTTTTTGTGCCAACATTTTACAATACAAAACTTCTTGGAACTAGAAAGGAGTAGGGGCTTGAGAAGGGAAGAATGTGTGATGAGAAGTGTTACCATATACATGTGGTAGTGATGTGTGTGAACACACTAGGACCACCGAGGCATTTTTTCCCTCTTTAGGAGGTTTTTTCCCCGGTGCATTGTATATATGCCCATCACTCAAGGGCCATCTATCTTTCCATGACACACTAAGTAATACACTCTCAATTGTGTGCCTTGAGCTTCCTTCGTCTTCTCCAAGCTGTGTGTGTTTCTCTGCAACCCTAATTCCAACAATTGGTATCAGAGCAAGTTTCGTCCTCCCGTGCTTAGTCGCCAGCTGCTCCAGCACACGCCTGCTCAGTTTCTCCGATTTTAGTGAGGTTTGGCGAGCGTTCACAGGTCGACAAATATTTTGGTTGAACTCGTAGAGCTCAATCTGCTCAGATTTCTGATTCGAACTCATTTTGGCCTCTGTTTCCACAGGCAGGCCTACACAGGCAATTTTGTCATTTTTTGCAGAATTTTTGTTAGTGCCGTTTTTTGCATAACAGGTGCCTTACAGTCTTCTACGGTTTGTGCTATATATCACGTGTTGTTCCCGCTTCGTTTCTCCTCTTTTCGGGCAGTTTTCACATCAGGTGCAACATTTACCATGGCTGACAACAACAAGATGTTTGCTGCTCAGGATAGGTTGGATGGGGACAATTATTCTATGTGGGCTTATATGATGCAACACGTTCTTGTGTCAAAGGGCGTCTGGAATATTGTGTAGGGCATTGATGTACGTCCTGGTTCTGAGGATGTAGGCGATGTTTAGGATGTGGTAGGTGTTTCTCCAAGGATTGCTGCTATTAGAGTTGTTTTACCTACGGCAGAACAATTTCGCTGCGATGTAAGGGATGCGCAGGCTCAAGCATTGATTGTGTTGTATGTGAAGCGCACCATTGTTCCTCACATTTGTTCAGCAAAATTTGCAAAACAGGCTTGGGATATTTTGGCTGGTCTTTATGCAAGTCGCAATGAGACTAAAATTGCTTTGCTGCGTAAAGAGCTGGAGTCGAAGATTATGCATGAGGAAGATGATATGGACACTTTCCTTGCTGGTGTCAAGAATATCAATGAGCAACTTATTTCTGCAGGTGAAGTCATTTCAGACAGTTCCCTTGTGCAGATTGTTCTTGATGCCTTACCAGATTCTTACCAGACCTTTGCTAGTACTTGGAGACTTATGACCCAAGGAAATCCTGAAGTTGTCAAGTTTGATGCATTATGCACATTGCTATTGCAACAGGACTAGACAGCGTGCTGTTGAACATGCTTTCATTGCTTCTCAAAGAAAGGGTGGTAACAACAATGCAGCCACTTGTTATGGTTCTGCTACGCCTTGAAGCACCCGCCAAACATGTTTTTGAAGGCTGTATTTTGGGTAAAATGCAGCGTTATAAGTTTCCAAAGGATGGTTCACTTAGGGCCACATGCAAGTTGCAGCTTGTGCATAGTGATGTTTTTGGGCCCATGCAAACTCCGTCCTTGGGCAATTACCTATACTTCGTGACTTTCATTGATGATTACTCCAGGCATGCATGGGTATTTCCGCTTAAATCGAAGTCCGAAATTTTTATGTGCTTCAAACAATTTCTGGCTATGGTTGAAAATGTCTCAAAATGTACTATGGGCACCCTCCGTTCTGATCAGGGGGGGAGTAAAATGTCTCATGAATTTAATGCATTTCTGGCTAGTCGTGGGATAAAACAGCAATGTATAGTGCCTTATACACCTCAACAAAATGGTGTTGCTGAGAGGAAAAACAGGTCACTTATGAAAATGGCACAATGTATGGTCAAAATTCAAGCTTTGCCATATTCTTTTTGGTTGAAACCATCATGTATGCCCCTTATGTACTAAACAGGTGTCCTAACGAAAGCTTTGCAGTCTATTACTCCATATGAAGCATGGCATGATAGAAAGCCTTCTACTGAGCACATGCGTGTTTTTGGTTGTTTGGCATATGCTTTGGTGCCACAAACACAACGAAGAAAATTGGATGATAAGACTGTCAAATGTATATTTGCTGGTTATAGTGCTGAAAGCAAAGGTTACAGGTTATATCATCCGCAAACAAAGCGTATTCTGGTTTCACGGGATGTAGTGTTTGTGGAAGATTCTGTTCAGCCCTTGCTGACATGTACTAGAGACAGTAATGTAAGTCGCAGGACATTTATGACACTTTGTTGCCTCTTTTCAGTGGTGTAAATACAAATGTAAATTCCAATGAGGCAAATGTACAGCCTATGGGGGTTTCTGAAAATGTTACAGATCATCCTATTACTGATGGAGATGTACATGATGTACTTGATGTGGAAAGGGATGAAAATGAGCAGGCTAGAGGTATGCCAAAATGGTTGGTGCATACATTGCATGACAGTAAATTGGATGCACCTTTGTCTAGTCGTACTCGTTTAGGATCTCGCCATGCATCTTATGCATGAGATTGTTATTCTTTGGTTGTGTCTAGCTTGCATGATGTTGAGGAACCTCTGTCTTTTGATGAAGCACAAAATTCAGAAAATGGATGGCTGCCATGCAATCAGAATATGATGCACTTATAGAAAATTACACATAGACTTTATGTGATTTGCCTCATGGCAAAAAGGCCATTGGTACGAAGTGGGTTTACAAGTTGAAACGCAAGCCGAATGGTGAGATCGATCGCCATAAGGCTTGAATTGTTGCAAAGGGTTATGCACAACAAAAAGGCATAGATTATGATGAGACTTCTGCTCCCACTTTTCATATGACTACTGTGTGTTTTCTATGTGCATTGGCAGTTCATTTTGGTTGGGATGTACATCAATCAGACATTGTTACTACTTTCTTGAATGGTGACATATTTGAGGAAGTTTATGTAACACAGCCTCGCGGTTTTGTCAAGAAAGGACAAGAGGACAAAATGTGCAGATGTAAGAAGGCTTTGTATGGGTTGAAGCAATCTCCTCATGCTTGGTATGAGAAAGCTAACACTCATTTGGTCAAACAAGGCTTTCGTAATAGTCCAACAAAAAGCACATTGTATGTAAAGCGTGAGGGTGATGTACTTCTCATTGTGGTTCTTTATGTAGATGATTTGCTGATCACTGAACCAAATGAGAGACATATTGCTGAATTTAAGGCTGATTTGAATGCTACTTTCAAGATGAAAGATTTGGGGATGTTGCATCATTACTTGGGTATACAGTTTAAGCAGTGTGATGGTGGTATTGCCTTGTGTCAGAAAAGCTACATAGAGACATTGCTATGTAAGTTTGGACTTGAGAATTGCAAACCTATTGCCACTCCCATGGAAACAAGTTTGAAATTGAGTCTTCATGATGGTGGTGATCCTGCTGATGTCACTCTTTACCAAACTGTTGTTCGTGGATGCCTCATTTATGTATGCAACTTACATGCTTTTTCGGACTCAGATTGGGCTGGTTGTTTTGACACGCGAGTGTCCACATGTGGTTTTTGTTTCATGCTTGGCAGTTCATGTATATCATGGTTGAGAAAGAAGCAATCTATTGTGGCCACTTCGAGTTGTGAGGCTGAGTACAGGGCAGTCTTCACAGCTACGGTTGAGTGTGGATGGCTCGGACGCCTTATGGCTGATTTGGGTATTGGACAAGACATTGCCAACACTATCTACACTGACAGTCAGAGCGCATTGGCAGTTGCGAGGAACCCAATTTTTCATGCTTGCACAAAGCACATTGAGGTGCATTACCACTATGTCAGGGAGAGGATCTCAACAGGAGATCAACTTGGCTTATGTGCCAACACAGGAAAACCTTGCAGATCTTTTCATAAAGGCATTGTCTCGTGAGAAGCTCGAAGATTTCCGCAAAGCTTTGGGCTTACTCCCCTTTGTGGACTGATCATGTCCTCAGGGCATGGCACTTCCCTTTACTCATGTGCCAGCTCTTGTTCACCGCATCACTCCTGGGGGGGTTTGTTACCATATACATGTGGTAGTGATGGGTGTGAACACACTAGGACCGTCGGGCATTTTTTCCCTCTTTGGGAGGTTTTTTTCCCACGTGCATTGTATATACGCCCGTCACTCGAGGACTATCTATCTTTCCATTGCACACTAAGTAATACACACTCTCAGTTGTGTGCCTTGAGCTTCCTTCGTCTTCTCCAAGCTATGTGTGTTTCTCTGCAACCCTAATTCCAAAAAGAAGATGCATAAAGAAGCATCTTAAGAGGTACACAGTTTGATGTGGATGGGCCCATGTATGCTTGCAGTTGTGAATGACCTCCTTGTGGTGCTTGTGCACTTACCCTTGTGAAGGGCCTCTACACAATGGGACCTCCATTTTTTGTCTTTCCAAGAACATGGGGTGGAGCCTCCATTCCCACCCACTTGTTGATTTGTTAGAATTTTTTTGCACATTTTCTTGCTACTTGGGGGATTGAATAGGTTTAGTGACATGGATCCTAAGGTGTATTTGCATGGATCTCAATTGGTATGGGTCAACTTCCTCAAAAGGCTTGTTGTGTCTCACACTAGTCTCTCATACATGTATGGAATGAGACGAGATTATATCTCATTGAGACAATTTTGACTCTTGCACAAGAGTGTTCAGTCGAGCATGGGACCTTTGTTGTCATGGTGCGAGGAGAGGATCTATTTACAATGGTCAACATTTGCATGGAGGTAGGTGTGGTACTTAGACACATTTTGTATTTGAGATTTCGAGAGAATTTTGGAGGTTTGACGATGAAAACAAACCTGAGACTATTAGTGTGCCACTCTTTCTTTGCTAGCTTGGAAGTTTTTGACACACTGAATCATGCGTTGTTGCAGATTCATGTGTTGCTTGTCCCCATATTCAACTATGTCCCTTTCACCTAGAGGAGGATGTCCTTGGTATGATAGACATGGTGGGGACATGGCAGCTAATGGTGGCTAATATCATCTACATTATGGAGGTCGGGTAGAGGAATCAATTGGTGGTGGCGTAGAGAACTGATGGAGGGGCCATCAGAGGATGTTCACAACAACATCCACCCTTTGTGTCATATGTATCACAACATACAACTTAGGATGGAAAAATTTATGAGGTTGCCTAGTGATGACATGTAGCTTGTGTGGACACACAAGTGGTTGCTTGGCACCTCTACCCAAGCTGGAGATATCGTGCTAGATATGTTTGCCGCACATGAATGATGTCATAGGCATGTTGCCAATTGTACAAGCATGTAGTGTGCATCCTCTCTTGTCTAGTCATTACCTTTGTGGCACTTTACCAAGTGACCTCCATGTGAGTTGTATGATGTGTGTAAGCTTCTAGATGAGTTGTAAAAGATGCCAAATGCCTCTCCTACCTTCATGGGTAGACCTCCCTTTGTAGGAGCTTATTTGGGGGCATCTTGGAGTCATGTGCATTGTACTACACCTTAGATGCCTTTGCTACTTCTAATTTAAGGTGATCTTGTATACACTTCTTGAGAGTTGACTCAAAAACTAGTTCTATTTCATTTGGTTATCTCTTGTGTATTGAGTCATTGACCACTAGTCTAATCACCATGAATGCTACACTAATTAGGGCACCATATTATAATAATTGGTTTAAAAGCCACATAGGAATAGTGCTTTGCAGAACTCCGATCAACCATTTGTGAAGATACTATGCTTGATTATGTTCTTGGGTTTGATTCCCTTGAGTTCATTGCCATCTAAGCATTTGATTATTAGTTGGAAATAGGTCTAGTTACTAAGTGCATGTTCTCTAGTTTCCCTTTGCTAATAAGTCCTTGATTAATCCTTCAATTCATCTTTAGTTCACTTTTCATGATGGTTTGATTGATTGGATTAACTCCATCAAGGACCGCACTTGGTTGAGAGTAACCACTTCAATTAGCAGTCTTATCCCTTGCTAATCCTAGATGTGTGTGTGTGTGTGTGTGTGTGTGTGTGTGTGTGTGTGTGTGTGTGTGTGGGTGGGTGGGAATTACCTACCAAGCTAAGCATAAAACCCTATTTTAGGATCTTCCCCACGTAAAAGCCAATTGGGGCTTGTGGCTAGCTCACCAAACATAGTGTGTTTAACCCTAAGGTCTTGCACTCAAGACTCATGGTGCTTTTGGGTGTGGCAACCCAAGCGGACTTCAACATTGTGGTGAATTTGGGCATAAACTACCATTGGATCCGTTTTGGTGCTTTCATAAACTTATTTTTTCTATAAAAAATTTGGATTAAAAATTGTTGGAATTAGGGTTGCAGAGAAACGCACACAGCTTGGAGAAGACGAAGGAAGCTCAAGGCACACAATAGAGAGTGTGTTACTTAGTATGCAATGGAAAGATAGATAGCCCTAGAGTGATGGGTGTATATACAATGTTTAGGGGAAAAAACCTCCTAAAGAGGGGAAAAATGCCCCGACGGTCCTAGTGTCTTCACACACATCACTACCACATGTATATGGTAACAAATCCCCCCTGGAGTGATGCGGTGAACAAGAGCTGGCACATGAGTAAAGGGAAGTGTCATGCCCAGAGGACATGATCAGTCCACAAAGGGGAGTAAGCCCAAAGCTTTGCGGAAAGCTTCAAGCTTCTCACGAGACAATCCCTTTGTGAAAAGATCTGCAAGCTTGACCTGTGTTGGCACATAAGCCAAGCTGATCTCTCTTGCTGAGAGCCTCTCCCTGACATAGTGGTAATGCACCTCAATGTGCTTTGTGCGAGCATGAAAAACTAGGTTCCTCGCAACTGCCAATGCGCTCTGACTGTCAGTGTAGATAGTGTTGGCAGTTTCCTGTCCAACACCCAAATCAGCCATAAGGCGTCTGAGCCATACACACTCAACCGTAGCTGTGAAGACTGCCCTGTACTCAGCCTCACAACTCGAAGTGGCCACACTAGGTTGCTTCTTGCTCAACCATGATATACATGAACTGCCAAGCATGAAACCAAAACCACTTGTGGATTCTCGTGTGTCAAAACAACCATCCCAATCTGAGTTCGAAAAAGCATGTAAGTCTGGCGGCAATGATCCCCCCTTGGGATAAAACAAGCCAAGATGTAAAGTGCCACTAAGGTAGTGGAAAATCCTCATGACATCCTGCCAATGCTTAGACCCTAGGCTATGCATAAATCTGCTGACCTGTGAGACTGCAAACTGAATATCCGGCCTCGTGTTGCATACATAAATGAGGCAGCCAGCAACAGTTTGGTAAAGAGTGACATCAGCAGGATTGCCAGCATCATGTAGACTCAACTTCAAGCCTGTTTCCATGGGAGTGGCAATAGGTTTGGAATCCTCAAGTCCAAACTTACATACGATGTCTCTATGTAACTTTTCTGACACAAGGCAATACCACCATCACACTGCTTAAACTGTATACCCAAGTAATGATGCAACAACCCCAAATCTTTCATCTTCAAAGTAGCATTCAAATCAGCCTTAAATTCAGCAATATGTCTCTCATTTGGTCCAGCGATCAGCAAATCATCGACATAAAGAACCACAATGTGAAGTACATCACCCTCACGCTTTACATACAATGTGCTTTCTGCTGGACTGTTATTACGAAAGCCTCGTTTAACCAAATGAGTGTCAGATTTCTCATACCAAGCACGAGGATATTGCTTCAACCCATACAAAGCCTTCTTACATCTGCACACTTTGTCCTCTTGTCCTTTTATGACAAAACCGCGAGGCTACGTTACATAAACTTCCTCAAATATGTCACCATTCAAGAAAGCAATAACAATGTTTGATTGATGTACATCCCAACCAAAATGAGCTGCCAATGCAGATAGAAAACGCATAGTAGTCATACGACAAGTGGGAGCAAAAGTCTCTTCATAATATATGCCTTTTTGCTATGCATAACCCTTTGCAACAAGTCAAGCCTTATGGCGATCAATCTCACCATCCGGCTTGCGTTTCAACTTGTAAACCCACTTCGTACCAATGGCCTTTTTGCCAGGAGGCAAATCACATAAAGTCCATGTGTCATTTTCTATAAGTACATCATATTCTGATTGCATGGCAGCCATCCAATTTTTTGAATTATGTGCTTCATCAAGAGATAGAGGCTCCTCGACATCATGTAAGCTAGACACAGCCAAAGCATAACAATCTGATGCATAAGATGCATGGCAAGATCCTGAACGAGTACGACTAGACAAAGGTGCATCCAATTTACTGTCACGCAAAGTGTGCACCAGCCATTTTGGCATACCTCTAGCCTGCTCATTTTCAGCCCTTTCCTCATCAAGTACATCATGTACATCTGCATCAGTAATAGGTTGATCTGTAACATTTTCAGAAACCCCTATAGGCTGTACATTTGCCTCATTGGAAATTACATTCGTATTTCCATCACGGAAAAGAGGCAACAAAGTGTCATAAATGTCCCGTGAGCTTACATTACTGTCTCTAGTACATGACAGCAAGGGCTGAACAAAATCTTCCACAAACACTACATCCCGTGAAACAAGAATACGCTTTGTTTGTGGATGATATAACCTGTATCTTTGATTTCAGCACTATAACCAACAAAAATACATTTGACAGTCTTATCATCAAATTTTCTGCACTGTGTTTGTGGCACCAAAGCATATGCCAAACAGACAAAAAATGCATGTGCTCAATAGAAGGCTTTCTATCATGCCATGCTTCATATAGAGTAATAGACTGCAAAGCTTTCGTAGGACACCTGTTAAGTACATAAGTGGCACACATGATGGCCTCAAGCCAAAAAGAATGCGGCAAAGCTTGACTTTTGACCATACATCGTGCCATTTCCGTCAGTGACCTGTTTTTCCTCTAAGCAACACCATTTTGTTGAGGTGTATAAGGCACTGTATGTTGGTGTTTTATCCCACGACTAGCCAGAAATGCATTAAATTCATGAGATATATACTCCCCCCCTCGATCCGAACGGAGGGTGCCCATAGTACATTTTGAGACATTTTCAGCCATAGCCAGAAATTGTTTGAAGCACATAAAAACTTCGGACTTTGCTTTAAGCGGAAATACCCATGCATGCCTGGAGTAATCATCAATGAAAGTCACGAAGTACATGTAATTGCCCAAGGACGGAGTTTGCATGGGCCCACAAACATCACTATGCACAAGCTGCAACCTACATGTGGCCCGAACTGAACCATCCTTTGGAAACTTAGAACGCTGCATCTTACCCAAGATACAGCCTTCACAAACATGTTTGACAGGTGCTTCAAGAGGCGGCAAAGAAGCAACCATATCAGATTTCTACAAACGCAGCAAACTAGCAAAATTCAGATGACCAAAACGTACATGCCAAAGTTTTGCATCTGAAATAGCCCTTGAATCTGCAACAGCATTTGCAAAATTTTGTCCACACTTGTCATACAAAGTGAGCTTATACAGCCCACGACACAAAAGGCTAGATGCAACAATTTCATCACCAAAACTGAGATCATGAACCGTACATCTATCATCCACAAATTTGACTACAAGTCCAAGTCTAGCAAGTGCGGATACAGACAAGAGATTCTTCTTGATCCCAGGTACATAAAGTGCATCAACAAGTGTGAAGGAACTGCCATTTGCAGCAGTAAGCACAATCTTTCCAACTCCTTGAACCGGATAAGAGGCATTGTTGGCACAAGTGACTGAATTCCCATGCGGGACAAACTAGAGAGGTAAAAAATTCACGATGTGAGGTAATGTGTTTTGTAGCACCACTGTCGAAATACCACACATGTGAATCTGCAGCAACTGACACGGACAACAAGATTGTAAGTGCACTCTGCGCTAAAAGCCCATTCTGCATCAACATCAGCAACACAGTGTCCTTTCACAGAAGACTCAACAATGGCTGCATTTGTAGTGGAACCAGCATTTGTAGTGGAACCACCCTCTTTCTTCTTAGCCTTTTTTCTAGACGAATTGCTGCCAGCAGAAGCAGAAGTTTTGCCACATGCAGCAGAACCATCAGAAGTGGCCGCATTGTTGTTACCACCCTTTCTTTGAGAAGCAATAAAAGCCTGTTCAATTGCATGCTGCCTAGTTCTGTTTTTTCAGGAAAGTGACTCTTGCAACAGCAATGTGCATAATGCATCAAACTTGACAACTTCAGGATTTCCTTGGGTCATCAATCTCCAAGTACTAGCAAAAGTCTGGTAGGAATCTGGTAAGGCATAAAGGACAATCTGCACAAGGGAACTGTTTGAAATGACTTCACCTGCAGAAATAAGTTACTCATTGATATCCTTGACACCAGCAATGAACGTGTCCATATCATCTTCCTCATGCATAATCTTCGACTCCAACTCTTTACACAGCAAAGCAATTTTAGCCTCATGGCGGCTTGCATAAAGACCTGCTAGAATATCCCAAGCCTGTCTTGCAGATTTTGGTGAACGAATGTGAGGAACAATGGTGCGCTTCACAGACAATGCAATCAATGCATGAGCCTGCACATCCTTTACATCCCAACGAGCTCGTTCTGCCATAGGCAAAACAACTCTAATAGCAGCAATCCTTGCAGCAAGACCTGCAACATGCTCAACATCGCCTACATCCTCAAAACCAGGACGTACATCAATGCCCTGCACAATGTTCCAGACGCCCTTTGACACAAGAAAATGTTGCATCATATAAACCCACATAGGGTAGTTGTCCCCATCCAACCTGGCAACAAACATCTTGAACACATCTGTGTTGTTGTCAACCATGGTAAATGCTGCACCTGATGTGAAAGCTGCCTGAAAATAGGAGAAACGGAGCGGGAACAACACGTTCTATACAGCACAAACCGTAGAAGACTATGAGGCACCTGTTATGCAGAAAACGGCACTGACAGAAATTCTGCACAAAATGATGAAATAGTCTCTGCAGTACTGCCTGTAGTGGAAACGGAGGCCGAAATGAGCCCGAATCAAAAATCTGAGCAGACTCAGCTCTTTGAGCTTGCCCGAAATTTTTGTCGACCTGCGAACGCTTGCCAAAGCTCACTGAAATTGGAGAAAGTGAGCAGAAGTGTGCTGGAGTAGCTGGCGACTAGGCCCAGGAGGACGCAACCTGCTCTGATACCAATTGTTGGAATTAGGGTTGCAGAGAAACGCACACAGCTTGGAGAAGACGAAGGAAGCTCAAGGCACACAATAGAGAATTTGTTACTTAGTATGCAATGGAAAGATAGATAGCTCTAGAGTGATGGGCGTATATACAATGCTCGGGGGAAAAAACCTCCTAAAGAGGGAAAAAATGCCCCGGCGGTCCTAGTGTGTTCACACACATCACTACCACATGTATATGGAAACAAAAATCTCCTCTATTACTATAACTTATACCTCTTGTCAAGCACACATGATATGTCTACATATCTAGAAGGGTGCACCCCACAAGCCTCCTCAAGCACAAATAGTGCTAGAACACCTTTGATTCCAAGGGGAAGAGGGTGCCCAACCATATGGTGAGTCTGCCCATCAAGGATGCCTCCTGTGCCATTTTTGACTTTGTAAAGTCCTAAGAGCCGGGTCTCGCTATGTACTAAGGGTATTAATAACACTAGGAATACACTATTCAATTATGGCACACAATGTATTTTTCGATTTAGTGATATCTAGGAGACATGCTCCTTTAAATGCACTAATGCTCTCTTTTTGTTTGGTATTAAGAGGTCTTGGAAGGGCACAATCCAATGAAGATTCAAGGTTGAGTTTCCCCTTTTTGTAAGAGGGATACACGATCACATCATGTGTACCTCTTGTCTAATTTTTGGAGAGTTTTTTTAATAATCTCCTTTTCCCAAAGTGAAGTGTGACTACTCCATAAAACTAAATGTTACTAATCTACTAGTCATTGGGGGACTCTAATAGAAAAACCTTTGTGTGGCCTACTCACACGACTACCGCCATTTATACTATATGTAATGCAGCTTCAAATTTTATAGGAAGGAGAGGGAATCCACATGTCACACTCTGGCTCATTTCAAAGAAAGTCTTAAAAGACTTTTGGTTTGAATTGCAAAAGTGAAGGGGAAGTGGTAAGTACTAATAAATGTGATGGTAGAAAATGAAAAGACATAGTTTTGACTTCTGAGTTATGTCAAAAAGTCAAAAAGCTTAGTACTTCATCTATATCTATATTATTTACATACCTTTGGGAAAAGTCAATTTTACGAACATACAAAATTTTCTTTAGGGTAGATTCAAAGAGGAAATTTTCCAAAATAATGGTATCTTTTACAATGCACCTCTATTTTCTTAAATTTTTCAAGCGGATTTTTTTCTTTTCCCCCTCTTTTCAATCAATTGTTTTAAGTTTTCAACTTGCTCAAGGCGAATCTAAGACACACTTTTCTCGAACACTGACTCCAACCTTCAAATTTGAAGGGTGACTACTATTTTTGTAAACGGTTGCTCTACTTCGCATTTTGAAGGCCATAAAGAACACCGAGCACTACATGGCATGTGCATGCTCAAATGGATCAAGGGTGGAGGTGACGGATCACGACATGCATGCATTGTAGACCATGCGATTGACACACGAATCTCGCACTTGGCATCTCCATGTATAATTAATTGTCCTTCTAGCCCCGAGAATGTGCACATTGCACATTGTAGCTTTGTGCAAAGGGACATAGTTGAATGGTCTCGGAGTTGAATTGGCATGTGTGTGTGTGTGTGTGTGTGTGTGTGAGAGAGAGAGAGAGAGAGAGAGAGAGAGAGAGAGAGAGAGAGAGGTCTCGAATAGGACCTACCAAAAAGTATTTTTTTAATCGAGAAAATCTTTTAAAATTTACAAAATAAAAATCTTTTGAATTTTAAGTTGAAATTTAAAGAATGGAGGATATTTACACAAACTTACAAGATTTTGCCGATTTTCTTCAAGGCAAGCTCAAAATCTAGCAAAAAATATACAATTTTAGCCCCAAAATGGAAGACCATAATAGACATAGAAAAGTTGAATGCCAAATATATCCACTATCACTCTCTCATCACCTCAAGGATATGCTATGCCAAGAAAGGATGGGCGCACCTATTGAAATCTGTTACAACCTCCCATGGGGCACAAATGTGTGTGTGTGTGTGTGTGTGTGTGAGAGAGAGAGAGAGAGAGAGAGAGAGAGAGAGAGAGATGAGCCCTGGAGGCATCCATGTGTCATTTAAAGTGTGACTCTACTTTTCCTATTGAAGGCCATAAAGAAAATCAAGCCCTCAAATTTGATGGGTGACTCTACTTTGATATTCATCTTAAAGAGCTTAAATAAATCTGAGTGCTCGACGCTTCTATGCATCATGCAATGTATACACACACACACACACACACACACACATATATATACACACACACACACACAGAGAGAGAGAGAGAGAGAGAGAGAGAGAGAGAGAGAGAGAGAGAGAGAGAGAGAGAGAGAGAGAGAGAGAGGTTTTAATGCCAAAGGAACATATCAAGAAACCTCAATTTCTTGAACTTAAGACATGGTACTTAAGAGGGAATTGTGATAACCAATCGTTTCCTCTGCTTATTATCTAAGAGAGATGCCAAACATCTAGCCAACAAGTCTAGAACTCAAAACTTTGTGTGTATGTATGTGTGTGAATGTGCATGTGTGTGTGTAAGAGAGAGAGAGAGAGAGAGAGAGAGAGAGAGAGATTACAAGAGAAATAGGGACAAAGAGATAGAGAGAGAATTTTCATCTTTGCGGAGTGATTATAGGGACCACAATCCACTCTCATGACTTGTGCATTCACACACACACACACACACACACAAATTATATGCATCTCGCTATGAGCCTACATTTGTCCACAGGGAGATAAAGATTGATGGAGGGAGATAGAAAAGGTAACCGACAACTTGAACGCCTATGTGTGTGTGTGTGTGTGTGTGTGTGTGTGTGTGTGTGTGTGTGTGTGTGAGAGAGAGAGAGAGAGAGAGAGAGAGAGAGAGAGAGAGAGAGAGAGAAGTTTTGATGTCATAGAAACACATCAATCAAGAGATCTCAAAGCTCTATTTGACAAGTCTTGAACTTAAGACCTGGTATTTAAGAGAGAACTGTGATAACCAATCTGCCACACTCAAAGGTTACTATAGTTTCCTTTTCTTATTCATTGAGAGAGATCCCAAAGATCTACCCGACAACTATTAAACTCAAAACTGTGTGTGTGTGTGTGTGTGTGTGTGTGTGTGTGTGTGTGTGTGTGAGAGAGAGAGAGAGAGAGAGAGAGAGGACAGGGAAGAAGAAAATAATTTTTATTGTCATAAGAGCAATCCAAATAGATATCAAAGGTCTACTCTACGAGTCTTGATCTCACGATCTAATAAGAAAGAGAGTGGGAATTGCAATCTTCTTGAAGTGATTACAAGGAATAAAGTACACCCTCCTCGCTTGTGCACATGTGCATGCGCATACGCGCACACACACCCCTACAAATATGTGTATGTGTGTGACCCAATGGCCATGCTTTCTTAACCGCAGCAACGCGCAGGTCACACACTAGTTCACATTAATCAATTTATTGCACACACAAAGGTTGATAATTAGTAGCTAAGGTTATAACCTTTTCAATGTTGCCACTTATGTGGCAACACAAAAAAGGATGCGAGGCCAGCATCGGCGTCGACACGCTGAGACGACCTCTGCGCAAACGATGTCCCCCCTCAACTCTCCCTGCAACACGTGCAACACTAATCCCCCCCCGCTCTCCTTGCAACACACGCAACCAGCCACGCATGCGAGAGCGCGAGTCCTCTCACCTGCGTTCCGTGTGAGAGAGAGAAGAAGAAGAGAGTTCTAATGTCGTAGGAAACTATCCCAAGAGACCTTAAAGATCTAGCCGACGAGGAGTTGAACTTAAGACCTGTTATTCAAGAGGGAAATGGCATAATCAATCTACCACACTTGGGTGATAGAAAGGTTATACCATTTTCCTCTTTTTATTAGTGCGCACACACACACCCACACGCACGAGAGAGAGAGAGAGAGAGAGAGATGAGAGAGAGAGAGAGTTAACTCCCTTCATCTACTTCATCAATCAAAGTTTCTATTATAATAATAATAGAAACTTGCTATTATAATAAAAATAGCAGCTCATTTCTTTTCAATTTTGAAGAGTTATCTTCTGGTTTTGTGTGGAAAAAAATCACTCTCAAGATTTTATTCTCTTCAAAACTACATATTGCACAATATTCCGCTATCTTCATATTTTCAAAAATGGTAAGGACATACTCGGACGGCTGGGATGAAACCGCCAACTGCGCTAGAAGAAGAAAACAAGGCTCAAGCTGACCTGCTGTCAGTGGCAGGCATATCGCCCAACCCAGGAGCCAGGAGGCATCTCTGTCGCAGCATATTAACCCTATCTGTCAGAAACTACATCTTTGCGACTCAGGCCTGCTGCTGACAAGGAGCAGAGTCTTCATCGCCTTTTTCTTTGTGCTGTCTCCCCAATGCTACACCACCAGCTGCCAGCATGAGCTCCAAGCGTGTAACGCGGTCTAGCAATCTCTCTCCAGGTACTGCATCTTGTGCAAACGCTGAATACAGGGTCTCCACTTGGCCGTAAACTCAGAGTCCCTGGGAGATATATGTGTTGTCTATTTGTCTTTGCGTATCAATAAGTATTTGGGTTCTTTTTTGTGTATATGTGGGATTCTTTGGGCACAGATAATCATGTGTGTTTGTGCATTCTTGTTCTTTGCAAATAGGATTAGCAAACAAACGTTTACAAGTGAAGTACAATGCCAACACACAACATCTCTATGTCTGCAAGAGCGTCCTGTGACTGTAGGCATCTCTCTAGACTCATTTGTGCCAAAAGCATTGCACAATCTTTGCCATAACTCTCTAGCTATACATGCATCCAAACCAATGCGATAGACAGACTCACCAAGGTGTAACATGATCGTCGAATGTGCAAGCTCATCCAAGTCCTCCCACTCATCGTCAGTCATAGACTCTGGCCTAGCATCCATGCCCTGTAGTGGCAACACTTGGCCCAACTGAGTCAATGCATCATGCATACCTGCTTTCCAATGCTCAAAGTTTGAACCATCAAACTTTGTATGGAAAAGCACAAACCCTGACAATGATGCACATGCCAAATCCATGGCGATAACTTGTGACAAGACAAAGCACAAATCGATCAACTGACAATAGCCAAAGTCTGGCTAACTCATACACCAAGTAGTGTCAAAATACAACATAAGCTGGCATAAGTTGTCTAAGAGAAGTGTCAACAAATATGGCGATCAATATAACGAACAAGTGAGAGAAACCTCTCAAATGATGCCAAAAACCCCGCTCTAATCCAAGAGCACTATGTGATAATCGATGAAACTAGCATCAACGATCTCCCTCTTGAAGAGATTACCACATGTATGTCAAATGACATAATCCGGTGAGCAAACACTCTCACAATGCGATGCCAAAACAACCACTGAGTGCCAAATGCAATCAAAACACGATTGCAAACCATGCGCATAAACAAATAAACTCGTAAGAAAAATCCGGTAGAGTTTCGGTAGTATTTGGCTATCTAACCATAATAACCATACATGCCATAAACATGCTCAAAACCATGAGCAAATCATGTGCAAAATCCGCACTCAAGCATACATGAGTTGCCCCAAAATATCAACTCCGTAAACTTGGAAAACAATCGTGTAATTCGAAACACAAAGTGCATGAACCGCACTCTACAAGTGAGGCATATATGTCATGTGACACATCCAACCCTGTGTCAAGCTACACCATAACATGGTTTCCGTCAAGTTCAGTCAGTCTAGATTAGAAGTGATATGACACTTTTTGTGAGTCTATTCGTAGACCTTGCATGCCCAATCACTTGGCATAGATGCATATCCTCTGGTTGCACACAACATGATCATCAATATTCCCATCAGAATCCATTAAAATCAGTTAGGGGATTTTTCCAGTGCATTTAGTCTATTTTCCTTATTTTTGACATTTTTCACTTATTAATTTAAATGACTTTCCAACAAAAGTAGGTAGGGCAATTTGGATAAGAAAATATATAAGCAAACCAAAGCTAGCACTATTTGGCAGAAGAGGCAGTAGGAGCATACGCTCAACAGGCAACTTCTCAGCAGAACCCCCCCCCCCGCAAGAGACCTAGCGTTTTTGGAGCAGAAGCCAAGGCCTAGCGTTTTCATCACCAAATCAGCCAGCGATTTGCTTTTGCAGATTCCGGCGACAGCAGCACCTCAGAGTAGCCTAACGTTTTGCATTTTACAAAGCAACTGGCGACAGCAGCAGAATTTCGGCCCTTGCGTTTTGGTTGCAGATCAGCCCCGGCGTTTTGCAGCTTTACCGTGACGGAACATCAAGGAACATCAGCGTTTTCAGTTTTCAGCAGTTAGCACCCGCAGATAAAGTCCCGAACCTCGCGGATCTCACCTTCCCACAACAGTTCCTCGCCGCACGATCAGTTTCCGCAAGGTTTATAGTTTCAGCCCGGAAAACGCAGATTTCAGCATCTGCGTTTTCAGCGCGTCGTCGTCGCATTGACATCGTCATCGACATAGAGTCAGAATTCAGCAGATAGAAGATTAGCAGATGTCAGCCCTTAGCGTTTAGCAGATTAGCAGATTTCAACCCTTAGCGTTTTTGGACAGCAGTAGAAAGATTGCAGATTTCAGCCCTTAGGTCGACTTCGTCATCACCGTCGTCATCGTCCCAGATTGTGCAATCATAAGTAGACCACTCTCGCCGACGAGAGTGGGGCCTTCGGAGGAGGGTTTTACAACGTCTCTGGTGTCGTGGTGGCGGCCACTATGGATATGATGCCAGATTTCTAGCTAGGTGGCCTTTGCCGCAACTTGCTTCAGCTAGAGAGAGGCTTGTGAGCAGCAGAGGGGGGCAGAATAGTGCTCCCTACAAGTGATTTGAACCCACGTGTTGGAGTTCAAGTTATTAGTGTTTGAATCCATGGGTCGGAGTTCAAGGCACATGCATCTGGCAAGGAACCAATGCGGCGTATACAAAACACTATGGATGTGGACGTCAATGCATTGTTATTGGCTGGATTATGGTTATGATGTGTTCCAGAAGTTCACTTTCTAGGAAAATTTGGACGTGATGTGTTCAGAGTTCATGAATGGGGATTCTTGGACATAGTGTGGTCTACAGTTCAATTTTCTGTGAGGCAAACGATGCTCAAGATGGTATTCTTCTTAGGTAAAAAGTTGGTGGTAGGATAACGGAGGTGTATCCAGTCATGGTAGCTTCTTCATCGACTTGGTCTTCCTACATATGTACACTATGAGATGTCTTCCTACACATGTCCACTTTGAGTTGCAGAGAGGGTGTTAAAGTTATAGCATCTCAAGTTAATGGCCCAGTCTCCCCAGGCTAGTATATAAGCAACACCTAGCCCCCATTGTACAATCATCAATTTATTGCCCAGTTGGTTGGTTCAATAGTCTCTCTCTCTCTTTCTCTCTCGTGTATTCTCCCCATTGCTCTACACTTCCGCATTGTCGACTTTGACACGATAACTGCAAGCAGTCCTCGCCACATGCATTACAATGGGCCTCAAAAGGCTTAGTAAAATTTGGTAAAACCAAAATTGGCTTTGTCATAAGCTTTTGTTTGAGCTCATCAATGGCATGCTTCTGTCCTACAATCCATTGATATTTAACCTTTTTCTTAGTTAAATCATGGAGTAGTGTACTGGCCTGTAGGATAAGACAACCACAGTTCATTGATGGCCTTAATGGGATCCATTGAACTCCTCCTTACATACCAAAGTAGCGTGTTGTCACGTGGCACATCCAACCCTATGTGTCCGTGGATAAGCTACAGCATGACCAGGGTTAAGCCAGTCAAGTCAGTCTCGAATAGGAAGTGATCTGGCACTTTTGTGAGTCTGTTCGCAGACCGTGCATGACGAGTCACGTAGAGGTAGATGCATATCCTCCGGTTGTACACATCATGATCATCAGTATTCCCATCAGAATCCATCAAGGAGAATTTTCCAGTGCATTAGACCTATTTTCCCTATTTTTGACATTTTTCACCTAATTATTAAGTGACTTTTGTTGGGAACTAGGTAGGGCAATTTGACTAAGATAATATATAAGCAAACCAAAGCTAGCACTTTCTGGCAGAGGAGGCAACAGGAGCATTGCTCAACAGGCCAAGTCTCAAGCAAGAACAAGGACCCCTTCAACTTGGCGTTTTCAGCAAGATGACTCCAGCGTTTTTCAGCCCTGCCCTCAGCGTTTTTCAGCCCTGCAATAGGCGATTCTGCATCAACAAATTTCAGCCTCAGCCAGCGTTTTTGAAACAGTGTTTTTCAGCCACGGAGACAGCGTTTTCCCGCACCATACCACAACGTTTTTGCACCTGCAAATTCAACACTTGAAACCTTGCAAGAGCAGCGTTTCGGGACAACAGCAGAGCAGCGATTCGTATGACAACAGTCTAGCGTTTTCAGCCATAGTCTCGTCATCGTCGGCACCACCGTCGGTCTCGACATAGCCCCATCTAGATTTGCATCAGCATCTTGTACTAGGTTGTGCAATCAATAGCATAGACCTCTCTCGCCATCGAGAGAGGGGCCCTTGGAGGAGAGTTTGACAACTTCCCGGTAGTGCATTAGACCTATTTTCCCTATTTTTACATTTTTCACTTATTTATTAAGTGACTTTTGTTGGGAACTAGGTAGGGCAATTTGACTAAGATAATATATAAGCAAACCAAAGCTAGCTTTCTGGCAGAGGAGGCAACATGAGCATTGCTCAACTGGCCAAGTCTCGAGCAAGAACAAGGACCCCTTCAACCTGGCGTTTTTAGCAAGAGGACTCCAGGGTTTTTTAGCCCTGCAATAGGCGATTCTGCATCAGCAAATTTCAGCCTCAGCGAGCGTTTTTGAAAAGCCTCAGCCAGCGTTTTTGAAACAAAGTTTTTCAGCCATGGAGACAGTGTTTTCCCGCACCATACCACAACATTTTTGCACCTCCAAATTCAGCACTTGAAACCTTGCAAGAGCAGCGTTTCTGGATAGCAGCAGATTAGCGATTTGTATGACAGCAGTCTAGCGTTTTCAGCCATAGTCTCGTCATCGTCGGCACCACCGTTGGCCTCGACATAGCCCCATCTAGATTTGCATCAGCATCTTGTACCAGGTTGTGCAATCAATAGCATAGACCTCTCTCGCCATCGAGAGAGGGGCCCTTGGAGGAGGGTTTGACAACTTCCCGGTGTCGTATTCTCTTCTCTCTCTCTCTCTCTCTCTCTCTCTCTCTCTCAGTCTCAGCACCTTCAAGCACAGTGTCTATTCACTTTGTTTGTGTCCATTGCACTCTCTCATTAAAGAACGGAAGGCTCTCCCTTCCATAAGTAAAAGGAACCTTGAGCACAGTTCGGAGCACTCATCTTGAGCAAAGTTCAACATTCACTTCCGCTGCATCTTACACGTGTGCTTTATAGGAGCGACATAGTGAGGTTGCTAATAGCTCATCTTGCTCGAGTCCGAGACTACTCCACAAACTCTAGGAAGGAGCAATGGATGAAGTGCCCCTCTTTTGATTTGAACTTCAAAACAATGAGCTCCTGCTTCGCAGTCTAGTGCAGGTCTCGATAGAGCTGATCAAGTTGTTGGACCCGCCATCAAGTGAAGGATAGCATGCATAAAGTGCGAAATCCAAAGCCAGATTTGTTGTGCTCATGGGAAATTTTCAGGTAGTGTCTATGCGTCCATTTGATGGCCATTCTCAACGCGTAATGGGAGTTGAAGCATCAGGGATCACTTAAAAGAGTCTCGATAAGACTTCAAATCCAAGTTCTTGAAGCGATCATTGATACCTTACACGGGAGTCTCGATGAGACTTCAAATCCAAGTTCTTGAAGCGATCAGTGATACCTTACATGTATTATTGTATACCCTGCATACGCGTCCAATCATGGTAGGAACTTCTGTAGGAAGACTCGAACCTTTTTTTATAATTCAGTTAAGCAGGCATGATGGAATTTTGTTTTCAAGCAGCCCTAAATATTTAAAAATGTCTCATTGTTCCTCATTTGTTGTTAATTACAGACTTTCAGGGCCTTTTAAAGAACTTACATGGTCCTCAGCAGAGCTCTAATGTTGCATCTGATCAGAGTAAGTCTTTTTCAAACTTGACTTATGAAAATGGATGTTTTACGGAAGATAATGAATAAAATGGCTAGCTTGTATTCCTACTCTCATGTTTGTAATTGATAAACACACCTAAAGTAGAACCATGTCACTGTCACTGTCATTTTGTCTAGCTCATTTATAGATTTTGTTTGATTTTCGATTTGTCCTTGTAACATGGGATGAAAGAATCAGGTGTGGCTTTTGTAGCAATATTAAGCAATTCTCCAATGACAGTCAAATATTGTCATGATTGTACTAGCAAATAGCGACAGCATCTTTTTAAACTGTTTTCTCCCTGCTGGTGGTTTATTGTTTAGAAATTTGTTTTCTGCAGTAACCCTGGCAGAGGCTTCTACACAAGATGTTGACAAGCTTCTAGGCCGTGCTGGTGCAAGGGGTGCTTCAGCCAGAGCTAAGGGTAGTGCCAAACGTAATACTGCTGTAAGTGATGCTTAAGTTACAATCAGACATTGAGTTTTCCTTGTTTGTTTTGCAGCTTGTGAAACTGCTTTGATTATGAACGTGTTATTTCATGTTATCTCTATATAATATATTACGCTTAGTTTAGAGTTTTCTTTTTTGTGTATAAACAGAAGAGAGGCAGGAAAAATGCTTTTCCCGAAGGAGAAGAAAGCCTGTTTTATCAGCGGAATGAGAAGTGTAATATTAGGCCTACTGAAAATCTCTCAATGTGTGGAGCCTCTGCTTCAACCTTGGCGGATGTGAAGTATGGCTCCTCTAGTAGGCACAGTGTTTTGTCCCAGGAAAGTAGTGAAACAATGGAGCATAACTTGCCTAAAGTCACAACCCTTGGCCTAGATCTTCTGAATGACACAGAAGACACAGGCTTAAAGAGTGATGATGCTCTTATTGAGTGTTCTTCAATGGAGGATGGATGTGAGTGGGAGCTTGGATCTCCTGATTTTGCTGGCAACGATCAAAAAGAAGAGACAGCATGGGATGGCGAAATCAATATTGAAATGGATAAGAGCATGCCAACTAGTTCAGAGAAAAAAGAAGGAAAGAGACTTTTGAGGAGGGCCAATGCAAAAGATAAGGTTTGTTTGCATTAAAGAATGTAAATGATTAGTAGGTTCGCTTTTGCTTTTGTTCCATCTTTGTGAGTATACAATCTTGTTGCAGGAGTTTGCAGAGCTGGTTCATAAAGCACATTTGCTTTGCATGATTGCAAGGGGGAGGCTTGTTGATGCTGCTTGTGATGATCCAATTTTGCAGGTGATCTTGAATAATAAATATTGCAGGTTTTTTGTTTTCTTTGTTTCTGTATGGAGACATAGTTGACAAAGCATTGGTCATTTATTTAGTTTGAGGAATTTTAAGCAGTCTATTTACCTTGATCGAAATGCCATCATTGTTTGCCGCGACTGGTACTGGGCAAGTCAATCATAAAATCCATTAAGGCACTTGTCTTGTGAAGCAGCACAGTAGTGTAAATCTAACACAAACCCCCCTCCAAGGGCCCCCCTCTCTATCACTAAAGAGGTATTTGCTTTAGATTGCGCAAATGCTGATACAATGGTCCTAGATGTTGAGATGCTTGACGGGTACTTGCGGTGATGCTTGAAACTGCGATGCTATAGGTTGGATGCTGAAAACACCAGTGGTTCAGAGGGCTGAATTCTGCAACTAGATGGCGATAAGGGGCTGAAACTGCCATGGCTGGAAACACCAGTTCTGGAATCGAAACACTGGCTGGGTCTTCTGCTGTCCTGGCCATGGGTTGCAGTGCTGAAAAACGCTGAGTTTTGAGGTGCTGGAAACGCTGAACTGTGGGCTGAAAACGCTGAGGATAGGTGCTGAAAACGTTGGCCTTGTGCTGCGGGTACTGCTGGTACTTGAGGGTACTCTTCTTGCCTCAAGAGGTGATCCCCCAGGTCACTTATATACACAATTCATGTTGGGTCTAGCTGTGCTATTTGGCCCCCCACGACCTTCACAGAATAATGCTAAATGTCACTTATTAATAAGTTGTAATAAGAGGTGCGTCATATGCAGTTTTACCTAGGCTTGGTACTACTGGGAACACTCCCCAATGCCTACACCTAGTAGACATGGGTTGTGCTCTTGTGCAATCAAAGGGTATGCAGCTACACTAAAGTGCCTGGACAAGCACGTCCTGCGTATAGGCTTACAAGGGTGCCAAAATACTTCATAGGCTGTCCTAAACTGTTACAGACTTGGCACCCCAAGTTGTTAATCTGATACGACACACGAGAGAATCACTTAAAATACTTCACAACTTTATCACATTTAAAGAGAATAGAGTTGACACGGCCTGACGTAGTTTTGCGCCGAGAGGTATTGGCCCCAAAATCTAGCATCCCTTTTGGTATTTTTTTATATTCATGCTGGAGCAAAGTCACAATTCCCGTGGGCCCTCTCTGCTTAGAAGCTCGTCAGCTAACTGAGGGAAAGAGTGGTCTAGGGTTCGTATTTACAGGCTCTTGGCCTCAAAATCAAAAGCAATTACATGAAAAGATGCAACTCAAAAGCTACTGGCCCAAAAAGCAGCCAACGAAAATCGCGGAAATTCGTACAGCTTGCCACGTGGCATGTCAGCGCAAAACGCGGAGGTCCGTACTATTGTCCACGCCAGCATGTCAGCGGAATCTGCAAGTTTTTTTTTCTGTTGTCCACGTCAGCATCCTTTGTCTCGGGTGGTCATGCCACGTCATCACTTTGTGACGTACCCCCTTTGAAAGAATTGTAATCGCCCTCGATTATGCTTGCAAAATCGAACACTAAGCCATAAACCAGTTCAATAGACATTGACTCTTAAGTACCGACGCACTAGACAACACAAATCTAGCACTTGCACAAAGACGATAGTCACTTCACATTCACATCACATTCAAATCATATCACATAAAATCCATCCAGATCTAGGACCATGATTCTTGGCAACGTATTTAGCAATCGCATCTAGATCCACACAAGACCTCACCGATGTCGGATTAACTAATTCTTATTGCGATCACGTCCATAGATTTCTCAAGATCGAAATGCTGCAGTCATTTCGTCAATCATTTGGTCTTTCAATCCTCCACTCAAACACAATCACGTGAGTGAGTATTCAAAAATTAGATTCATTTCAGAGAATTTCAAATTTCAATTCATCAATTACACACTGAGTTCATACTGAACAGAGTGTTTTAATCATTCAGTCTAGTCATCTTATCAATGTGTAGCCATCTCATCCCTTGGGAACTCTTGACGCGCTCACTATAGTATCCAGTCATATCATTCATCGTCAGTCAGCATCATCATTCAAAATTCACGTTTCTTATCTCAAACCGTGATCGGGTTCATTTTGGAGCTGTGATTGCTTCCAATTGCATTCATATGCAAATTCGTCATGATCTCATTCTCGATTTCACCTGTTATCTGTTCACAAGTAACAGGATCTTCCAAAATGTGAGTGCGCGTGCGGAGAAGAGTGTGTGTGTGAGAGAGAGAGAGAGAGAGAGAGAGAGAGAGAGAGAGAGAGAGAGAGTAGACCACAAACGCAAGATATGGTGAAGAGGGGGCGATCAGCCCCCCATGACTACCATGAACAGAAGACCCAATACACAATCAGATGGTATAAGTGGGTACCACCTTGCCCCCATAAATAGGTGCCCAAGGGGAGATAGGGCAATGCCTGGAAAAATCCCCCATGACCAACAAGGAATAAATGAAATATATATGAGGGCGCTCGGACAAGGTGAGAGTGCAGAGAAAATGCATATGCAAAGGATGGCCAGCTCGGAGGCAGACTAGTCATACATGTATGCCCTAGACCTATGAAGCAGCATAGTGGTGTAAATCTAACACCCCCTCTTAACACCTGATGTTGAACAAACCACATGAAGCCGAAGATGTGAGGCAAATGACGAAGATGTCTACTGCAATGTCCACTGAAAGACAAGACTCCAGCGAACTCTGCGAGTGTAGCAGCAGTCTGGTGTCACAACGGCCAAGAAATCTCCATGGTAAAGTGCCGTCACGAGCAGTGTAGCAATCTATTGTACTCCACCGATACAAGGTGAAGATACTGCGTGAAGGTCCTGAATTGAGTGTGAAAACAACTCCTGTTGTAGAAGAAGTGCCAATAGACTTGCAAGTGTCCTACCCAATAGGATCTGTGGTGTCTGTAGTCTAACCGTCTGGAGAAAATGGGAAAGCCCAGGAACCGTCATGAGAATGACCAGAAGCCTGTCAATGCATGAACCTGTAACCCAGTGCGACTAGGTGGCTAAGTTGTGAAACTGCAGGAAGGCCTGATGTAGCAATCTGCGCCGTTAACGTCCTTCGAAACAAGGAAAGCCAAGCTAAATAGTATGCACTGTAGAAGCTACCATATGCTGTAGTAGTCACTGGGAGACCGCACGGACCACCACCGGATGGTGTCCTGTCAATAGGCGAGGTAATCCTAGATGAGGGGAAAGCCAAGACAATCTGCGCTTGAAAGGCCTCTGAGAAGAGGTGTGGTTAGACCAAGCTGTCTGCACCGTAATCATGCTGTAGAAGTAGGGAAGCCAGACTAAGCAGTCTGCGTTGTGAAGGCCAGACCAATCTGTCTGCGCCGTCTTGCCTGTATCTCCTGCCTCCAATCCTCCCGTGTCAACCAAAACAAAATCCGTGCCAACAATGCCACCAAACCGCCTGTCGGTGTGGCTCTCAATGTGAATGAGCTGGGAGTGGCCTACTGCTGCCCAAGTCGGGGGATAAGTCTGCTGTAAGGTTATCGAGGGTGAGTGTAAGCAACTCTGAAGGTAGCAATCCAAATGATCAGGAGTGTAGAAGAGCAACTGCAGACCATCCAAGCCAAGCTCCGGGTGACTTCGGATGTAGTTGCAGGATGCTTGATCTCCCGCATCTCGTGGGTAAACTCTCCAAGAGAGTCCAAAAGCACTGAAGTCCCACTCCAGTCTGTAGATCCAAGCAATGAACGTGTCCAAGAAGAGATTCAAGATCCTCTCCCAAAGTCCATGTAGATGCTCCTGTGTAAGCAACTGATCTGACGTGTTGAGGTCAAGTGGTAAGTGTTTGTCCACCCAAGATGGTGGTGGTGCCATGAGCATGGTCATATCTCATGTGAACTCCTTTGATGAGTGCATAGCCGATGTCGAAGATCCCGTGTACTGCAATAGTCACCAAGAGACCGCATGCGGATGGTGTCTTGGCAGGAGGTAACTTCATCCTTTGTGAAAAATACAAGCCATGTGGTTGCTGTCTACCCAAAAATGCAAAAACGCTGCTGTCCAGCGAATTTCAGAGTGCTCGTACGCTCCCGGTAGGATCCGGAGCGTTGCAGAGGGTGGGGAATCGAAGTCACAACCCCAGGTGGGTTGAAAACAGAGAAAACAGCAGGTTTATATGGCTGAAATCTGAGGGAAATGAAGAGGAATCTCGCTGGCAAGGCATCGGATGCTAAGCCGGGTAGGAGGCAAGATCTAGATGGGTGTGGCTAGCGCTCCCCCTCTTGCAAAAACGCTGGTGAATCAGCTAAAAACGCAGATCTGCTGGCTGAAAACGCAGGTAGAGGGAGGGGTGTTCCGGCAAGGAAACAGCCTGAGAAGGCTAGTGCTTGCAGCCAGAAGGTGATCACCATGTGGATCTGCAAAAAACGCAGGTGGAGAGGGGTCCTCCACGATGAAAACTCAGCATCCTGTCGCTTGCCTGGCTGATGTAAAAAATGTTGGCAGATCTGATCTTGGGAAAGAAACCTGATGCGGAGATGCGCCTTGGACATGAAGAGCGTGAAGCTGCTGATACCATGTGATGCCTGAGCTTTGATACCATGTGAGAGGTGTGTGTGGAAGCGTGAGAGAGGGGAGAGAGAGAGAGACAGTAGACCACAAACGCAAGATATGGTGAAGAGGGTGCGATCAGCCCCCCATGACTACCATGAGTAGAAGACCCAATACACAATCAAATGATGGAAGTGGGTACCCTTGGCCCCATAAACAGGTGCCCAAGGGGAGGTAGGGCAATGCCTGGAAAAATCTCCCATGATCCAACAAGGAATAAATGAATATATATGAGGGCGCTCGGACAAGGTGGGCAGCCGGCAGCCCAGAAGTGGGCGGTCGGACAGTGCAGAGAAAATGCATATGCAAAGGGTGACCAGCCCGGAGGCACACTAGCCGTACATGTATGCCCTAGACCTGCGAAGCAGCAGAGTGGTGTAAATCTAACACAAAACACATTAATTTTCACATAATTTTAGAGTCATCTTTGAAAATTCCGATTTCAAAATAAAATAAAATTGTTCATTCATGAAGTCATAAAGCAGAAATATTGTCAACACATCAGTATCTTTTTCAATTTTCTTCGAGTATCTGTGCTAGCTGTACATGTATGCCCTAGACCTGTGAAGCAGCAGAGTGGTGTAAATCTAACACAAAACACATTAATTTTCACATAATTTTAGAGTCATCTTTGAAAATTCTGATTTCAAAAGAAAATAAAATTGTTCATTCATAAAGTCATAAAGCAGAAATATTGTCAACACATCAGTATCTTTTTCAATTTTCTATCGAGTATCTGTTCTGGAGTGAGTATCTCCTCTCCCAGTTCTATTTCAGTCTGTCAGTCGTTTTCATTCTTGTGCCTTTTTGGGGCACCGTGCAGATGTATGCCTTCTTGCTCCGTTAGTCAAAGCACCTTCTCGTCTTGAGGTATTCGTCTTTCTGTTCCTCTGTTAATCGGGGACATTCATCTTTCTTTCCTCTTCTTCTATCATCACTTGTCAAAGGTTGATCTGTTGGATAAGTCAAGTTACCTGAATGCATAGCAAACCCTTGCTTAGCATGTCCCATCAACTGTTGTATGGACTCAGATTTTTGTAACAAGCAGTATGCTTGAATCTCTTCGGGAAGTCCACAGCAAAATCGCTCGATTTGCTGCTTAAAACTGATCTTTTTAAAAGATGAAGTAGGTAGAAAAACATCCCAAAATCAGAGAATTCCGAAGAAGGAAGGGAATCAACTGACAGTGCATCTGAGGCTTCCAAAGAAGCAAGGGAATCAGTTGATGGGTCATCAGAGAATTCGAACAATTCAAATTGAGGTGCCATACAGGGGAGGTCGTGGAGCTAGCAACAGGTCATAGGGCACAAGAAAGAACAGAAAGGTAAGCTAGGTCCACTGGATAATTTGGTCAAGGGCACTTTTTGGCTCTCGATGCAAAGTGGATGGGGGAGGAGAACATCACAAATTCTCTTCAGTTTTGAGCTGTACCTTGAAGCTTTTGGATTATTAGCAGTGTTCATGCCAAAAGTTATCGATGAATCAACAGTTTGAATCTGGTGCGGTGCGGACTGCACAAGAGGGGAGCCACTCCACTCCTTTGTCACAGATTGCCTAGATTGAATAAAAGCACTAATTTCTTTTTCCGATTTTGGACAGGCTGACAGTATTTTGGGGAATGACCTTATAAAAATATGTACATTGAATTGGAAATTTCTTTGATTGAATTGAAGACATGTGCTCTTTGATGTGTGTATTGCTAGAGACATGTAGAGAGATGAAATATATGCAGCATTTTGTTTGATGAATGATTTGAACTTAGTGCATCTAGACATTTATTAGAGATCAACGAGATCTGGATGTGATGGCTAAGTGAATGAGAACCGAATGTGATTCTAGTGCATCAAATGAATGAGAACAAAGTGTGATTTTATTGAACGAGAACCGAATGTGATAGCTAAGTGAATGAGAACTGAATGTGATTCTAGTACATCAAGATTTCTATCTGGATGAGATAATTGGATACTGTTGTGAGTGCATCAAGAGTTTGGGAAGGACGAGATAGCTACACAAGAATCTAGGTGCATTAAGATTTATGGAATAAATGAGATGGCTAGAAACACAATGTTCAGTGTGAACTAAGTGTGATTTGTGAATTGCATGCTCAATGAATGTATTGTCTTTTGGAGATGGTCACGGGCATGGTCTGCTTGAAATTTGAAAAGAAAGGATATGAATCTGATAGTAACAAGATTTAGTAGATCAAGACATCCATAAAAAGTTCAGCACGGTCTGGATGTGATTGCTAAATAGGTTACAATGATCATGATCTGTATCTGAGACCCTCGACAGAAATGTGATTGATCAACGATTGATGTCTTTGTAGAAGTGCTGGATTTGTGGAGTCCGATGCATCAATACATAGAGTGAGCGTCTACAGAAGAAAATTTATGTCCTTTGGCTGTGTTGAAATTTGGAGGCGTAATTGAGGACGATTACAATTCTTTCAGGAGGGGGGATGTAAGGTGCAGCAGAAGTGAATGTTGTTATTGCTCAAGATGAGTGCTCCAAATTGTGCTCAAGGGTTCCTTTTACTTACGGAAGGGAGAGCCTTCCGTTCCTTTTAGAGAGAGAGTGCAATGATTAAAAACAAAGTGAATGCTACTGTGAATGAAAGTGCTGAGATTGAGAGAAAGAGAGAGAAGAATATGACACCAGACAGTTCTCAAACCCTCCTCCAAGGACCCCCCTCTCTATGGGAAGAGAGGTCTATGCTATAGATTGCCCAAATCTAGTACAATGGTCTAGATGCGATGGACTTGCAAACGATGTCGACGACAATGATGACGATGACGAGGACTGTCACGATTGTGACTATGTTACATTATTACACCTACTCCTAGTTGCAGATACGCAAAGTGCCATGCCAAGGAAAACCCCTATGCTTGGATGGTCACGACCCTTCGCTCAAGATACGTGCCTCTTCGCCAAAAGCCACACTCCTTCGACGATTGGTCACACCCTGTCGCTCTACGGGTGCGACTCTTCGCCCAATGGTTGCAGCTCTTTGCCGAAAGGATGTGTCTTTACGTCTAAAGTCATGTCTCTTCACCCGGAGACATGTCTTTTCATTTGTGTTTCTTCGTCTCCTATACAAGGAGCTCTTGTATCACACATTCAATCAATCAACACAGAGTCTTCTGAGTCTTGTTTTTGAGTACAATTCAAGTTTCTTAAGTCTTAATCATGAGTTTAAGTAATTAATGAAGGATTAGCAACTAGAATCCTTATAGTGGTATCAGGAGAGTTTCTATCTCTTTAGAGATCTCACCTATCTATAGAGTGTGGTTGTCTCTCTTTGCCTCGACTTCTTGCAGCACTTTCGTTGACTTTCTTGTTCCTTCTCAGTAGCTTGAACTTTGTGCATAACTCTCTTTGCAAGGTGTCACGCTCTCTGGTTAAATTTACTTCTCTTGTGTGGAGCATACTATTTTCTTCTGCTAGAGTGAGGGTTCGGGTTTGAACTCTGTCAAGGGGTTGGTGTGCCGCTCGCACATCATCTTCATTTTCCGCCACTATGCCTCTTGTTGTGGACTTTTGCAGAGGTCCAACCAAAGGGATTGGTGGCCCACGCTCAGCAAGACACCTGCTGGTGAAGGTTGACATGGCCTTTCAAGTGATCTCCCTTGAGGTATTGATAGAGCCAACCTCCATTCATGTACTCTTGGCAGCGAGAGATCCGATTCATGTATTCTAGTAAGGGAAACTCGAGCTTGAAATCTCTCATCCGTTGTTTCTTGTTTCTTTTCTTCTTCTTTCCTTGTTCCTAATGGGAATGTTTGTGCCATATGCTGCTTGGGAGGCTTTTGCAGGGGTGTAGCCCGCTTCAAGAAGATCCGTGTAGATCTATTGTCTTCTCTCTTTTGAATGGCACACGTCAGATGCCTTTTCAAGTTGGGATGTAGAGGGGTGGAGGCAAAATTTTTTCTCAGGACCCAAAGGTTGTGAGCCTCTCACCCTTGCTACTACACTCTACTCTTCCCGGAGTTGCATGGAAGGAGCTACTACACTCTACTCTTCCCGGAGTTGCATGGAAGGAGCAGAAAGATGGAATACACACAGACAAGTATGAGGTAATCCAAAACCCTCTCTTCTAAATACATAAATAACTAAAGAGAAGGAGATGTGTGTATGCGGCATACCTGCTGAAATTCTCGACGTATGCCTCTTCATCGAGTGGTGTCTCTTCGCGTCAAAGGGTAGCACCTCTTCATCGGCTGTCACCCCTTTCGAATCTTTGGACACTTCACAGGAGAACAACACCTCTTCATGAATAGGTGCCAATCCTGGCATGCATCTCTCCGAAGGGTTGCACCTCTTGCGCTCACCTCTTGCTTGGCATAGCATCATGCGCTCACCTCTTACAGATGAGGGTTGCAGCCTTACGATTACGCAACCAACGATTTAAGTTTTTTTACGCTAGTGGTCAAATTTTTAAGCCATTATTAAATTGGCCGGCCACTTTAAATCTGGGCGGACCAATTCAACCCAAAGTGTGGAAGTTTCAAGGCACCCCTTCACAATAAAAACAAAAACAAAAACAAACAACCAACCAATGTTACGTGCGATGCAGCGTGGGCCATCACTGTGCACTCCTCTCTCACCCAGCATTCGCGCTGGCCATTTGGATCGTCTCTCGCCTCCTTCCCGCGCGCGGTATACCCTTTTGCTATGGCCGACGTGAACAAGTGGACAGATTTCCCTTACATTTCGTACATAGACGAGGTTCTTGACACAGAATTGCTGGCATACCCGACACCCGTACTCATCATCATTCCCGATACCACGGAGCCGGTACCAAAACCAACACACTAACCAGAAGTGATCATAATTCCGGATTCCTCAACGTCCAGAACTTGCTCATGCACCCGTTCCCGTTCCTATTCTCCTCGTTATTCTCTTTGAGGAGCAACCATGCCGACATTTCAGGACAGAGAAGGCCAATCTGAGGACGCGATAGCAGTTCTCAAAAAGCAGATGTCAGCAATTTCAACAAGCCTCGCATTGATTCACACTCGTTTGATCAGATGCAGATGCAAACCTCTGAACCGACCAAATCGAAGGTTTCACAACCAAAATTTTCTCACCTAAAGCATGGTTTCTCAAAGACAACTAGACCCAAAGTATCTTCGTGTGAGCAACAAAAGTCTCAGCATGAATATCTTGGAAATGGTACAGTATTAAGCAACCAACTTCTTATTCGAATCATCAGAAACAAAGGCAGCAATATGAAGCTTCCAACAGATTATCAACGATATCAAGATGGGCTTACTTAGTGGCACATATATCCGACCCTAGTTGAGTACTCAGTCGTGAATGTTGCGACGTTGGACAAGCTCCTTTTCGTGAGCGATGCCCTACATTTAAGTCTTTCTTATCTGATGGTGGTAAGGTCGAAGATTTATTGATCTTTTCCTCGTGCAAGAGGATCCTTCAGAGATCTAAGAGGCAACAACTTCCTCAACCTCCCCCTTGTCAATTGGAAGCATTAATACTCGTTGAGAAAGCTCAAGATTCAGAAGATTCCAGTTCTTATGTGACAACCAACAAGCACATAACCCTTCTTTGGCTGTGATTTATGCAGAAAAAATCGCCTCATCACCGCCCTTGCAGAATACAGTCTTTGTCTCTAAACAGATACCAGATGCTATGGTGAATGATAATTCTTCAAACTTGAAGATACCAGTTCTTACCTTTAATGATACAAAGGATAAAACAGATACAGAATCTTGCAGCACAATTTCAGTCGTTGCAATTGAATCTTTGGACACAACTTGTTCCACAGATAAACCTTTACAGATGAATATACCTCCAAACTACTTTGTCTCAGTCTACGACATCCCTTCAGGAGGGTTGTAGTGTTCCAAACAAACCAATGGAATACCTTACAGATTTCCAACAAGTGGTCATCATCCAACAAGTCAGTTTACCAATAGTTCACTCGAAGCAGATAAAGATTCAATCTTTTCTTGGACAAAGCTCGACGTTACAAATGACTTTGACAAAAGTACTAATCAAATTGCAAATGTGATCCTCATATTTTTAACAAAGACGAGACAAGCTGCAGATATGATCAGTTTTCAGTTTGACAAAATAGTTATGGTCAATAACAGTGCCATGACGTGGGATTGAACAGAAAGAGCTTTGGATGCAGAAGCACTACAAGAATACATTTCCTTCTCCCGGAGTTTCCACAACTACCCTGGGTTTCATTTTAAATGGGAGGGAATGTCACGATTATGACTATGTTACAGTATTACACCTACTCCTAGTTGCAGATACGCAAAGTGCCATGCCTAGGAGAACCCCTACGCTTGGATGTCAGGACCCTTCGCTCAAGAGACGTGCCTCTTTGCCAAAAGCCACACTCCTTCGATGACTGGTCACACCCCTTCACTCTACGGGTGCGACTCTTCGTGTCACAAACGGGAGCGCATAATAATATAAAATACATTTGGATAAATAGGATTTATCACTTATTACTGAAGCCAGAGGATATGGAGAGAAATAAATAGAGAGAGATACAGAGTGAGAAGATCGACACAGTAATGGGGACCAGAAGATGGGCTGGTCCCCCCCTGTAATAGTATCTTTATTACTGAGGAGAAGTCTATACAAGCACTTGAACCGAACGTATTACCACGTTCGTTCTAGAATAAGACTTGATGGTTCTTGGAAGCCTCAGCTTCCGATTCCTAGGGCAAAACCCTATTCCAAGGAACTTCCGTTCCTTATTCCAATTCCTCGAGAATCAAGGTTCTCGCCTCTGGATCTCACCTTCCAGACTCAGGGCGTGGCATCCTTGCAACTCTTTTCCAGTTCTCCTTCCAGAGTCCTCTTCCCGCAGAACAACTCTGCTTTCCCGGACACGAAGTCCTTACTTGGGAATCCCAACTTCCGGATCACAACTTGAGAGACTACCTCTCTCTGATCCGTGGATCTACTTCCCAAACTCGGGTACGAAACCCTTGGGCTGATCTGGCTCTAGTTCCTCAGAGCACTTTTCTCCTGCAGAGGCTCATACCTTCCTCTGCTCCTACTCCCTCACTAAGAGGAAGCACACCTGCAAACAAATACTCAGAGTTCATAACATGAAAATCGTTACCTTCAAAGTCTCGACGCTCGAAACGCAACTCCGTTCTCGAAAAGCAATTCCCCGGAAGAGATCTCTCCATAGAAAATCCTCTCTTCCAATCCTACACACAAAAGAGGTGTGTTCTCGGGTTCCTTCTCATAAATCAGCCCCGTCTACGACGTTTATGGGCTGAAAACAGAGAAAAATAGAAACTTGTCGCGATGGAAACACGCTTCGTAGGCACTTCTTCGCGAGGGAACCCGCGCACTGGGTCTTGGCGACATCTGGTACACTTGGGGCAGCCATGGGCATCACCGGCAACTTCTTCTTTACGGCTGAAATCTGCAGCAACATCTCCTCCTTGCAATGATTGGTCCTCCCCTCTGAGTGAGGGCATGTGATGCTTTTACAGCTCCTAGCCACGGGCACAAATAGGTGCTCGCGTAGAGATCGCGGCCGTTTTTTTTTGTATTTTTTTTTTCATTTTTTTTTTCTGTTCTGCCAAAAAAAGAGAGAGAGAAAACGCTGGCTGATCTGTTTCCTTATTTATCAGATGGCTGCCCACTTATTAAGTGGGCGGCCGGCGTATTTTAAAAATAGTCTGAACCTGCCCAAAAACTCAATAAAACCTTATAAGTGAAAAACAATGCTTTCATAGCACTTCCTAGGCGTCCCTGGATGCAATCACACGCACAATTGCAATGCAGAAATAGCCTTCCTCGCGGGAAAGCATCTGCTTTCCCGAAAAGCAATCCCGCTTTCTTAGAAAGCATCTGTTTTTCCTCAAAGTTTCCTTTGAACCCATCTTCATTCAAGTGCTTGCTTTTTCCTTGTGCACAATTCTAACACAGTTCGGAATTTCCTCCCGACTATGGATATTTTCTTTCCGATGCACCCGTCACCCACCTTGTGACGCATCAGGAATACCCATCACCTAGTCCTTTCCTACCGAACTTACGGTACAATCTCCTTCACGATGCTCTATGTCACCCATCCTATGACGCATCAGAGATGTCCGTTCCCGGATGGTCGGATACTTCTTCCCGATTCTCCCTGTCACCCATCCGATGTGACGCATCAGAAGTACCCGTTCCTTGTGGCCTTACAGATATTCCCTTTCACAGTGCTCCCGTCATTACTCTGAATGACGCACTAGGAATATTCTGTACTCGGATGTCTCCAGTGAGAAAAACCCTCTCACTTAAAATTCCAATAATTCATTTAGAATTATTTTTCCTTGGTGTTCCAAGCGAGAAAACCCTCTCACTTATAAATCCAATAATTCATTTAGAATTATTTTTCTGTCAGATAAAGCCAATTTGGCAACATCCCTCTCACTTATAAACAGTTGTCCTCAACTATAGAGGTCCAACTGAACTGCCAAGGAGAAATCGGAAAAATTCCAAATGTTGCTCAATGGTGAGTTGAGCTAGTCCTTTCTCAAAAGAGAACTTAAAAATTAAATTACTTAAAAATTCAATAATTCAATGGTGAGTTGAGCTAGTCTTTCCTCTAGTACCTCGAGGATATCCTTCAGTAATCATCAAACTTACAAGCCATGTAAGAACTCGTCATTCGCGTCTTTCCAATAGATTGGAAGTTTCCTCATTCGAGAATCTTTTAACTCGATTCCACCTTCTCAATTCCGAGAAGAATAATCCTCCTAGAAATCAATCTAGGTCTATGTCCTTGCGCATGACCTTGCGCTATTAGTCCTGAGGATATTAAACCTCTTGTCTCCTCCCGCATAGGGCATGTCGAGAGCATTAAGCTCATGTGAATCGTCCTGTGGCAGACAAAGTGTGTCATCTTACCAAAGTAAGTTCTTATTCCGGGCCTTTGCTTTGGGTAGGCCAATTGTTCTGATCCAAAGTTTCCTTATCTGAGACTCTATTAACTTGATTCTGTCTTCTCAAATTCGAGAAGAATAATCTTCCTAGAAATCAATCTAGGTATCTGTCCTTGCGCATAATCCTGCGCTGTTAGTCCAGAAGGTATTAAACCTCTTGTGTCCTCCCACATAGGGAATGCCCAAGTCATAGAGCATTAAGCTCGATGTCTTTCTTTCACAATTTGCGATCACCTTAAAGAATGTTCTTGTTCCGGGCCGTCGCTCAACGTAGGCGGACGGTTCCAATCGGAAGATTCCTTGTGCACGGTGGCACTTCCTTCCAATTTTTTCCCTCCTGCGAGTTATTACCACCAACAGTGTTTTCCAGACGCCCATTAGAGTGTCTTCCTTACAGAATCATAAAAAATGATTGACCTTGCGAGCATCAATGACGCCTTGCAAAATCTCAGGCAGATAGGATTCTAGCCATGGCACTTTCTGAACGTACGTTCAATCCCGTTTCACAATAGAGCGAACCCTCTTTGATTCTCAGGGATGTTCTCCCATATGTAATTCTTACCATTTTGAAACGGTTGGCGAACTATATTGTTACGAACATAATAGTTCGAATTTATTTCAGCAGCGTGTAAATGCTACGTGATCTGCTCATGGAGAAACATATACCGCAGCCAGAAGTTGCTACTGTAATGGTAAAAGCACATAGCGTACTCAATGATCAACCACCATCAGAAAATCTCTTCTCCGTAGAGAAACTCAAATTCCTTCCACCAAACACATCTCAAATAGAGATTCTCGTGTCGGAATATCCTTGCGCGGAAAAAGGCGCCCAAGAGAGTATAACAAACTCTGGTCCAGTTCCTTGGCATAGTTCTGCATCTTCATGTGTTATCCATGTACTCAAAAGTGTACATAATTCTTACGTTGTGTTAGAGTTTCAATGAACCTGGGAAATTACCTTCCCTTCGTAAGATCCTTAGAGCGAAGACGCTCAACCTGACGATCTCTTGGCTCAATCTTAGAGCAAAAGCCGCTCATCAAATAATCTAGGATTTCAATCCTTGGATTCCCCGAGCACATGTCGTAGTTGTCACTTGTTCCTTCCCTCGTAAAGAGAGTGTTCATTCACTTGTGTGAAAAGCACTACCATGTCTTCCCTGACCGGGTAGGGGGTGTGGGCTTAAAGAGTATTCAAGCTTGATGAAAGCTTTTCTTTGTTGGAAAGCTCAGAATGGTTCCTTCATAATTTTCCTACCCGCAGTAGCAGGTAATCTATTCGGGAATTACCGGATACCAGATCAATAGTTGACCTTCCGGCTAGTTAAGCAAACCAATTCATCTCAGAAAACAATGTTTCAGTTTGATCCTGCTCTCATAAACACTCGAGAGTGGTAGTCCCGGTTAGACATAACCATATCTTGTGCAAAAGAGCAAACAAGCACAATGCACTTTATGATTTCCTCAAAGATGTAACTTTGATTGAAAACCTGCCCTCTCACTTAAAGTTCGAGGGTCTTCTATTCAAGAACTCACGAGTTAGATTGAATTCCCTTACTCCAAACTTTCTGTGTTCAATGATTCCCGTCCCACTACGGGGATTGGATTCTATGTACATTAAGGTGTACACTTTCAGCTTTTATTGCTGACTCTACCATCTGTTGCAAAGTATTTTGCAAATGCGTCTACAAAATTCGGGCAAAAGTCCTTTGTTGAATTTCTTCATCTTTCCTTCCTCAGAGAGGATCGAGAGTGGAGCTACCTTGGCAAGAGTGAACCACTACTTGCTTTGACTCACTCGTGTTCCTATTGGGCAAACCTTCTTGGATGCCTTCCTCAAAGTGTAGAGGAAAAAAATTTGTCCAAAAATTCAGCCTTGAATTGAATCCAAGTCTTGTTGTAAGTTCCTTCGAGAGCTTTGGTATACCACCAAGTACTTGCAATCCCCTTGAGGCGTTTAATCACATGCCTCATCTTCGACGCTTTTTCAGAAATTGCCGTTTGCAAAGGCAACTCCAAACTTGTTGAATCAAAGCGGTAGCTTTCGGGGCATCTTCCCTTCCGTCAAAAGTATCAAACTTGATTGGAAGTGTTCCTAGGTCTAGAGACCTTCTTCATATCCTTCCCGGAATGACGGGATTTCATGGCTATAGTTCTGGATTGACGTTCATGGTATTTTCTGGATTCTGAAGAATCTCGAGCATTCCGCTCCTTGGATTCTCTAGGTTCTTGAGCATCATGCTCTTGTCGCCTTCTCAGAGAATCCCAAGCCTTGTGTCGACTTCTTGCAGAGAGAAAAAAATTTCCAACTCTGCGAGCTTTTCCTTGCAGGACTTAGGGTTCCGCCTGCTTACTTCTCTCTTGGCTTGTCATGGCTTCTTCCCGTATCTTCCCAGAGTCGTCCTCCTTTACAGAGAAAGAGAGGAGACCATGCTCTGATACCACTGTCACAAACGGGAGCGCATAATACATTCAGATAAATAGGATTTATCACTTATTACTGAAGCCAGAGGATATAGAGAGAAATAAATAGAGAGAGAGATAGAGAGTGAGAAGATCGACACAGTATTGGGGACCAGAAGAGGCTGGTCCCCCCCCATAATAGTATCTTTATTACTGAGGAGAAGTCTATACAAGCACTTGAACCGAATGTATTACCATGTTCGTTCTAGAATAAGACTTCATGGTTCCTGGAAGCCTCAGCTTCCGATTCCTAGGGCAAAACCCTATTCCAAGGAACTTCCGTTCCTTATTCCACTTCCTCGAGAATCAAGGTTCTCGCCTTTGGATCTCACCTTCCATACTCAGGGCGTGGCATCCCTGCAACTCTTTTCCAATTCTCTTTCCAGAGTCCTCTTCCCGCAGAACAACTCTGCTTTCCCGGACATGAAGTCCTTACTTGGAAATCCCAACTTCCGGATCACAACTTGAGAGACTACCTCTCTCTGATCCGTGGATCTACTTCCCAAACTCGGGTACGAAACACTTGGGCTGATCTGGCTCTAGTTCCTCAGAGCACTTTTCTCCTGCAGAGGCTCATACCTTCCTCTGCTCCTACTCCCTCACTAAGAGGAAGCACACATGCAAACAAATACTCAGAGTTCATAACATGAAAATCGTTACCTTCAAAGTCTTGACGCTCGAAACGCAACTCCGTTCTCGAAAAGCAATTCCCCGGAAGAGATCTCTCCATAGAAAATCCTCTCTTCCAATCCTACACACAAAAGAGGTGTGTTCTCGGGTTCCTTCTTGTAAATCAGCCCCCTCTACGACGTTTATGGGCTGAAAAGAGAGAAAAACAGCAACTTGTCGCGATGGAAACACGCTTCGTAGGCACTTCTTCGCGAGGGAACTCGTGCACTGGGTCTTGGCGACATCTGGTACACTTGGGGCAGCCATGGGCATCACCGGCAACGTCTTCTTTACGGCTGAAATCTGCAGCAACATCTCCTCCTTGCAAAGATTGGTCCTCCCCTCTGAGTGAGGGCATGTGATGCTTTTATAGCTCCTAGCCACGGGCACGATAGCTGCTCGCGTAGAGATCGCGGCCGTTTGTTTGTTTTTTTTTTGTATTTTTTTTTTCATTTTTTTTTTCTGTTCTGCCAGAAAAAGAGAGAGAAAACGTTGGCTGATTTGTTGCCTTATTTATCAGATGGCTGCCCACTTATTAAGTGGGCGGCTGGCGTATTTTAAAAATAGTCTGAACCTGCCCAAAAACTCAATAAAACCTTATAAGTTAAAAACAATGCTTTCACAGCACTTCCCAGGCGTCCGTGGATGGAATCACACGCACAGTTGCAATGCAGACATAGACTTGCTCGCGGGAAAGCATCTGCTTTCCCGAAAAGCAATCCCGCTTTCTCAGAAAGCATCTGTTTTTCCTCAAAGTTTCCTCTGAACCCATCTTCATTCAAGTGCTTGCTTTTTCCTTGTGCACAATTCTAACACAGTTCGGAATTTCCTCCCGACTATGGATATTCCCTTTCCGATGCACCCGTCACCCACCTTGTGACGCATCAGGAATACCCATCACCTAGTCCTTTTCTACCGAACTTACGGTACAATCTCCTTCACGATGCTCTATGTCACCCATCCTATGACGCATCAGAGATATCCGTTCCCGGATGGTCGGATACTTCTTCCCAATGCTCCCTGTCACCCATCCGATGTGACGCATCAGAAGTACCCGTTCCTTGTGGCCTTACAGATATTCCCTTTCACAGTGCTCCCGTCATTACTCTGAATGACGCACTAGGAATATTCTGTACTCGGATGTCTCCAGTGAGAAAAACCCTCTCACTTAAAATTCCAATAATTCATTTAGAATTATTTTTCCTTGGTGTTCCAAGCGAGAAAACCCTCTCACTTATAAATCCAATAATTCATTTAGAATTATTTTTCTGTCAGATAAAGCCAATTTGGCAACATCCCTCTCACTTATAAACAGTTGTCCTCAACTATAGAGGTCCAACTGAACTGCCAAGGAGAAATCGGAAAAATTCCAAATGTTGCTCAATGGTGAGTTGAGCTAGTCCTTTCTCAAACGAGAACTTAAAAATTAAATTACTTAAAAATTCAATAATTCAATACTTACCTTACCGGTTCATGTCCTTCCTCTAGTACCTCGAGGATATCCTTCAGTAATCATCAAACTTACAAGCCATGTAAGAACTCGTCATTCGCGTCTTTCCAATAGATTGGAAGTTTCCTCATTCGAGAATCTTTTAACTCGATTCCACCTTCTCAATTCCGAGAAGAATAATCCTCCTAGAAATCAATCTAGGTCTATGTCCTTGCGCATGACCTTGCGCTATTAGTCCTGAGGATATTAAACCTCTTGTCTCCTCCCGCATAGGGCATGTCGAGAGCATTAAGCTCATGTGAATCGTCCTGTGGCAGACAAAGTGTGCCAGCTTACCAAAGTAAGTTCTTATTCCGGGCCTTTGCTTTGGGTAGGCCAATTGTTCTGATCCAAAGTTTCCTTATCCGAGACTCTATTAACTTGATTCCGTCTTCTCAAATTCGAGAAGAATAATCTTCCTAGAAATTAATCTAGGTATCTATCCTTGCGCATAATCATGCGCTGTTAGTCCAGAGGGTATTAAACCTCTTGTGTCCTCCCACATAGGGAATGCCCAAGTCATGGAGCATTAAGCTCGATGTCTTTCTTTCACAATTTGCGATCACCTTAAAGAAGGTTCTTGTTCCGGGCCGTCGCTCAACGTAGGCGGACGGTTCCAATCGGAAGATTCCTTGTGCACGGCGGCACTTCCTTCCAATTTTTTCCCTCCTGCGAGTTATTACCACCAGCAGTGTTTTCCAGACGCCCATTAGAGTGTCGTCCTTACAGAATCATAAAAAATGATTGACCTTGCGAGCATCAATGACGCCTTGCAAAATCTCAGGCAGATAGGATTCTAGCCATAGGATATTCCTAACTCTTAATCATGAGTTTAAGTAATTAATGAAGGTTTAGGAACTCGAATCCTTACAAGGACGGGTTGGAAACTGAAAATGCAAGGGCTGAAATGCTTAAATTTGGGAAACACTGACTTTCTGCTGAATACTGACACTGTATCGGTGAGAATGGCGACGACGACGACTCGACGACGATGCGCTGAAAACGCAGATGCTGAAATCTGAAAACAGCGGGCTGAAATTTCAAACGCTGGCTGATCCGATGGTACGGCGAGGATCTGCTGCGGGTAGGTGAGATCTGCGAAGGTAAGGAGTGGATCTTCAATGGCTAAGGGCTGAAAACTGAAAACGCTACCTGATCTGGCTGACCTGGCGATGGAAATTGCAAAGCTAGGAGGAATTGCTGGAGAAAACGTTGGGGCTGATCTGCAACAGAAAACTCTAGCAAGTCTTGTTGGCTGAAAATGCTAAAGCTCTCTGCCGGTCTGGCTGAGAAGATGCACTGCAAGTTGCTCGAATTCCTTCTGCTCTTCTGCTGGGAATAACCACCCCCCCTTTTGCTTATATAGGTCAGACTGGATGAAAAACTGCCGCAAAAATGCCATGGAAATTTGGTTGTACTGCCTTGGACAATGCAAATGCTGGGTGGTACTGGGTTGTGCAATCTGAGGATATGCAACTACTCTTAAGTGCCTGGACATGCACGGCCTATGCACAGGCTCACAAGGGTACCACAAAACTTCCTATGCTAACTTGAACCCTAGACCTGAGATAGCTTGTCCACATGCACATAGGGTTAAATGTGCACGTGACAGGGGGATGCCACAAATTGGTGACATGGCATGCCCAAGTGAGGATCTGGGCAAGGATTGAACTCATAAAAACTTAAAGTTGTAGCTGTGGGGCCTAGGGGGTTAGAGATTAAAAACTCTAATCTTGCCCAACTTAAGGAACACCGGACGAGGGGACTAAACCCTAGGTGAAAAAAGCGTCAGGGTTGAATCTCAGATTTTTGCGAATTGCATTGGTTGCCATGTGGCATTGCTTTACGAATTTCCGTGATTTATGTTGGGTGGTTGCTGTACGAATTTCCCTGATTTATGTTGGCTGGTCTAGCGGATTTGCGCAAGGCTTTTTGAGAGAGGTTGCTTTTGGGGTTTAATGATTTTGGATGAGAAGCTTTTGGGACTTTGATTTTGGGCATCCCTTTATTGTTTATAAGGACCCTTTGGGCCTCACTCAGAGGGCATCTAGACGCAGAGTCTCGAAGCAGAGGATTCTCAGGAGTTGTACCTTTGTGAAGCAATAATAAAGAAATACCAAAAGGGGTGCTAGTCTTTCGGGGCAGTGCATCTTGGCTCGGAACTCTATCGTGCCATGTCGATTCTCGTCTTCTGTGTGTGTGTGTGGAAGTTCAATTATTTGCAGATTTTGTTTGTGTGTTGCTGTTGATTTCTCGCTTGGAGTGTCCAAGCCTATAACACTTACACAGACATTGTGATCATGTAGTGGCAGGGTTTCTCATCCGAGATTTAGATCCAGCCAGGTGGAGGTGCACAAGATCTATGCTCTCAGAGCATGTTAGAGGTGGTATCCATGGGGAGACCGAGCTAATGGTCTCTTGTGCAAGAGCAGTTAGCAGTGTCAGACAATTGTGTGTACCTCGGGCCTGTTCATTGGGGCATGTCAACATATCTATGCTGGACCACCCTTGGTCACTTGTATAAGCAGCTTGTTATCAACATGAAGAGCCTTTCCTAGATCTCTCTCTCTCTCTCTCTCTCTCTCTCTCTCTCTCTCTCTCTCTCTCTCTCTCTCTAGCAGAGACTATGGGCATACGGGCACCTGGACAGGCTGGTTTGAGGAGGGGTTTCTCCACACTAGATCATGTCTTGACACTCAGAGCTATCATTGAGGAGGGTCGAGCACATGGTAGACGGATATATTGCAGCTTCCGCAAAGCTTTTGACACAGTACCGAGGGCCAGATTGATGCGCCGACTTATGGAATTGAGGCACCCACAGAGCTGATATGGGGGATTATGGCATTGTATAGTTTAGTGATGGGTCAGATACCCCAGAGGGGATATCTGACATAGTTTACTCCACTATCGGAGTGAAACAGGGATGCCCATTGTCCTCTACTTTATTTGGTATGTATGTTGATGAGGTCTCTGATTATATTGACAGAGGAGGAGATAGAGGTGCTCAGCTTGCAGGGACATGGATCCCTCTTTTATTGTATGCTGACGATGTCGTGTTGATATCAGAATCACCAGCGGGTATGCAGAGACATTTGGACGCATTGCATAGTTTTGCAGGGGATAGTGGATTATCTGTCAACATTGGTAAAACCAAGGTCATGGTATTTAATACCACGCCACAGTGGGTCACATTCACATATGGTCAGGACATGACGGAGTACACTGATGCATACACATATCTTGGGGTGGTCTTTAGTGGACCGAAGTTCACACTGAGAGTGGCAGCAAACACTAGATTGACTCGTGCCTATGTAGCTCTAGGTGGTTTAGAGAGGATTTGTTCGCAGGTTCAGTTCCAGGAACCTCGAACAAAGCTCTGGCTCTCCGACACTTTGGTCGCTTCAGTTATGCACTACGGGGTTCAGGTTTGGGAACCATCTGTTGACAGTGCTGGATGGAGTAATATGGAGAGGCCCTTGGTATCTATGATTTCTAGGCTGATTAGAGCCAAGGCCTCAGTTCCACATGACATCATTTGAGGGGAGTTGGCTGCCCCACCTATGGAGATTGAGGCACTTTCCATATCAGTATCATTTGTACACAGCTAATGGGACACCACCAGGGACAGATATGCTAGGCTTGCTCTTGATTTGTTCAGACAACTCCATTACAAGGAGATACATCATGTTGGTATGCACAAATGAGCTCATGGTTTCAGAGGCATGGTTTCAGCATGGACAGGATGCCCCCTTGTCTCTTACACGGATGGAGATTACTAGACTCATTCGGTAGGATCTTGATACCAAAAGGACATGGATAGAGCCATCACGGGAGTTGGGTACGAAGAGGGCTTTCTATAGAGAGCATCTTCTCCAACTCACGACAGACAGATTTGTCACACGGCCCAACTACATGGACACACATCTATCTCACCAGCTTGGGATTGAGACAGTGCTAGGTGCAGTAGAATGAATGTTGTATTTTCTCAAGATTAGTGATCTTTATTGCTCAAGGTTCCTTTTAGTTCTTAGGGAAAGAGAGAGCTTTCTGTCTTATGGAGAGTGCTATGATCACGAACAAAGTGAGTGGATATTGTGCATGCAAGTGAATGAGATTGAGAGAAGGAGAGAGAAGAGATACGACACCCGAGAGGTTGTAAAACCCTCCTCCGAAGGCCCCACTCTCGTCGGCGAGAGTGGTCTACTTTGATTGCACAAAGGTGTACAATGCGTATGCAATGGGACTATGCCGATGACGACGACGGTGATGACGACGATGACTTCGTGGCTGAAATCTGTGGTCTTCTAATTGCTGATTTTCGGGACTGTTTCGGTGGCTGAAAATGACTGTTTTGGCTGTGTTTTTATGGCTGAAAATGTGGGAAAATCTGCAACCAACTTGGGGGCTGATCTGCTACTGAGTCATAGGCTGAAAACTGCGAGGATCTGCTGCTGGTTTGGGCTGAGAATTAAAAACGCTGATGCTGCCTTTCTCATGCCAAAAACGCCAGGCAGTTTTGGGGTCAGAAAACCAAAAACGCTGGGCTTTGTGGCTGAATTCGCTGAGGAATTGCACTTACGCTGGCTGATGCAGTCTCTTGCCAAAAACGCTGACTGTGGGAGGTCAAAAACGCCAATAGGCTTGGGGCAGATGCTTGGTGAGAAAAACGCTAAGGAGATGGTTGGGGATGGCGAGGCAAAACCCTACCTACTTTTGTTGGAAAGTCACTTAAAAATAATAAGTGAAAATAACCAATAAATAGGAAAATAGGCTAAATGCACTGGAAAATTCCCCTAATTGATGCTAATGGATTCTGATGGGAATTCCGATGATCATGCTGTGTGCAACCGGAGGATATACATCTATGCTAAGTGACTGGGCATGCATGGTCTACGAATAGACTCACAAAAGTGCCAGATCATTGCTAATCTAAACTGATTGGACTGACTGAACCCTGCTGTGGTGTAGCTTGTCCATGGACACATAGGGTTGGGATGTGTCACGTGACATCCCCTCCTTTTCAAAGTGAGGTACTGGTACCGAACTGTATGGCGTCGAGGGAGATCGCCAACAGCATCCGGAATCCTGGAAGGGACTCTTCGCCGGCCCACTCTGCTGTGTGGGTCGAGCGGTACTTGAACTTCATAAAGGTCTGCAACGCTTGCTTCTTTGGGCCGCGCCGAAAGCGACACAAAGTCTTATGAATCTCCTTTCTTGCTTCAACTTCGTCTAGAGTCCTGCTTCCTTCGTCTTCAAGAATCTCTATGGCTGAAAATTCCTGAAACCATCTCCAACACAAAACCATGAACATACCCATTCCATATAAAGTGAAGGGAAAAAATCTTGTCTTCTCTAAAGATTGTGTGTGCAATGTAGATGAACATAGAGACGGAGTGACAACCCGATCATCAAACACATACAAACAATGAGATCGAATCTTTTCTGTTTGATCAAAATCATTCAACTGTGGCAAATCACGATGGAATTGCCCATGCTTGGTGCTCATACTATCATGTGCTCTTTTGGAAACTGTGTCATGCCAAGGAAGAGACATGGAATGCGACTTCCTTACATACAAACTTTTCAGCTTTTCATGAACAATCCGCATACATTCGTGCTCATCCATGAGAGAAACGTGCTCAACATACAATATGTCATGCCTAGGAAAAGGGATCACATAACGATGATGACTAAAATACAGGAAACCTTCACGAATGAAACACTCGAACAATGCGTGCGTATCAATCATGCGAACACATAATACTTCCTGTGAGGGTTCGTTGGACCAAGGCTCGAGAGCCAAGATCGGTTCTTCGGGATCTATCGAATCTTCTTGTGGGGGATCTGTGGATCTCGACTCGAAAGCCAAGATCGATTCTTGGTGATTGATCGAATCTACAACGATGTTAGCTTCGCTAGAAAAAGCATCCACTAACACATCATCCATGTGAACAATCACATTATCTTCATGCAACTCATCATGCTTGTGAGAAATCACATCTTGATCATGCAAATCATCATGCTCGTGAGAAATCACATCTTGATCATGCAAATCATCATGCTTGTCATTGTCATCCAAATCATTATGCAAATCATTGGCATCCAAATCATCATGCTTATCATTGTCCTTCAAATCATCATGCAAGTCATTGTCAATCAAATCATCATGCTTCTCATCATCATGGAAATCATTGTGTTTATCATTGTTGTTCAAAACATCATCATGCTTCATACAATCATGCAAATCCTGTGTATCATGCGATGGAGAAGAAGAGACCGAGAGAGTCTCCTTTTCCCGAATCTCTTGCATCGGTGCCTGCACTTGAGAAAAGAGTCGCAACATCCCTTGCAGTCGTGCTTTATTCTCGCGATCAAATTCTGCTTGTCTTGCTTGGTTCTCTGCTTCTCTTTCTTTTTCTGCCAAGCGTGCTTGCTCGTTCTCACGCGCTATGGCTGCCATTCTTTCTTGGTACTTACGCTCGATGGCTGCCATGTCTTCTTCGTAGGCTTTTCTTTCTGCTTCTCGTTCGGCATCTCTTGCTTTGTCTTCTAACTTCTTGTCCATCATCCTCTTGTCGAAAGCCTCCATAGGAGTTAGTGCAATCCTTGTCGTAGTAGATGGAAAAAGGGGAGGGTCGGAGAAACCTCCTGGTGGGGAAAATTCTTCTTCGCCTCTCTCATGCTCATCACCTCCAAGCGAAGTATCCATTCCGCTTTGAGTGATGACCATTCTTTAGTCGTGGGGTCTTGTGGGTTCTTGTGGTCTTGGGTTCGTAAGTTCACGAGGAACTTGGGTTCTTGGGGGTCTTGGTTCTCAAGTTCACGAGGAACTTGGGTTCTTGGGGGTCTTGGTTCTCAAGTTCACGAGGAACTTGGGTTCTTGGGTATCTTGGGTTATTGGTTCTTGAGGGTCTTGAGGTTCTTGAGGTTTTGCTTCGCTTGCAAACCGCGTTGGAGAAGGATCTTCTCTTCACCCGAATTCTACCCTTTTCTGCGGGCGCACCCCTTGCGCTCACACCAAGGTTGCTTTTTCCCACCTCACGTCGATTGGCCGGCCGCTAAGTGCACGGTCCGCTCTCAATGAGTGAAAAGAGACACAAGGGGAGGCTGGACAAGCCCTTCTTTCTTGGGATTCTTGTCACTCTTCAACAAAACACGATTAGGAATCGCCACGCGCAAGCGAACTTGGGTTCGTGCGATCGCAACAAGCAAATTTTTTTTCCTGTGGTTCTTGTGGTTCTTTCCTTGAGTAATGCAGAACACTTCCAAAGCTTTGATACCAATGTTAGGTGCAACGGAATGAATGTTGTATTTTCTCAAGATTAGTGATCTTTATTGCTCAAGGTTCCTTTTAGTTCTTAGGGAAAGAGAGAGCTTTCCGTCTTATGGAGAGTGCTATGATCACGAACAAAGTGAGTGGATATTGTGCGTGCAAGTGAATGAGACCGAGAGAAGGAGAGAGAAGAGATACGACACCCGAGAGGTTGTAAAACCCTGCTCCGAAGGCCCCACTCTCGTCGGCGAGAGTGGTCTACTTTGATTGCACAAAGGTGTACAATGCGTATGCAATGGAATGATGCAATGGGACTATGCCGATGACGACGACGACTTTGTGGCTGAAATCTGTGGTCTTCTAACTGCTGATTTTCGGGACTGTTTCGGTGGCTGAAAATGACTGTTTTGGTTGCGTTTTTATGGCTGAAAATGGGGGAACATCTGCAACCAACTTGGGGGCTGATCTGCTACTGAGTCATAGGCTAAAAACTGCGAGGATCCGCTGCTGGTTTGGGCTGAGAATTAAAAACGCTTATGCCGCTGTTCTCATGCCAAAAACGCCAGGCAGTTTGGGGTCAGAAAACCAAAAACGCTGGGCTTTGTGGTTGAATTCGCTGAGGAATTGCACTTACGCTGGCTGTGGGAGGTCAAAAACGCCAATAGGCTTGGGGCAGATGCTTGGTGAGTAAAACGCTAAGGAGATGGTTGGGGATGGCGAGGGTCTACTGCGCGGGGGGGGGGGGGGGGGGGGGGGGGGGTTACTGCTGAGAAGTTGCCTGTTGAGCGGGAAGCTCCTGCTGCCTCTTCTGCCAGAAAGTGCTAACTTGGGTTTGCTTATATATTAACTTAGCAAAATTGCCCTACCTACTTTTGTTGGAAAGTCACTTAAAAATAATAAGTGAAAATAACCAATAAATAGGAAAATAGGCTAAATACACTGGAAAATTCCCCTAACTAATGCTAATGGATTCTGATGGGAATTCTGATGATCATGCTATGTGCAACCGGAGGATATACATCTATGCTAAGTGACTGGGCATGCACGGTCTACGAATAGACTCACAAAAGTGCCAGATCACTGCTAATCTAAACTGATTGGACTGACTGAACCCTGTTGTGGTGTAGCTTGTCCACGGACACATAGGCTTGGGATGTGTCACGTGACAGACAGGTAGATTCAAAGGCATACCAACAGACAGTACGATATGTCAGTTATGCCATGCAGAACCAGAGACAGAGCTTCACTACATATGTCACTGCACAGTCTACTATGAGATACGGGGACGCTTTCACTGCTTATTCAGAGATGGTTTTGACTCGTTAGATAGAGTCATGAGATATCAAGATCAGAGATGTCTCGGATTATTTCTACTTGAGATACAGAGACATAGAGACTCTCTATTGAGAGAGCATAGACAGAGACAGTCCGAGAGACGCATCTCAGATTTCTTACGTGTAGGGCTACTTGCCCTTTGATTCGAACGAGATTTCTCACGTGAAACCTCTCCGAAGTCACTTGTACCTGCGGGGGATTAGCAACTAGCTAATCCAATACTTGTTCAAGAGGCTCTTGCCTGGCAATCACGCATGAACCCACACAACTGTACATAAGTCAAATGAAGAGCCCTCTTATGGGGCATCACATAATTGCACGGAGGGGAGAGAGAGAGCAGTGAATGCTGTGCAAGGCTTCAGTTCTTGCACTTCATTGTACATAGAGGGTAGGCAAGCACACACTAGCTTTGATACCTGCAACAATCCACCATACTGCTGAAAATGCAGCCCACGTTTTAATGCTTCTCTTTAAGTTGGAAAATGCCCCAAAACGTGTCAAGTGACACTCATGCATTAATTCCCCGCTTTGGACCTTCTGGTCTAAAAACATCTCAACCGATTGCTCAGTTGACTTAGCGGCAGAGTAATGAAATGTTCCTCTTGTCATTTTGGAGCTAATGACGTGAACAAATTTCATGGCCCAAAATAGCAGTTCCCTAAATTTTAGGAGATGCTTCCATTGGCCTCTCACTGGTCATCTGACCATCTTTCACCACTGGGACCACATCCAAAAATGCAATGTAGCCCAGTTCTCGAGTGATTTTCTCTAACGATCCCACCTTGGCATAGTGTCTTTATTGAGTTCACTTCCTAGTATCCACCAACTTGCTAAGTGCGACGGGGGGACCTACATGATCTTGAACTGAGCCTAGACATCCTTTTATCATACGAGTTCCATTGCCGACCAACTTCCTGTCTGCGGGTGAAACTACCGTTCACATTGGCCATACAATGTCCGACCATTTGCAACTTCAAAAAGAGGGTCTCAAAAATAAAACAAATTCATTGGAAAGAAACCAACAACTAAAGTTAGCAGTTGCCACGTGCTCGTGACATAGTTAACAGTTGCCACGTCCTCGTGACATTGCACCCCCTAGCTAGGTAGCATTTGAGGGACGTAGGCGTGCACCAATAAGACCAAATGTCCCATGTCACCTAGCCTCACCTCCTTGAGGTGACCTCGTGCATGCGTAGCCTCATGCGTTGATGCCATTGGAGGTTGCCCCCTACGCCTTGGCCTACTTTTATAGGTGACAATTGTGTACAAATGGAATATTTTTCCTCATGCTATCATTGTATTGTCATGTAGGGGTTTGTTTGCTTGTGAATTTGACAACCTTTTGTACGTTAATTTTTATTGAGGTCTAAGTACCCCCAACACATGTGGGTCATTCATGACTTTAGCTTATTCTCGACAATACATATTACGAATTTAGAATGTTGCTTGTGTTTTTAATCATTGTGTTAAGCTTGCTCCAATTAAAAAGTTCAAGAGAATTGCAGTCTTGATTGACTACATTAGGCGCCTAATTTTACAATAATGAAACTTGAGGATTGTTCATGGGTTGTAGAAGGAATCAACTCTCATGGTTTGCCTTAAGCCCCAAGCCCCAATCATTGGGCAGGCCATATGAGATTTCCACTTCTTATCCTTGTTAGCTCTGCAGCTTCATGACTGCAGTAGCTGCCTCAGCACTTAAGTTCTTCCTTCCCTTTGTGTGTCTATAGAAATCTGGCAAGTGCAATGCATGAAAGCCTTTCAAAAGCGCAAGTGCTAAATTTATTGCTCTCACGTTCCATCTTTACATAAATTAAACTGCTATTTTGTACTCAAAGCTTTATGGACTTCTTGGCTGCTGTGATTGCAATGCAAACTTCTCTAGTACGTTGGTGGTGATTAATTGGGCTAAACGTTGCTATTTACTTTGACTATGCTGAAGGTTTTTGTGTGGCTAGGTGACCTGGCCTCTTAGCCCCTCAAGTATTTTGTGACTCCGCCTTCCAAATTGCTTGCTTTTTTAGCTATTGCCCTTAGAGAAGGGTTGAAGAAGATCATGGGATTGCTTTTAGTGTCATTAAGTTGCCTTGTTAAAAATTCAGTGGTAATTTGGTAGTTGTTTTATGGTAGTGCTGTTCTGTAACAGGCATCTCTTCTCTCTATTGTTCCAGATCATGTCCATTTCCATGACATACAACATGTCTCCATTTCAGAGCTTGGTCCTTTTGTGAAATGGGTATGCAAGCTTTCTCTCAATCTGTTGTATCATTTTTGTGAGACTGCATGCTCCATGATGTGGGTGTGAAGAGATAGTATCTGATGTTTATTTTTGGAAAGTGCATTTCCTTCCTCATCTATTTCTACAGTTCAAGTGTTAGTTTTCTAGTCACTAGATGGGAGGGATGATGATGGAAATTCTATTAAGTTTTCGGTAATTTACCAAAGTGGATGGTGCTGGTTTTGATGCCTTTGTCAGTTGCCAGAGATATCGGATGCTCTGTATGATTTCGTAAAAACGTCAAACAGATGTATGTTTTGGCAAACTGCCTTGAGCTCTCTAACAATGTCGCTTAAGCCCAATGGCTTCCAAAGGCCATCAAATTTGACATACATGCTTAGCAACATCCCCCCCCCCCCCCCCCCCCGCCGCCACACCCTGACCCACCCAACACACACTTTTTTGTAAATCTTTGGGATTAATTCCCCCGCAACACGTGCGCGTGTGCACACACACACTTTTTTTTTTTTGTAAATCTGTTTTGACTAATTTACAAGTGGGAAACCTCAAAGCGAGGAAAACCCACGAAAAGATCAAATACAAAGGGAGGAACACAAAATTGCTACGTGATGTGAAAGCGCTAAAAGCAAACATAGAAGAGTTGCAAGATTTCCAAGGATATGTCCCCAATCTCAAAGTCAAAATGTAACGATTGCCTCAGCGAAATCTTGAACGAGGGAAAGGGATCCGCCTCATGTGGATAAAACATGTGAAAATTGCGTTGGCGCCACAAAGGCCATAGCGACCAAAATCTGACCCATGTGAAGAAGATACCAAATCGTTGAAGGGAGGTCAGAAGGATGCCAAAAACCCAAAATTGTTTGTGGAAAACTACCGAGGGACATCGAAGGTGCATACAAGTAGAGATGCGGTCAAGGAAAGCCCTGGTGAAGCGACAATCCCAAAGCAGATGTCTAACAGTCTCATCACCAACGAAGCAACTGACACAACAAGAGGAGCTGATGTGACACGTCGCAAGGAGAGTGCTAATTGGAAGAACTCCCAGCAAATAGCGCCAAAGAAACAGACGTCGTTAAGAGGCAAGTGAGACTTCCAGATTGCAATAAGAGCCTTTCTCCACCATTGTGTGAAAAGACCAAAGCGCATTACAGTGATCAATTAGCCAAGAGTTTTGCGTAAGAGAAGCATAGATAATGCGGGTGGAAATCGCATCAAAAGGAATGTCCCATAGATTCTAATCCTGCATATGACATCCAATGGAATGGGGAGGAAAAGAGCGAGCATATGCTCAAGCAGGCTCCAAATCTGACGATAATACAGGCCCAACCCAAAGCGTGCTGTTGCTTGAGAAAAGGTAAGTAAAATTCCTAGATGAATCCACCACATCATTCACCGTGCGTATGCCTCGACTTGAGAGGATGCCACAAACGGGAGCGCATAGCAATATAGAATATACTCCGATAAATAGAATTTATCACTTAATACTGAATCCAGAGGCTATAGAGAGAAATAGATAGAGAGATAGAGATAGAGAGATAGAGATAGAGAGTGAGAAGATTGACACAGTACTGTGGACCAGAAGATGGGCCGGTCCCCCCCCGCGTAATAGTATCTTCATTACTGAGGAGAAGTCTATACAAACACTTGAACCGAACGTATTACCATGTTCATTCTAGAATAAGACTTGATGGTTCCTGGAAGCCTCGGTTCCTATTCCTAGGGCAAAACCCTATTCCAAGGAACTTCTGTTCCTTATTCCAAATCCTCGAGAACCAAGGTTCTCTCCTCTGGATCTCACCTTCTAGACTTAGGGTATAGCATCCCTGCAACTCTATTCTGATTCGGTTTCCAGAGTCCTCTTCGTGCAGAATAACTCTGCTTTCCTAGACAGGAAGTCCTTCCCTTGGGAATTTTAACTTCTGGATCACATCTCGAGAGTCTACCACTCTCGGATCCGTGGATCTACTTCCCAAACTTGGGTACGAAACCCTTGGGCTGATCTGGCTCTAGTTCCTCATAGCTCTTTTCTCCTGCAGAGGCTCATGCCTTCCTCTGCTCCTACTCCCTCGTGAAGAGGTAGTACACCTGTAAACACACACGAACTCGGGACAACAATTTGTATGGCAAATCCACAATTGATACTTGTCGCTCTTTTCGCGGGAAAGGTGACCTCCATGCTTCGTAGTCTCGCGATCTCTTGCGTCTTCTGGCGGCAGAGTCTTCTCTTGCTAATGCTAGCAACTCCCTCCTCTGAGAGAGGGCGTGTGATGCTTTTATAGCTCCCAGGCCACGGTAGGAATATTTGAGCGCTGGTTGCCTACGTAGAGATCGTGGTGGATTTTTTTTTTGGAGGGCTCTTCTACCAAAAAAAAGCGAGACAGAAAACACTGGCTGGTTTTTTTGCTTTATTTTCCAAGTGGCTGCCCACTTATTAAGTGGCCGACCAGCCACTTTTAAAAATGGTATGAATCTGCCCAAAAACTCAATAAAACCTTGTAATTTAAAAACAGTGCTTACACAGCACTTCCCAGGCCTTCCTTGATGCTACCACATGCACAAATGCAATGCAGACATAGACTTCCTCGCGGGAAAGCATCTGCTTTCTCGAAAAGCAACCTGCTTTCTCAGAAAGCATCCGTTTTTCCTCAAAGTTTCCTCTGAACCCATCTTCATTTAAGTGCTTGCTTTTCCTTGTGCACAATTCTAACACAGTTCGGAATTTCCTCCTGACTATGGATATTCCCTTTCCGATGCACCCGTCACCCACCTTGTGACGTCTTAGGAATAGCCGTCACCTAGTCCTTTCCTACCGAACTTACGGTACAATCTCCTTCACGATGCTCTATGTCACCCATCCTATGACGCATCAGAGATGTCCGTTCCCGGATGGTCCGATACTTCTTCCCGATGCTCCCTCTCACCCATGCGATGTGACGCATCAGAAGTACCCATTCCTGGTGGCCTTAGAGATATTCCCTTTCACAGTGCTCCATAATCAGTCGCACATCCTCCTGGTTATTGTGGGGCATGAACAAGGTGTCATAAAAGTTAATATCTAACCAATCCAAATGATTTTCTCAAATTAAACTGATTATTTAATGTGGGATAATAAACGAGAACAAGGGTTAGAATATAGACATGTGCTTACGGATCTATCTAAACACACGGTCAATGGTAAAGGGATCCAAATGAGAGATGGTCTGTCAAAGAGCAATGCTACCTAATGGAGCTTAAAGACCGTAGGGTTAGCTTCGTTAAGGATCTCCAAAAGTTAGTGTTCAAAAGTCCTTTGACCTTAAGCAAGCTATGACTGACCTTGAGGTGGGAATCCTACCCAAGCATGAGGTGCTTGTTGGCTTGCTAAGTTTTAGCGAGAACTTTACCCAAAAGCTTGAGATGTTTCTCACATGCTTAAATGATTAAAGTTCTTGAAGTATTCAATTCAAAGATAACTCTCAAGAGACATGAACGTGCCATGCTTGATTGAATAAATCCTTGAAGTATTCCATTCAACCAAAAGCATAATAGACACATGTTCAAATGATCCTCCACATGTGGCCTTCATGATGTGTTTGAATGCTATTGGATAGGTTTTAAAGGGGTCCAATGAGAATTTAGATATATAAAAATAAATAATTAAGTTCTTTCTCTTAAAGAGGGAAAAGAGGACACATGTCCAAAGGAAATAATAAAATAATGAGAGAGAGAGAGAGAGAGAGAGAGAGAGAGAGAGAGAGAGAGAGAGAGGTGTGGACCAAGCATGAGGGGGGGTATACTCTCCCACACACACACACACATTCTCTCATTGTGTGTAGGGAAAAATGCAAGAGCTTCATCTCCTTCTCCAAGTTTGTTGAGAAGTGGAGAGCCTACACCAACACTCTTGGCTATCGAATGCAAATCCAACCAAGAGCCATGCTTCAATGCTTAAGCTTGCCATCTTCTTCATCTTCATTACTATGCTATTATGCTATGCTAAGCAAGAAGAGTGACGATAAGTGAGAAACTATTTCTTTCTCCTATGGAATATTTCTTCCTCCTCTTCCCTACCCTCATTCCCCGCTAGCTCTCTCCACCTTCGAAGGTGTTTGAGGCCTTGGGACCGAGGCTCGGGATAGTTAATGCTTTTTGCAAAGTTTATGTTAAGCTCGTATACATGAAGCTTTCCATCTTTATAGCATCAGCAAGGTCACAAGGAGCACAAAGATTGTATTGTAACAAAGTCTCTCTTGATGGGAGAATCTATAATACAAACGCCTTTTGGAGGGGGGACCGGCTCCAAGTAAATCCGGTTCTCATCTATTGTTTTTTTTTTGAAAAAGTCAAGGCTGTATATTACTGAGTACAATATAATCCCCAGCGGATGCCAAAATAGCCTATCACGTAGGGTATACAAGCTGAATGTAAGGAGGAGAGCCACTATAGTGACAACTCGACTAGAACAATCTCATGGTGGTCGGTGTGATGAGTGGAGGAGAAACCACCGAGGAGGGGCATAATGCCACGTAATCTGTCCACCTGTAAGTGTGAAGAAGAGTGGAGATCGGGCCCAACGCCGAAGGAAGGCAAATCGGCGAGCCTCGGTTGCTCGAGATGTGCCTGAGGAAGAATCCCACTGTCAACTCAGGGTGTGAATGATGTCCAACCAAATGGCAGTGAGGGTATCCTGAAGGAGCTATGGAGCCGCACTTAGAATGTGGAGACAATGAGCTCTCCAAACATTCCATAGTGTAATACTAGTGATGACTGAAAAAACTTCATCACGTGTCTGAGAATCCCCCTGCCAAGCAATCTGTGGTAGCCAAAGTCCCTCGCCGATAACCAGTCAAGGTGAGCATAAAGGCTGGATCTGTGTCTGAGCCCTCATAGAAAAGATGTGGGCCGGGCATCGGCATCAACCATGAGACAGATCCCCAAGTAAGAAATCCATGCTGAACACCTGCTCTGCTAAGTAGAAAGCAAACTCCAAGCCACACTACATGGGAAGTTGAGCATGACCAAAGACAGTGTGCAGGTGACTCAAGTAGTTGCAAAGGACAGTGAGTTCATAACGGATCATGACCCATAGTAGCTAGCTAAGTCCCAATTGGAAGTCTCGCATGTGCAATCATCCACATGAAAAAAGGAATACGACGAGCCGCATGTAAATCCCAGATGGTAGACCAAAACTGCTACAGATAGGCATGGGAGAGGCCTGAATGTAACCAGAAACGCATACGAGTGGGCTGCTCTGGTTGCTGTCTCATCAATGCTAACCTTCCAATCCTGACAGTGTACTCAAAGAAAGATACAGGTGCACCGGTGGGGTCAGAGTGAGGCCAATGCCACTCTCCTGGGTCCCAATAAAGCTGAGATAGGGCACGACCCTCCCACACCCAAAGCCTCCAAAGTGCAGCATCAGCGGAAGCGAAACGGGGGTCAACACAACGACGCTTCCCGCGGGAGCCAACTACTCGGATGGCCTTCCATCGAGCACCGAGGCAGACAAGGTGCGGAGAGGTGGCATCATATGTCAATCTAGCATGAATCCCCTGAGAGTAGTCAGTATCAATTGTGAACAGCATGGTGTCTAAACGGACTAATAAGAGAGTACTTTGAGCAAAGAGGCCTTCCCAGCCACAATGGGGAGGCATCTGAACCGTGCCTCGCATGACTGCATCCCACTGTGAAGGAACGGCGGAATCAATCTCAAGCAGTCTGTCTATCACCTCGCGACCAATGTCATAATGTTCTGCCACAAAATCTGCATCCAACATACGTGTCTCATGAAACAACCGCATAGAGGCAGCAGGGCCAGTGTCCCAAGCAACCCAATCAATGTGAGTTCTCTCTCCAAGCTGACGGGGTGGATTAACCGAAGAATCAAGAACTGCAGCATTCCAAATGAGAGGCTGGCGCTCAATCTCCTCACGACAAGAGGGAGGTGATCGTATGATAGCCCGTCGCATGGAAACCCAAATCTGAAGGAGCGATCGGATGAAGGGTGAGAGGGTGGTGGTGGACAAGGGTTCTCTAATACTCTCTCTTGCAAAAGTTCATGCCAAGTTAATTACGTACTATGTTTATGTTGCTACCATCAATTAAGTTCACCCTCCATATTCTCAAAGTAATCTCACAAAAATGCTCACAGTTCATAGGCTATTTCCATTAGATTGGTATCAGAGCATTTGGTTTCTCTTTTCTTGCTTAAGAAGAGAGGTCCTTAAGTAGCCTATTAATGGTTGATTTTGTTAATTATATTAGGGTAAGTGGGCCTGGGATCTATTATCGATTTTGTTGAGCCCACCTCGGCAGCTTTGATTTTAATAATGGAGTCTTCTTAGACTTGCCTACGGCTTTACCATTATTGAGCCATAAGAAGTCAGAAAGGAGCTATCCTCTGCAACTTCGCTATGTTAGATCCACTCCACTACTCTCTATAATTAACCAATTCGAGACGTGGGTGTAGACACTTAAGTCCTATTTGCAAAGGCTAAGAGGAGTAGCAACTAAGGTTTTGAATTGCCAAAGCATACACTAAGTAAACACATAAGTTTAATTAACATGGTTGCCAATAACCAAGAGAGTAGAATGAACATTGACAACTTTGATTTTGCACATGAAGGTGCTAATGATGATGCCCCCATGTTTGTTAATTATCTTGTTACTAGGTTGCAACAAGCTATGGGCAACCCCGCTTTGCAAGCTGAAGTTACTCAACAACTTCTTGCTTATGGGATTTCCTTTCCTCTCCAAGAGGAGAGAGAGTTTAGGAGGCCTCTCGATGAGACCCCCAAAAGAAGACTCTCCCATACGAGAGGAGGAATCCAAAGATCAAGAAAGTAATGAATCCCTAAGTTCCTCCGAAGATGTGGCTTCGCGAAGAAGGCGGACTGAATGATCGCCAATTCCTCCCAAGAGGAAACGGTTAAATCCATAGTCCTTCTCCTTGTCACTCCAAAAGGGAAGAGAGGGAACAAAGGAAGAAAAGGGCAAGAAAGAGGTCACCCTCTTCTCCTTCTTCTTCACCTTCTTCCTCTATCGATGAAAGCTATGGCTATTTTCCTAGAGAATACAAGAGGGGAGGACATCACAAATCTTACCCTGCATGGCGAAGGTCACAAAAGCTAAAGAAGTTCAAAGAGGGAGGAAAGAGTATCTCTTTTTTCACCTATGATGGCACCTTTGGTGCTACCGACAAAGTATTGGCCTTCATCCAACAATTTGATGCGGCCTTTGGAGTCGAGGGCTTCACGGAGTCCTCCAAGCTACGCCATGTAGCTATGCACTTCCAAAAAATCAGCTCGTTAATGGTGGCTAGCCTTCGTGGCAACAACGAAGCCCCAAAGACATGGAAAACTCTACGAGTTTCCATCATAAAGCAATTCCTTGCAAGCGATGCAAAGGACAAAGTGCTCACTGAATGGCGGAGTTTGAGGCTTCTCTCTCATGAGTCTATTCACAAATATGTGGACAAGTATTGGGATTTACATCTCAAGACTACTGTCGTTAGGTGCAGCGGAATGAATGTTTGCGCTTTGCTCAAGATGAGTGCTCCGAACTGTGCTCAAGGTTCCTTTTGTTCTTATGGAAGGGAGAGCCTTCCGTTCTTAATGAGAGAGTGCTGTGATCACAAACAAGTGAATGGACACTGTGCGTGCAAGTGTATGAGACTGAGAGATAGAGAGAGAAGAGAGATACGACACCAGAGACGTTGTAAAACACTCCTCCGAAGGCCCCACTCTCGTCGGCGGAAGTGGTCTACTATTGATTGCACAAACTGGTACAAGCTGAATGCATGTGACTGATGCAAGTCTAGGCTATGTTGACGACGACGACGGTGATGGTGAAGTCGACCTAAGGGCTGAAATCTGCAATCTTTTATCTGCTGTCCAAAAACGCTATGGGTTGAAATCTGCGGCTAGTCCAAAAACGCTGATTTTGGGGGCTGTTTCTATGGGGCTTTGTCGTTGAAATTCTGTAGGTTTAGGGCTGAAAACTGAGGTTTCGTAAAGGCTGAAACCTGATGGTCTTTCCGGGATGAATCTGCTACTCTTTGAGGGGCTGAATAGGCAAATGCTTCATTGGTGAAAACGCTGCCTAAATTTGTCAAAGGCTGAAATCTACAAACGCTAGGGGTTTAGCTTTCCAAAAACGCTAGCTGATGTCTGTCAAAAACGCTAGGTGTTGGCTTTGGTAGGCTTGGGAAGGTCCTGGCTGTGATGGTTGCTGGAGCTCCTTCAAAAACGCTAGGCTTAGGCTGTTGAAGAAAACGCTCGGGAGATGAGTCTTGCTTGGAGGGAAAGTCCACCAAGTTCTTGTTGAGAAGTTGCCTGTTGAGCTTGGCTCCTGTTGCCTCTTTTGCCATTTAGTGCTAGTTTAGGTTTGCTTATATACAAACTTACTCAATTTGCCCTACTTACTTTCCAACAAAAGTCACTTAAAAATAATAAGTGAAAAATGTCAAGAATAGGTAAAATAGGCTAAATGCATTGGAAAATTCCCCTGAAGGATTTTGATGGGAATGCTTATGATCATGCTGTGTGCAACCAGAGGATATGCATCTACACTAAGTGATTCGGCATGCACGGTCTACGAATAGACTCACAAAAGTGCTAGATCACTTCTAATCTAGATTGACTGGACTGATTGAACCCTCATCATGCTGTAGCTTGTCCACGGACACATAGGATTGGATGTGTCACGTGACAAATGTCTTTCAAAAGATAGACTTCGCCGAGCAAAAGCAACAATTGTGTGCGGAATGACCTGAAGAGGTGGTCGAGTATGTCAACTCTCAACAGCCTAGTTCTATTAGCAAAGTAATCCTCCATACCATGGTTGCTTCGCGCATCAATTTCCATCAAGGGGCTAGACGAAATGTCAAGCCTATGGAAAATAATGACAAAAGTGATGCAAAGGAAAAATTAATGCCCAAAATTCTTCCCAAGGCCATTCCAACAACAACAACAACAACAATCCGTCCAAGGAGAAAGAAGTTTACAAAGGTAAAAATAAACTCTTCCCTGAAGAGCTTGAAACTTTTCGCAAGTGTCACAAAGTGATGACGTGGCGGACAGCAGAAATCCTAATTTCTGCCAGAAACCCTAAAATTCCTGCAAACCCTAATTCTCAAAGTAATCTCACAAAAATGCTCACTTTTCTCAAAGTTCATAGGCCATTTCTATTACACAAGGAATCATTAGCATAGGCCTGCCCTATAAAGTCATTGCCATTGGGTAACTTCAGCCCGTGAAGACCACCAAGCGAAGTCAAGTGATCTCACAAAAATGCTCACTTTTCTCAAAGTTCATAGGCCATTTCTATTACACAAGGAATCATTAGCATAGGCCTGCCCTATAAAGTCATTGCCATTGGGTAACTTCAGCCCGTGAAGACCACCAAACGAAGTCAAGTGATCCAAATGCAATAACAAGGGGTGAGTGACAATGGAATACAACAAGGCACTAAGTGGGCAACCTTGGCTGACAAAGCATCCTGGAGGCCTAGGTTCAGTTAGCTCACCATCAAGACGGCCTGAAGACATACTCTGAGCGCACAAAAAGTATATAACATTGGTCAACTTTGGTCTAAATCCAAGGGCCCACATTGTGGCGGCAATGAAATACCACTGTGCCGTATCAAAAGTCTTTCCAATGTCTACCTGCATTATGAGAACATTCTGTTGTGTATACTTGGCATATTCCATTCCAATCCATAGATTAGCTAGATTGTCTAAAATTTGGCGACGAGGAATGAAGGCATACATACTGAGCGGAATGGATACCTGACATAAGAGGTTCCTTGATACGGTTCACAATCATTTTGGCCAAGATTTTATATATAACCGGCATGAGAGTAATCGGCCACCAATGCAAGAACTGCAAAAACATTCCTAAAATGGACAACCATGGCATCGGCAAGCTCACGTTTTGAGGCTGTCCAAGCGCCTGGTCGAAGCATAACTCGCTTAATAGTTTGAGAAGCGCTTGAATGATGTAAGTGCTTAAAAAAGTATTTCGATGCACATCCCTTATCCACAAACGTTCGATGGCGAGCACGAGTCTGCCATTTTTCCAATTTTCGTTTATCATTATGCTGCAGACACACCTGGGCTTGACAAAGAGCTATCGATTCATTTTCAGACAATAAAAGTGTGTCTGCTAAGAGTTGGAGCTGTTGATACACATGCTTGACATTTTAACATTACCATGCAATTGAAACATGTAATGCTTGCCATAATTTGGATTACAATCTGCACACGTGCAACAAAGCGAACCCAGGCAATATCAGGATCAAGATGCATTCGAGCACCACAAGGGGAAGAACATCATAAATCATCTCACGGAATGCTTCGTGCGAAAGATATGCATTGTTGATGTGGAGCAGATATTTCTTAGAAAGAGGCTGGTCATAGTGTAGTTGCCCATAGTGCAACAACATCACAATCGGAGCATGATCAGATAAAAGCAAAGAATGGTCTATTCTCATTTCGCATACAAACTCATCAAATTGTTGTATGTTGAGGACATACCTCCTATCTAATCTTGCTCGATATGCAGAATGAGCATTATTCTGAAACATGTACCCCGAAACATTGGGATGCAAAAGGGTCCACAAGTCCAACATCCGTGTATGTAACGAGATCTTTCCATGCCTGCAATTCCATACTCAATATGTGCAAATGTCCTGTGGTGTTATCTAATAGAGCAAATGCATTGTTAAAATCACCGCAAAGCAGCACATTTGAAAGCCATGGATAAGAAGACATCTCATGCCACAAAATAGCTCGTTGCCCCGAGGCCGTATGTGCATAGACACCACCAAATTAATCTGGCCATTAATCATACATTGAACCACCATTCAATGACCCGTTGGATCATTATATAATATACGCCATAACTGCCTGCAACTCATGCCTAACCATGATCAAAACACCTGAAAAGCTTGATAAACCAGCATAAGCTATCCAGCACCCCGCAAAATACGAGCATTGGCCAACATACTCATGCTGATTATGCTCTTGAAAACCACAATGTCTGCTTACATGTATGTACATAGTGCCGAGTTAATCTCCACTTATCCGGGTTACATAACCCATGCACATTATATGAAATGCATTTAACACAACTATGCATTCAAGAGTATGTACAAAGGCAAAGCAAGGAAGGGACTAAGTTGACATGCCCATAAGCACATCAACATCAACGGCCCGTGACTCAACTATAGTATTCTCCATGCTTGTCTCAGAGAAAGCAAAGCCTACAGGTGATGGAGAGGTCCCATGAACCATTGTGTCTTTGTAAGAGTGCACCATTGGCTCTATCCATGTCCTCTTGGTGTCCAATTGGGTAAGGCTGAAACTGGCCTGTGCCTTGAAACCGGCCTGTGGGGTTGTAGGCTTTGGCTCTCACCCGAAATACTTTACTTTAGACACACGCACAAAGCACTTTGCAAAGGGAACCTGCGACGGGAATTAACACTTATGCACACACACGGCTCGGAAGCTAGAATGCTCCGAGCAGACACCGACAACCTGTAGGCCTCAAAATTGGCGCCCCTTTTGGTATTTCTTTATACTTTAATAGAGGAATAAAACCTGTGATTTCCTACGAGCTGTTCCGCATAATCCGGGCTGAAATCCACCTGTTCTGGCCCGATTTTGGTAGCATAACTGTACTAGGACGCTTCTCAGAGAGTATCCCCACGCAATAGATGACTTTCCCACCGCATACGGACACTTTGCAAAACCTGGCGAGAATCTGCAGCACGCTGAATTCTCTGTTTTCTGCCCCGCAATAGCGCGAGATCACCTCCTCGGGGTATTAGGGACCGTTTAGGGCCGAAACCCTAAACCTGCAAAAATACACAGCAGGCTGTAATTCCCTGTTTTGGGCTCCGTTTCGCGAGCCGATCACATCCGTAGCAAGTCCTCGAGCTCCCGCACCTGTAGGGCTACTTGCTCTTTGAATCGGACGAGATTTCTTACGTGAAACCTCTCCGAATTCACCTGTACTTGCGGGGGATTAACAACTAGCTAATCCAGTATCTGTGCAAGAGGCTCTTGCCGCATGAACCCACACAATTGTACATTAGTCAAATGAGGTTTCGGGCTGATCTTGCGGAGTCTAAGTGCTGAAAACTTAAAACGCTGATGCTAGGGGCTGTTCTGTCGTCGGGAATTTGCAAAACGCTGATGCAAGATGCAAAAACGCTAGGCCTGATTTGGTACTGCTGAAAACGCTAGGCTGATTCTAAGCCAAAACGTTGGTCTTGATCTGCTGTTGGCTGGAAACATTAGGTCACCTGTCGCCGTAGCGTCACCATGAAACGCGTTTCGACAGGTCAGGACAGGTGAAACGTTTCGGGCCTTGAAACGTTTCTCTCACCAAGTGAAACACAAGCCATTTCACTAACAATAAGTTACTATAGTATTAGTTTCAAAGTCGCTAAACGCACGTTTCGGTCTCACGTTTCACTGTGCTTTCATTTTGGACTGAAACATTTCGTGGTGAAACGCCGCGTTTCAGGGTGAAACGTTTCAGCCTTGAAACGTTTCGCGGTTACGCACCTGTCGGTCTTGCTGAGAAGGTGCACTGTAAGTTGGTAAACTCCTCCTGGCTCTTCTGCCAGAAAGTGCTAGCGCTAGGTTTCTTTTATAGTGCTTAGCAAAATTGCCCAATTTCCCAACAAAGTCACTTATTAAAAATAAGTGAAAAATGGATAAAATAGGGAAAATGGGTTCTGTGCACTGTAAAATGCTCATGATGGGTACTGACTGTATGATGATCATGCTGTGTGCAACCAGAGGATATGCAACTACTCTAAGTGCCTGGACATACACGGCCTGCGAACAGGTTCACAAAGGTGCGAGAACACTTCCTAAGCTGACTTGAACCCTGGACCTGAAGTAGCTTGTCCACATGCACATAGGGTTAGACGTGCATGTGACATCCCTTCCTTTTCAAAGTGAGGTACTGGTACGGAACTGTATGGCGTCGAGGGAGAGCGCCGACAATGTCGGGAATCCTGGGAAGGACTCTTCGGCGGTCCTCTTTGATGCGTGGGTCGTGTGATACTTGAACTTCATAAAGGTCTGTAATGCTTGCTTCTTTGGACTGCGCCGAAAGCGACACAAAGAGATCTGTGGCTGCTTCAATGGTCCAACTGCGTCTATGGATGTAGGTCCACCTTCATCAAGAATCTCCGAGGAGGAAAATTCCTGAAAGCACTTCTAACACAAAATCATAAACATACCCATTCCATGTAGAGTGATTGGAAAAAGACTTCTCTTCCGAAAAGACTACGCATGCAATGTAGATGAATAAAGTGACGGAGTGCCAAGCCGCTCACCAAACATACGCAAAAAATGGGGTCGAAGTCTATGGACGTAGGTCCACCTTCATCAAGAATCTCTGAGGAGAAAAATCACTCTCAACACAAAATCATGCACATACCCATTCCATGTAGAGTGACTGGAAAAAGACTATTCTTCCGAAAAGACTGCGCACGCAATGTAGATTAACAAAGTGACGGAGTTCCAAGCCGTTCACCAAACATACACAAAAAATGGGGACGAAACTTGACTTTCTGATGTAAATCTATCAACTGTGGCAAGTCACAATGGAAATGCCGATGCTTGATGGTCAATCTTTCTTGTGCTCGTTTTGAGACCGTGTCATGCCAAGGAAGAGACATGGAATGTGAATTCCGTGAATGCAAACTTTTTTCTTTTCGAGAGAAATCCGCACACATCCGTGCTCATCCATGAGTGAATCATTTGCATCGTACAATACGGCATGCCTTTAGAAAGGGAACTCATAAAGACGGTGACGAAAATACAAGAAACCGGCACGAATGAAACACTCGAACAATGCATGCGGACTAATCATGCGAACACACAATACTTCCTGAGTGGGTTCTTTGGACCTCGGCTCGAGAGACAAGATCGATTCTTCGTGATTGATTGTATCTGCAATGAGGTTAGCTTCACTAGAAAAAGCATCATCTAAACCATCATCCTTGTGAACAATCACATCTCTATCATGCAAAACATGTGTATCGTGCTTCAAAAAAGGAATGACTGAGAGAGTCTCCTTTTCTTGTTCTTTTTCGTTTTCTGTTTCATGTGTCTTTTCTTGTTCCTTGTCATGCAACAAATCATGCTTCTCTAGAATGAGACTACGTGTTTTATTCTTGTCTAAAACATGAGAGAGAGAGATTATTGACATAGATAGAATCTTAATGTCACATTGAAGAACTATGAGAGGTGCTCCTTCAATTGCGAGATTGAGAGTGTTTTTTCTTTCCAGCAAACTTGTGGATTATGACCTTTAAACCACTTAATGCCAAAAATCAAATCGTATCCTAAAAGAGGAGAAATCACAAACTTTCGACGAAAACGGACATTTTGAATGGACATGGTCACATCAAGACATTCATGCGTAAACGAAGAGTGCATGCCAGGAGCAAAACCAGAGGCCCCAATGGATCAATGGGTCGAGCTTCTAGACCTACGCTTTTCACGAGAGTTGCTAATCACATCATGTATACTACCGGAATCAAAGAAGACCATAGTGCGTTGACCATTCACATAACCATAACAATGCATGAGAGATGCATCGTCATGATTGTGAGAAACTTGGGACACATTAGCGTGTTCTCTGATTGCATTAATAGAAGATGTGAATTCTGTGGGTTCCTTTGTGGGTTCTTCAAGTTCGTTCTTAGGACAATCTCGTCTTATGTGACCCTTAGTGTGACGTTGATAACATCTTCCTTCTTTAGAATAAATGACTTGTTCTTTTGACGTCATGTATCCTCCTAGAATTCCTTGTGCAGCTTTTTCATCCGTGTTAGCTTAGGGTTAGCAGGTGTGCTAGCTTTACCCTTATATTCAATTTGAGAGTTCTTTTCCGAAGGACTAGAGGAAGATTGGCTAGAAGAGTTACCGTTCTTACCATTCTTACCATACTGTGGAATCTGAGGAGTCTGAGAGGTACTTTGAGAAGACTTATTCTCCTTAGGCTTTCCCTTGTTGTGCTTCATCTCCTCCATGCAAAGTATCCATTCCGCTTCGGGTGATGAGATCTTGGGTGCTTAAGTTCACGAGGAACTTGGGTTCTTGTGGTTCTTGAGGTTCTTGGGTTCTTGAGCCTTGAGGTTCTTGAGTCCTTGAGGTTCTTGAGTTCTTGAGGCTCTTGAGGTCTTCTTGAGCTTGCAATCTGTGTTAGAGAAGGCTTTTCTTTTACCCGAGCTCTACTCTTCCCTGTAGGTGCACCAAGGTTGCTTTTTCCCATTTCACGTCAATTGGCCGGCCGCTAAGTGCACGGTCCGTTGTCAATAAGTGAAAAGAGGAACAAGGGGAGGCTGGACAAGCCCTTCTTTCTTGGGTTTCCTGTCACTCTTCAAAAACACGATTAGGAATTGACACGCCCAAGTGGACTTGGGTTACGTGAGACCGCAACAAGCAAAACAAAATTCTTGTGGTTCTTTCCTTGAGTGATGTAGAACACTGCCAAAGCTCTGATACCAATGTAAGGTGCAGCGGAAGTGAATGTTGAACTTTGCTCAAGATGAGTGCTCCGAATTGTGCTCAAGGGTTCCTTTTACTTAGAGAAGGGAGAGCTTTTCGTTCCTTTAGTGAGAGAGTGCAAATGTTTACAAACAAAGTGACTAGCACTATAAATGAAAGTGCTGAGAGAGAGAGAGAGAGAGAGAGAGAGAGAGAGAGAGAGAGAGAGAGAGAGAGAGAGAGAGAGAAGAATATGACACCAGACTATTGTCAAACCCTCCTCCAAGGGCCCCCTCTCTATGGCGAGAGAGGTCTATGCTATTGATTGCACAAATCTGGTACAATGGTCTAGATGCAATGGAGTTGCCGACGATGTCGATGACAATGATGACGGCGACGAGACGGGCTAAAATCTAAAAATGCTAGGGACTGAAATTTGCAAATCTATTAACTGTTGAATTCTGACATTGTGTCGGCGAGGACGGCGACGCGACGACGATGCGCTGAAAACGCAGATGCTGAAATCTACGGACAGCGTGCTGAAACCGAAAACACTAGCTGGATTTGTCCCTGCGGCGAGGATTTGCTGTGGGTAGGTGAGATTTGCGAGGTTTGGGGATGATCTTGCGGAGTCTAAGTGCTGAAAACTGAAAACGCTGATGCTAGGGACTGTTCTGTCACCGGGAATCTGCAAAATGCTGATGCAAGATGCATAAACGCTAGGCCTGATCTGGTATTGCTGAAAACACTAGGTTGAATCTGAGCCAAAACGCTAGTCTTGATCGGCTGTTGGCTGGAAACACTAGGTCATTTGTCAGTCTTACTGAGAAGGTGCACTGTAAGTTGCCTCTTCTGCCAGAAAGTGCGAGTGCTAGGTTTCTTTTACAGATGCTTAGCAAAATTGCCCTACCCAGTTTTTTAACAAAGTCACTTATTAATAATAAATGAAAAATGAATAAAATAGGAAAAATGGATTCTGCGCACTATAAAATGCTCATGATGGGAACTGACTATAATGTTGATGATCATCGTGTGTGCAACCAGAGCATATGCAACTAATCACACTTCCTAAGCTGACTTGAACCCTGGACTTGAAGTAGCTTGTCCACATGCACATAGGGTTAGATGTGCACGTGACATCAACACCATATCATCAGCATATAATAGCAATGGAATCCAAGTCCTTGCCAGCTGGGCACCTCTGGCACCCTCTCTGTCAGTGTAATTAGAAACCTCATCTATATACATACCAAATAGAGTAGGAGACAATGGACAACCTTGTTTCACTTCAGTAGTGGAGTGAATTGAATCAGATATCTCCTCTCGAGTGCCTACATGTCCCATCAGTGATCTGTATAGTGCCATGATCCCCCAAATCAACTCATGGACTGTCACGCGACACATCCAACCCTATGTGTCCGTGGACAAGCTACAACATGACCAGGGTTCAGTTCAGTCTAGTCAGTCTAGGATAGGAAGTGATCTGGCACTTTTGTGAGTCTGTTCGCAGACGGTGTATGTCCAGACACTTAGATTAGATGCATATCCTCCGGTTGCACTTAGATGCATATCCTCCGGTTGCACATAGCATGATCATCAGCATTACCATCACAATCCATCAGGATCATTTTACAGAGCAGAAAACCTAATTTCCCTATTTTTGACATTTTTCACTTATTATCTTTAAGTGACTTTTGTTGGGAACTGGGTAGGGCAATTTGCACAAGATAATATATAAGGAAACCAGAGCTAGCCCTTTCTGGCAGAAGAGGTAGCAGGAGCATCGCTCAACAGGCAACTTCTCAAGCAAGAACCATCACAAGCCAGCGTTTTCATTCCCTTGTAGACTCGGCGATTTCAGCCTTTGGAGACTTGGCGATTTCAGCCCACAGATCAGCGTTTCCTCTCATGCATGCTAGCGTTTTGGGACACCGGTAGCCAGCGTTTGTAACCAACCATCATCGTTTGTAACCAGCCATCAGCGTTTTCAAAGGCATCTCAGACCAGCGTTTTACACGCAGCAGAAGTAGCGAATTCAGCCCATGACCAGCGTTTTTGTAGCAGCAGAGACAATGTTTTTGCAACAGCGATAGATCAGCATTTTGCAGCAGCGTTTTCAGCCCCATCAGGCCAGCGTTTCCAGCAGCAATTCAGCGAATAAGAAACAGTAGGAACAACTTTTTCCTAAGCAAATACAGTCAGCAACTCAGCGTTTTTGTCAACAGACAATCAGTGTTTTTTGAATAGCAAACCAGCGTTTTTTGGCATAGCAAGGAGTCAGGTGTTTCCGGCCTTCAAGGCCACATCAGCAGATAAGTGTCCCGAGTTAGGATCACTTAGCTTCGCATCTACAAGGAGTCAGTTGTTTCCGGCCTTCAAGGCCACAACAGCAGATAGAAGTCGTCATCGTCACCGTCCTCTTCAAAGCATTTAGTCTCCCGAGTTAGGATCACTTAGCTTCGCATCTACACTTGTACCAGATTGTGCAATCAAGAGTGGACCACTCTCGCCATCGAGAGTGGGGCCCTTGGAGGAGGGTTTGACAGCTTCCGGTATCGTATTCTTCTCTTTCTATCTCTCAGTCTCATGCACCTTCACGCACAGTGTCTTTTCACTTTGTTTGGGTCCACGGAAGGCTCTCCCTTCCGTAAGTAAAAGGAACCCTTGAGCACAGTTCGGAGTACTCAGCTTGAGCAAAGTTCAACATTCACTTCCGCTGCACCTTACATTGGTATCAGAGCTTTGGCAGTGTTCTGTATCACTCAAGGAAAGAACCACAAGATTTTTTTTTTGCTTGTTGGGGTCGTACGTAACCTAAGACTTCTTGGGCGTGTCGATTCCTAGTTGTGTTTTTGAAGAGTGACAGGAAACACAAGAAAGAAGGGCTTGTCCAGCCTCCCCTTGTGCCTCTTTTCACTCATTGAGAGCGGACCGTGCACTTAGCGGGCAGCCAATCGACGTGAGGTGGGAAAAAGCTTGCGGAAAAGAGCAGAACTCGAGTGAAGAGAAGATCCTTCTCTAACACAGATTGCAAGCTAAAGAAGAACCTCAAGAACTCAAGACCCTCAAGAACCAAGAACCAAGAACCAAGAACCAAGAACCACAAGAACCAAGTTCCTCGTGAACTTTAAGAACCCAAGACTTCAGTGGATGGTCATCACTCAAAGCAGAATGGACACTTCGCTTGGAGTTGATGAGCATGGAGGTGGCGAAGAAGAATTTTCCCCACTAGGAGGTTTTTTTGACCCTCCCTCTTCCCCATCGACGCCAAGGATTGCACTAACTCCTATGGAGGAGTTGGAGCAGATGTTTATGGACAGCAAGTTAGAACGCGAAGCAAGAAAAGCAAAAATTGAGCGTAAATATGAAGATAGAATGGCAACCATAGAGCATGAGCGCAACGAAAGGAGAGACGCCTTGTTCCGATTCTTTTCTCAAGTACAGACACAATTGCAAGAGATTCGGGAAAAGGAGACTCTCTCAGTCTCTTCTTCTCTAAAGCATGACACACAGGATTTGCATGATGAATTGCATGATACTGATGAGCATGAGGATTTGGATGATAAGGACAAGCATGATGATTTGCATGATAATGATGTGATTATTCACGAACATGATGTTATGATGTTTTGTACGACCACGATGTGATTGTTCACAAGAATGATGGGTTAGTTGATACTGTTTTTAGTGAAGCTAACCTCATTGCCGATTTGATCAATCACGAAGAACCGATCTTGGCTCTCGAGTCAAGGTCCAAAGAACCCCCTCAGGAAGAATCGATCTTGGCTCTCGAGCTTAGGTCCAAAGAACCCGCACAGGAAGTATTATGTGTTCGAATGATTAGTCAGCACGCATTGTTCGAGTGTTTCATTCGTGATCGTTTCCTGTATTTTCGTCATCGTCTTTATGTGATCCCTTTTCATAGGCATGCCATATTGTACATGAATGAGCATGGATGTAAGTGGATTTCTTATGAAAAGCTGAAAAGTATGCATTCAAGTAAGTCACATTCCATGTCTCTTCCTTGGCATGACATAGTCGTAGAAAGAGCACAAGAAAGATTGAGCATCAAGCATCGGCATTTTAATTATGATTTGCCACAGTTGATTGATTTGGATCAGGAAAAAAAGATTCGATCTCATTGACTGCATGTGTTTGATGAACGGTTTGGCACTCCGTTTCTATGTTCATCTACATTCCATGCACAGTCTTTAGAGAAGACAAGAGGTTTTCCAGTCACTTTACATGGAATGCGTATGTTCATGTTTTTGTGTTGAAAGTGGTTTCAGGAATTTTCAGCCATGGAGATTCTTGAAGAAGGTAGACACATGACTCTAGATGAAGTGGAAGCATTGAAGATGACTTTGTGTCGCTTTCGACGCGGCCCAAAGAAGAAGACTTTGTAGACCTTTATGAAGTTCAAGTATTGCAGGACCCACACATCAGAGTGGGCCGGCGAAGAGTCCTTTCCAAGATTCTAGATGTTGTTGGTGATCTCCCTCGACGCCATACAGTTCGGTACCAGTACCTCACTTTGAAAAGGAAGGGATGTCACGTGACACATCCAACCCTACGTGTCCGTGGACAAGCTACAACATGACCAGGGTTCAGTTCAGTCAAGCTAGTCTAGGATAGGAAGTGATCTGGCACTTTCGTGAGTCTGTTCGCAGACGGTGCATGTCCAAACACTTAGATTAGATGCATATCCTCCGGTTGCACACAGCATGATCATCAACATTACCATCAGAATCCATCAGATTCCATCAGGATCATTTTACAGAGTAGAAAACCTAATTTCCCTATTTTTGACATTTTTCACTTATTATTTTTAAGTGACTTTTGTTGGAATTGGGTAGGACAACTTCCATAAGATAATATAGAAGGAAACCAGAGCTAGCCTTTCTGGCAGAAGAGGCAGCAGGGGCATCGCTCAACAGGCAACTTCTCAAGCAAGAACCCTCATAGCCAGCGTTTTCATTCCCTTGGAGACTTGGCGATTTCAGCCCACAGATCAGCGTTTCCCCTCATGCATGCTAGCGTTTTGGGACACCAACAGCCAGCGTTTGTAACCAGCCATCAGCGTTTTCAAAGGCATCTCAGACCAGCGTTTTACATGCAGCAGAAGCAGCGAATTCAGCCCATGACTAGCGTTTTTGTAGCAGCAGCGACAACGTTTTTGCAGCAGCCATAGATCAGCATTTTGCAGCAGTGTTTTCAGCCCCATCAAGCCAGCGTTTCCAGCAGCAATTCAGCGAATAAGCAGCAGCAGGAACAACGTTTTTCCTAAGCAAATACAGTCAGCAACTCGATGCGTCAGCAGCTGGTAAATCCTTTCATTGCAAATCTTGCAAGAACTTAGATGACTACACGAAGTGGGCAACTATGCTACCGATGGCTTCTTCTTGCTTAAACAAGCAGTCGGTATTTGCTTATATAAAAGGTAAAGCATACCAACCCCCTCAAGGGCATAAAAAGCTAACATAAAGAGCAGCGTTTTTGTCAACAGCCAATCAGCATTTTTTGAACAGCAAACCAGCGTTTTCTGGTATAGCAAGGAGTCAGGTGTTTCCGGCCTTCAAGGTCACAACAGCAGGTAGAAGTCGTCGTCGTCACCGTCGTCTTCGAAGCGTTCAGTCTCCCGCATTAGCATCACTTAGCTTCGCATCTACACTTGTACCAGATTGTGCAATCAATAGTAGACCACTCTCGCCATCAAGAGTGGGGCCCTTGGAGGAGGGTTTGACAACTTCCCGTGTCGTATTCTTCTCTCTCTATCTCTCAGTCTCATGCACCTTCACGCACAGTGTCTTTTCACTTTGTTTTTGTCATGAGTCATTGTTACGTTTGTTTGGAAACTGAGATTGGTACAGATAATATATAATTGTACGCGCCTACTAGTATGAGTAATAGAGATCACGTAGCCTAGTGCTTGTGTCTTATCATTACTTCTCTGAGAGTGTTTCCATTTGACTTGCAGTTTCAATCAAATTTCCAAGTTCTTTCAGATAAGAGCTTCACCTCATCTTCTGGGGATGATTTGGTCCCACATCTTCTTGATGCCCTGCAAAAGCAAGCAGGTTCCAGTGAAGAGGTAGGTATTTCAATTTTCTGGATAAAAACAGTTCTCAGCAACGCTTTTGAATATAAGGAGGGGCTGGTGCTGTAGTTTTGCCCTAATCTTTCTTGAAGGCACATTTATGCTTCAAAATTTGTTCTTTATACATCCGTGGTTATTGATTCAGGTTGTGGCCTTATCTGTTTCTCTCCTTCGAGCTCTAGGTGTTCCTGCTCGGTTAGTTATCATGTTCTGAATGCACTCTTTCCTGGGACATCTTAGTTTTCTTGATCAGCATCCATCATAATCTTTGGTTGGGAATTGCCTGTTCGTTATGAATCAAACCTTCTGGTTAGAGTTTCTGGAACCAACCATTAAATTTTGAACAGGTATGTAACAGTGCTGGATGTGCTTCCCCTTAAACCAGATTCTTCTTCGCTTGAGGCTTCTGCAGACTGGGATGCATTCAATGTTGACAACGGTTCTTTTTTGCAGCGAGTGCTGAGTGCAAAATTAGCCTCCAGCTTGGGCCACACTTTTTCTCAATGTGCTCCTCAAACCTTGGCTATGGCTGTAACGAATGCTTCAGCTTCTCCGACCATAGAATCAATGAGTTCAACTAGGAGGCAGAGTCTTGAAAGTAGAATTCAGAAACAGGAAATAACAAGAAAGACTACAGAAATGGGTAAGCAGATAGTTGAAGACTCTCATGAGTCCAAGAGCCAGAAGAAAAGAAAAAAGATCGAATTTGAAAGCACTAATGACCTACAACTTAGCACCGAGGATGATGGAAGAGATGATGGTGCAAATACTGCAAAGGATATGTGTGATGTTCCTGGGTCAGAAAAGAAAAAAAAAGGAGACTTAGAATTCGAGCTTCAGTTGGAAATGGCCATGGCTGCGACTGCGGCTATGACTTGTAGGTCACAAGGGAAGGGTACTCAAAAATCAAAAACCAAAAATGACTTATCAAGCTCATTAGAAACCAAAAGTCCTGCTAACTTAGAGAAAGGGAAAGGCTTGCATGAGAAAGCTGCAAGGCCTGTTGTAAGTGGGAGTGCAGTATGGTCAAGGAAATTAGGACCTTTACTGACCTGGGCGGAAGTCTTTTGTGTGGGTAAGGACAGTGGGAGGTGGGTGCATGTAGATGCTGGCAGAGGTCTTTTGGATGGTGCAGAACTGGTAGAGGAGGCTGCCCGATCCTGCAGAGTCCCTCTACGCTATGTTCTTGCTTTTACTGGAAATGGAGCGAAAGATGTCACACGCAGGTGAGCTATATATGAAGAAGAATAAGACAGTAATTTACTGCCTGGGATGGCTTTTAAAACTGTGCCTAATCGCATTTTGAAGTCTTTGATTGCAGATATGTCACCTTGTGGTCAGCTGTAGCTCCCTTAAGAGTCAGCAAGGACTGGTGGAATATCACGTTGGCACCCTTGAAGGAGCTGGAAGCTGCTGGAACTTCCTTGGATCTTAGAGAGGAAGGAGGAGCCGATTTGTTCCAGAAAGCGGTGGGAGCAGGCTCTTGTGGAAGCTCATTCAAAGCTGGGTCTTCTTCAAGACAATCACAGGCAAATAATCGCAGTTCCTTAGAAGACATGGAATTGGATATAAGAGCATGCACTGAACCTCTTCCCAAAAACCAGCAGGCAACTTTTTTTTTCTCTTTGTTAGACATTCAACAGTATTGCACATTGGCAGGAAGCTCATTGTATTTCCTGGCAGGCTTACAAGAACCATCACCTGTACGCTTTGGAGAGATGGCTAACGAAATATCAAGGTCTGCATCCTAGGGGCCCAATATTGGGATACTGTGCAGGGCATCCTGTGTTTCCCCGTGCTTGTGTGCAGGATCTTCACACGGCTGAGCGTTGGCTACGGGAAGGGCTAAAAGTAAGACCACATGAGGTGCCAGCAAAGGTGGGAACCATAGGCTCTGATTCACAACAATCTGTGTGTGTGTGTGTTGGTCTCGTAGGTCTTTTAAACCTTATGTGGATGTAAGTAGACATCTCATTTTATTTCATTAAGGGGCATGGAAAATCATGAGATGCATGTATCTGGCTAGCTCAATCCCTTCATCATCACCCTTGCTCCCATCAATGTTTAGACCACCCTCCCCTCACAGCTTATGGGTTTTTCTAGTAGCACTTTTATTTTTGGCTGGGTTCAGACGAGGCAGAGGCAGGAAAGGGGCGTGCTTCCGGACCCACCTCAAGATGGACGAGGCCCCCCTCCTTGGAAATGCAAAGCTCCGTCCGCTTTTGCAGCGCAAAATGCGGACCTCTGAGATTGAACATGAATCAGCGGCTGTCAGGTTTGCTATGCAACCAGTAGAATACTCATTTGGTGTCGACTCACATAAAATTTTATATATCATTTCTGCCTCTGCCACTTGTGAATGGTGAGGCTGCAGGCAGCCTTCGAGTCTCTCATTATCGTCTGGCTCGTCTGAACCCAGCCTTAGACTGTTGCCATTTTCCTTGATATCCAGAGGATATGCTGCTGTATATTGATTTGTCCCAGAGCGTAGAGAGAGAAAGAGGCGTTTTTTAGGCGTAGAGAGAGAAAGAGGCGTTTTTAGGCGTAGAGAGAGAAAGAGAGACGTTTTTCCAAGCGTAGAGAGAGAGAGAGAGAGAGAGAGAGAGAGAGAGAGAGAGAGAGAGAGAGAGAGAGAGAGAGAGAGAGAGAGAGAGAGAGAGAGAGAGAGAGAGAAGCGAGCGTCGAGAGAAAGAGAGCCTGCGCGCGTAGAGAAATGAAATGAAATGTTATGTTAACGTCTTCAAAATGCCAGAGTGACCTATGAGACCAAACTGATACAAAAGTGGTGAATCTGTTACAATGTCTGAAAAGTGTGAAAGTGTGAAAATAAATGCGAAAAAACTAAATACAAAGTATTAGATAAACTTCTTAGGAGCATTCTGGGTGTCTGGCTAGAATGCTTCTAATCCTTTGTTGTAGTCTCCTCCGGTGAAGTGTGCTTCTGCATCTTGGTCGTGGTCGTCTCGATTTCCTAAGCTCAATGGCCCTGTCAATGAGGGTGCCTTTGGTATGAATGTGGGTACTCCTTTGTGCTCGCTGCTGGCCTCTTGCTTCTCCTTCCATTCCTGCTTCTCTCGATCCGAAGAAATCTGTGATCTGCCTGTGAGGCTGTAGTGCTCTTTGTCTTCTCATTAGATTATCCCTGTGCCGATGTAGCTCCAGTAGGTACATGCCTAAGCACCTTTGATCTTGGTATTGCATGACTCTATCTAGAGGTCCAAAGCCTTCTTTAAATAGGCAATGGAAACGCCCACGTATCTCATAGTATACGGTGCAATGGCATATGTAGTGTAATTCTGTCTCCGGCTCCATTCCGCATAACTTGCAAATTCTGCTCTCAGGTGGGATTCCCCTAAATCTGCCAAATTCAATTTCCAGCTGGTGTGAGGATGTACGAATCTGACCAATAGCACATCTCAAACCATGAGACACGTGGGTATCCATGTAGCTCGGGCGAATCACAAAACCATCTTCAGATAGATGTAGGAAGTTTTCTTTGTAGTCGGCCATCTTTGTGCCCAATTCTTGTGTAGGGTCTACCCATGTCCTCTTAGTGTCCAACTGTATAAGATCCTGGCGGATGATTTTATTAATCTCCGTTCGTGTGATTGCCAGTGATGGAGCCTCAAGAGAGTATTGGAAGGGGGGTAATCTTTCCATACTGAACCCATGTCTCTCAAACCACGAGGACAGTTGTGCATACCAGCATGATGTATCTCCTTTCATTGCTAATTGTCGAGAGGATTCGAGGGCCAATCTAGTATATCGGCAATTATTTGTATCCCATAAACCATGTATAAAGGACACTGATCTGGTAAGAGCTTCAATTTCTATCGGAGGGGCAGCTAGTTCCGCTCGGGTAATCGCGTGTGGTACGGAGGTCTTGGCTCTAATCATTCGGGAAATCATAGATACCAAAGGTCTCTCCATTGACTTCCAATTATCCTGATCCACAGATGGTCCCCAAACACGGACCCCATAAAGCATGGCCGAAGCCACCACAGTATCAAAGAGCCAAAGTTTTGTTCGTGGTTCCTGAAACTGCACTTGTGAACACATCCTCTCCAACCCTCCCAAGGCCGCAGTGGCTCTGGACAATCTAGCATCCGCTGCTTTCTTAAGGGTAAACTTCGGTCATGTAAATACCACACCAAGGTATGTGTATGCATCTGTGTACTCTACTATATCCTGGCCATATGCAAATGTAGGTGCCGATCTCCTAACCCACTGCGGTGTGGTGTTAAATACCATAACTTTGGTTTTACCCAAATTTACCGACAGTCCGCTGTCCTCCGCGAATTTATGTAATGCATCTAACTGCCTTTGCATTCCATCTGGTGATTCTGCTATCAATACAATATCAATTGCATACAACAACAAAGGGATCCATGACCCTGCAAGTTGAGCACCTCTGTCACCCTCTCTATCAATGTAATCTGATACCTCATCTATATACATACCAAATAAAGTAGGGGACAGTGGGCATCCCTGCTTTCCTTCAAGGGTGAATCTGGGCTTATCCTGGATTCATCTAGGTATATTTTTTAGTCGTATTGCGGACATGCAAACTTCACATTGTGAAGTTTTCGTCCGAGTTACGACCAGTTGATATTGTGCTAATTCTTTCTATCTTTTGTGGTGCGTATGCCCTATCAACTACCTCATTTTTGTGCTAATTTTTCCGATTTAATGTTTCTTTTAGTGCTAGGCTTCATTATGGCTGAGTCTGCCCTTGATCTCCGGAATCATGACAGAAACTCAGTACGCCGAACTTTGTGTAAATGTATGCTCATGTGTGTGTGTGCGTGTGGTGTGTGTTGTGTTGGGGAGCATATGTTAGTACCTAGTTCTACACCCACTATTAGGCGTTGGTGGGGATGTCGTGGTATTTAGTCAATACTATGCATGATGAAGCTGATGGTTATATTGTCTTGTGGGTGACTACCATGGGTCTATACCTTGCATTTTCCTTCAAGGGTGAATCTGGGCTTATCCTGGATTCATCTAGGTATATCCCTGCTTTACTCGAACGGTGGAATGAACAATGTCGGAATCCCCTTCTGGAGTACGTACATAACCAGTTACTGACCCGTATAAGGCCATGATCCCCCAAATAATCTCTTTGAAGACCCCTAACTTTTGCATTCTGCGCATCAATCTGGCCCTTGGTACTGTATCAAAAGCTTTCCGAAAATCCACAAAGCAACAATACATCCTTCTCCCGCTTGCTCTTGCTTCCTCAATAATGGCTTTGAGCGTAAGAATATGATCTAAAGTGGAATAACCCCTCCTGAATCGAGCTTGTCCTGTTGCCCTTATGCCCTCATTCTCTGCCCATCTACTCAATTTTTGTTTAGGAATGGATGCGTACAGTCCGGTCAATGTGTGACCCACCATAATGGTACGGTAGTTCCCGGGTATCATAGGATCCCCTGACTTGAAAATAGGTAGGATAGTAGATAATTTCCAAGATTCAGGTAATCCTTCACACATGACCCGATTAAACAGACAAGCAAGGATTTCTGAAAGTAGATCCCTTGCATGGATCAGATGTTCTGCTACTAGACCCTCATGATCATATGCTCTTCTTGTCTTCATCTTATCAATGGCTTTTTCCATCATTTCCGTAGTAAAGAAAGTACTAGTAGCAGGGCATGGCTCTAGCGGATCTGGTAATGGAGGTTGTCCAAATACCGTATATAATGATGTTACATATTGACCCCAAATCTCAGGAGAAGTAATTGTTGGAGGCGATGAGTGCTCGTGAAATAAACGCCAGGCCTCATGTGAGTCCTGACTCAAGAAGAGCTGATATAAATCCTTCTCCAGTTTGGCTAAAAATGCCCTTTTCTTGCGACGTACTATATGCCGAAGAGCAATCCGAGACTGCTTATATGTGATGATCCCAAGTGTAAGCTGTTTCTGGACTTGGGTTCTCGTCTCTCTGCATTCCTCGTCGTACCAACTGTTTTGAGGCATGTTCCCATATTCTCTCTTCTGATCAGGCTGAGTATGTGGGTATGCCTCTTGTGCTGCTCCATGTAGTATCTCTGTTAGCTGAGAAGTAATCTCCTCTACAGTATATACTGGCTCGGCTGCCCACATCCTATTATAGATCTTTTCCACATAGACTGTATCAGTCTCTGGTGTGAGAGTATATCTTGTGTGTCTTCTTCCTTTGTACTTGAGAGGCATTGTATTGGAAGGAGATTGATAAGGTCAAGAGAGCATGATCCACTGCAATCCCAACCGGTCTGGGTCCCACCTTAAAGTCCTCAATACTAGAAATAAAGCTTGGTGAAGTCATGACATAATCCACTGTACTGGCCCCATGCGTGTGCAGGAAGCATGTGAATCCCCCAGATAAAGGGAAATTCTCTAGACCATTAAGTATGGCCAAACCATGTGTATTTTCCATTTCCATGAGATGTCTCCCATATTCAGTGCGTTCTTTATCCTGTGAGTTTCTAGTAAGCCCCTCCTGTGATAAATCCACTTCTCTGAGCATTTCCTCAGAAGTATCATAGAATACTGCTTGAGAGTTGGCCGTTCTGGCATTAAAGTCTCCGAAGAGAACGATGTCTCCATCTCTAGAAAACTCCCATATGTCATTATTCAATATGGAGAAAGGGGACTGTCCTTTAGGTGAGGAGTAGACTGATGTACTTGGAGGGAAGTAGCATATAGCGATATATAGAAATCTACCTGTCTCGGCTCTCATTCTCACCCACATATACCTTGCTTGTTCATCTTTCCTGATAATCTGTAGTAGTGGTTTCAGCTCCTCTTCAAATAAGATTGCTATTCCTCCTTAACCCCGGCTACCTCGTAGAGATCTCTTGTCTGGTCGACCAGCTGTTTCCCATAAATACCCCTTCACATGTGGCATAAGCTGTCCCGGTATCTGGTGTGTCTTTGAGTAGAAAACTATGTCTCTGTCCCTAAAGCTGTCTTCAAAGGCACCTACATCTAGCCTATATGATCCATTACAATTCCATGCCGCTATCCGGAGCGTCGCCCCATAGGTCTCGCACCGTCATGATGAGCGCTTTTCTAGAACCACTACTTTCCCTCCTCTATAAAAGGCGATTTTCCCCTTTTCTCTTGCTGCCCTGATCTCTGGCTTCAACTCTTGCATGTGTGCCACTTGTGTTTTGTTTTTTTTCTTTGCTTTCAAAGTTTGCTCACTTGGTGAAAAAGGTAAACACGACAGACTTAAAATCTGTTCCGTTTCAAGGGTTATCGGTCTCTTTCTATAGAGAGCATCTTCTCCAACTTATGGAGGATGGTTTTATGATTAGACCAGGATACATGGACACTCATCTACCCCACGGGAACTGATGTGCTATTGGTCAGATACGCACATCCTCACATCAGCTAGAGATCGAGACAAGCAGATTTAGAGGAGTACCCGCTGAGTCCAGGATTTGTTAGGTGTGCCAGATAGAGCCAGAGATAGAGCTACATTACATATGTCATTGCCCAGTATACTATGAGATACGAGGCGCTTTCAGTGTCTATTCAGAGAGGGTTTTGGGCCACTTTCTAGAAAGATGCCTCGGATTATACTTATTGGAGATTCGCAAACACAGAGAGGACCTCTTGAAGAGGGGCACAATGAGAGAGATCCAGCAATAGTGAAAGATTACAGATTTCTTTCAGTCATAGACAGAGGAGTCCGAGGAGCCCCAACAGCATAACAACACCAGAGGCACCAATGGCAGAGGCACCAATGGCATACTGCTTGATCGGGCGATAGAGTTGGGGCGGTCCCGTCACCCACTGATGAGGAGGTCCTCTCGACATCGACACAGACTGCAACAGAGGATCCATACCATACTGGCGCGACATAGGAGCCGTCCCGACAGAGTGCCTACCTTGGAGGACATTGAATCTCTATAGCCTTTTGGATACTGATGTATATGTATATGATGCCTCGACTGTTAGAGAGCTCCATTGTATCAGCTCACCCCTTTGTATTCCACTTGTATCGGCTTTCACCCCACCCCTACCCACTATTTTCTTTTCAGCTCTTTGTACTTTTTGTACCCAGACCTGGTATTAGATTCACCACATGTAACCTTTTGGTCTCATAGGTCATTCTGGCCTTTTGAAGATTTTAATATTACATTTCATTTCATTTCATTTCTCTCCAGCGACCGATGCAGTACTTTCTCGGACAATGCCCGATGCTGGGCATCCTTAGGCATTGATGATGATGTTAATGATGATGATGATTTTAGTCTTTTACTTTACTTCACTTCACTTTTATCTTTGTACGCAGACATTGGATTAGATCCACGAGGATTGTGTAAGTTTGGTCTCATAGGTAATTTTGGCCTTCTGAAGACATTTAATATAACATTTCATCTCTCTCTCTCTCTCTCTCTCTCTCTCTTTCGACATTGTCCGTTTCATTTCAGTATAGTACAGCCCAGACATCAGGAGGCAGGTCACATACCTGTTATACATTTACACCAGAGATTGACTTGGTTTATACAAAGGAGATCTATAGCCGTCTATGCACAGCTAGTCCTGGTCTCTCAGTAGAGGAGTGCACCACTTTACTGACTGAGATACTACATGGTGAAGCATCAATGGTCAGAGGCATACCCATACACTCAGCCGGGTAGGAGGTGACATTCTGGGAGCATGCCCCCAGAACAGGGTAGTTTTCGTTGGATGTACGGAACGTCTAGTACCGTTCGGTCTGACCCGTTCCGTTCAGTTCGTTTAGTACGTTCCGTTTGGTCGAAAATTATAGCCGTTTATGACCGTTGGCAGTAGTTTTTGAACGTTGACAGTGAACGTTAGTGGGCGTTTAGGAAGCCGTTTTGGAGCATGTTTGCAACCATGTGGCATGTACCAATGCCCATTGCCATGCTCTCTCTCTCACATGCATAATGCCCCATGCTCTCTCTCTTCCTATAATCTATTTAAGCAACTCCTCCACCTTGTTCTCCAACACAACTTACAAGCTACAGACTCTAGCCTCTCAATGCTCTCATCATCCATGTGCTCCCATTGAAGCTCTCAAGTGACAAGGCTCAAGCTCTCCATCTCTCCCCCTCAAGCTCCCATTGAAGCTCTCGAGTCTCAAGTGACAAGCTCTCCATCTTCTCTCCCTTGGGTCTCTCCCTCTCAAGCTCTCATAATTCACGTCTCCCTCTCTTTCTCCCATCCCCACCCCATCCTTCCAAGTGCTCTCTCTCTCTCTCTCTCTCTCTAATCTAATTGATACATCATACTAGTAGCTACTAGCTACACACTACATAATGCCTCCTCTTCATGAAGCCTTTGAGAAGCATTGCCGCTATTTTGAGCCAGTGTGGGGCAAGCAAAACGCTTGCAAGTGGTGGTGCAAATATTTCCCAAAAGGTATGACCTCTTCCGTTACGCGTCTCATCCTCCACTTGACAAAGATGGAAGGATAAGCGGGTCCATGTTCTAGAGAGCCTAGAGAGCCAAATCTCATTAGTGATGGAGATTATGAGCCGTTATCCTTTGACTATTGTGAGGAAGAGGATGATGTTGATGAGCAAGGCTCGGAAGAGGAAGATGCGGAAGATGATGAGAGCACTAGTGACTAGTGACTAGAAGCTCTCAGACTAGTTACTTTAGACTTTACCTTTTACTCTCTCTATTATGGTGTGCCACTTTTTGAGTACTTTGTAGCCCTTGGTCCCCCCACTTTTTTGTATCATCTTGAGTCTTGACTCTTTACTTATCAATGATCATTTTGGTTTATGTAATGCTCGTTCTCTTTAGTCTTTGAGTCTTGATCTTTCCATTGTAGTATTGTATATTGTAATCTGTACAACTGTCAAGTTTCTTTAAGGCCTAAGCCTTAGACTTAAGAATTATTTGTTTTCTATTTTGAACGTACATAACGTCATCGTACATCATAAATTTTTTTAGTTCGTATAGCACATCGTCGTACATGTACAAAACGCACCGTACGAGACCACTATGCCCCAGAATAGTTGGTATGATGAGGAGTGCAGAGAGATGAGAGCCCAGCTCCAAACAGATCTTCTATTAGGAGTCATCACTTACAGACATTCTCGGAGTGCTTTCCGGCGCCTTGTGCGACGGAAGAAACGGGCCGAGATGGATCGAGACTTGTATCAACTGTTCTTGAGTAGAGACTCAGAAGAGGCATGGCGATTCTTTCATGAGCACTCCTGTTATGTCCCTCTCACAGGAGAGGGGATCTAGCCCAGATACTGTCAGGATGGGCGTCTAGTGTCCGGGCGGACGTAGTGTGAACACGGCCAGTGTGGCCGGCCATTATTATAAAAGGGAGGCCAAGGCCTCATTTACAGTTATCGACCCCACTGGCAGAGTGCCAGTGGTTAGCCCGCGAGGCTAGGAGTGCGCGAGGTCACCTCGAGGAGGTGAGGCCGGGTGGTATGGGACGCTCGGTCTTACAGGTGCACACCTACGTCCTCGGACGTTGGCCCCATCACGGGGGAGCTGCCGGATGGTGGCTATGGTCGGGTGGTTCGTCTGACGCGTATCTGTAGGCGGTCTGTGTGGCTGGGAGATCCTTCCTCCTTGTTCGTTTCATGGTATGAGAGCCGGCTTGGCTGCACGAAGGACCGTGTGCACACTTACGGATAGGTTCAAGTCAGATAGTCTTTGTTTCATGCAATTTTTGATGAAATAGTTATTTAATTAATCATTTTTCTTCTCTTGAGTAAGTTTGCAGGTGTAAATCAATACTATGCTGCTGATTTTTGATAAAAATCAGCAAATTGACAGGCGAAACTATTGAAAATTGGGGGATTACTTATTGATTTTACTGGTTTTTGATGAAATCGGTAAATTACTCATTAAGTGGCTGATTTTAGATTAAAATTCAGCATGTAGTATCCTCTTTAAACTTTCTCTGTAACCTCTTTCTCCTCTGTGCGAAGCATAGAGAGAGAGAGAGAGAGAGAGAGAGAGAGAGAGAGAGAGAGAGAGAGAGAGAGAGAGAGAGAGAGAGAGAGAGAGAGAGAGAGAGAGAGAGAAGTACCTCTCTCTCTGTAGCAGTGACTTCCTCTGTGAGCATGGGAAGACAATGGTGGCGATTCCTTTTGCCCAAGCGTAAGGATCCGAGTTGGCTCCAGCAAGGCACAAAAGTGCAGGCTTGGCACACGCCAGCACACGCTGGTGGGTAAGCGGCAGATTTGCCACGCGTCAAAATTCCTCCACGCATGCGCTCTGCTCGTTCTCGCTATTCCAGCGCTGGGCTTTCGTTTATTTTAACGCTACCAAGTGATTTATTAACTTATTAAAAGGCCATGCCATTTTTTAAGTGTGGACACCTTTATTTTTTAAGGTCAATGTGAAACCTGTGTTGTATTAAAAATCACTTACAAAGACTGAGTTTTCCTGCAGAGAAACTCATTTTTGAGCTCTCTACTTCTCTCTATTGCTCCTCCCTCTCACCTGCTCGTGCTCCCGCCATCACCTGCTCGCGTTCAGACGCTCTCGCCGACGCGTAGAGCTCTTCAAACTTCAACTTTTTGCGACTGAAAAGTGCAGAAAAGGTTCGGTTTCGCGTGAATTTTCCAATTTTTTCACGCACTTCGCTATGGATTCCTCTAGCTCAGATGTGCAGCATGACGATGCGCCAGGTAACATCCAAATTCCATTCACGCATGCTCTGTACACATGATGACAAGCACTTTCCAGAGTTTTGACCAGCATGTTACCGCTCTGGAAAACGCGAATGTTCATACGAACCTTCGCTTGGCCTCTCTCGAAGGGGTCGTACAGGGGCTCAGTTCCTGACTTTCTACTCGAAAATATGGCTCAGTCGACGATTGCGCGTATTTCCGAGGGGGAAACCCATTTGCAGTAATTGAGGATGCAGATTGCTGCTTTTGGAGGTTCGCAGGGTGGTCCAACTGCCACAATTCCGTACAAAACTGCCAATTTCTCAGGTGAAGAGAAGGAGTGTACGGAACTGGCTGTAAATAACTGGCTGCACCAGTGGACCACATACTTTGATCTCCATGGGGAGGATGAACGGAGGATTCAGACGATTCCTCTCTATCTGCGTAGTAAGGCGCTTACCTGGTGGCATGACATGGCAGAGAAGCCTACGACGTGGGTTGACTTTTGTGTGAAATTCAAGAGGGATTTCGCCAAAATGGACCCTTTGAAAGCCTATGCCAAACTGCAGAGTCTTTCGATGAAAACTCTGTCTTTTGATAAGTATACGACGACTTTCAAAGAGGCGCTCACCTTCTGCAAGGTGGATTCTACGCACGCTGTGCACATGTATCTGCTGGGATTGCATGAGGACTACCGTTGGGCCTTAATTAAGGATAAAGCCCCGACTGACGTCGAGGATGTAGTGGCAAAGGCCAGGACGTTCCATTTGATAAATGTAGCGAATTATGAGAAGAAAAGAACTGCAGATCGTCAATCGGGCGAGGGTGCTTCGAGGAAGCGACCCCGATTTCAGCATAAGTCCCAATCACCGCCGAGATCTTCTCAGGAGAAGAAGAAAGCCAGAAATGCTTCAGTTGCTGATGCAGTGAAGAAGGGGGCTTGCTTCGGATGTGGCGAGACGGGTCACCAAATCAAGGATTGCCCTAAGAAGAAAAAGACGCAGAAACCGCAAGGCCGTCATTCGGTTCAAATCCACGAGATCTCAGGTAACTCTGATGTTGTTCAAGTTGAAATCCATCATTTATGGCATAGTTCATCCACTAATTGTACTTTTAGCACCAAAGTGTTTGATAAGCACGATCTTCTCCGTTTCCCCGGGAAGATCAATGGTCACGACGTGACCGTACTCCTTGATAATGGAAGCTCACACAATTTTGTGGATGCAAAATTGGTGCAGAAACTGAGCCTGCGGACGCGGGACAGTGACCATCAATATCGCGTGAAGATGGTTCGTGGCGTGGATACGGATGTATGGAATTGGATGGTTCCAGACTTGTCGCTCGAGCTGGCTGATTACAAAGAGAACCTGGATTTCCACATCATGCGCCTAGACAGAGCAGATGTTATTTTAAGAATTCCATGGTTTTATGATAAACAAGACTCATTGTATATAGACTATGTACATCACTCTCTTGTTTTTGTTAAGCAGAACATGCCTCATGTATCTGTGTCGCTTTGTAATCAGAAGTCTGTAAATAATGGTTTTGCAATATCAATTGTTACTACTTTGGAAATGTATAAAGAAATAAAGTCTTCTGATGTTGACTTTTATCAATGTGTACCATCTGCTTGGTTTGATTCATTAGTGCTTGGTACTTCAGTCACTGAATTTCGTAAAAATGTTTCATGTTCTTCTGTTGAACTTCGGGATTCTGACGAATCCAACCTTATCCGAGAAATCATGACTGATTTCAAGGATGTTTTTCGTGATGATCTACCTCTTGGCTTGCCGCCTTCGAGAGGAGTAGATCATGGCATTGAGTTGGTAGCTGGTAGTCAGCCCTTCTCAAAGCAACCCTATCGGTTTAGTAAAACCGAGGAGGACGAGATTCAGCAACAGTTGAAGGATTATCTCGACAGGGGTTTTGTTCGGCCTAGCAAATCCCCGTGGGGAGCGCCAGTGCTACTTTCTCGAAAGAAGGATAATAGTATGCGCTTCTGCGTGGATTACAAGGGGTTGAATAAACTCACTGTCAAGAATAAGTATCCGCTCCCGCGCATGGACGATCTGATAGATCGGCTCCATGGAGCGTTGTATTTTACGAAGATAGACCTGCGATCATGCTATCATCAGATACGGATCAAATTGGAAGATGTTCCTAAGACAGGCTTCCATACGCATTATGGTCACTACGAGTTTTTGGTCTTGCCTTTTGGTTTGACCAATGCTCTGGCTACGTTTCAGCAGATGATGAATGATCTGCTGAGACCATTTTTCGGCAACTTCGTTGTTGTATTTCTCGATAATATCTTGATCTACAACCAAAGTTTGCCTGAGCACCTAGCGCATATACGTGTTGTTCTCGAAGTACTGAGAACTGAGAAGCTTTACGCTAAGGCTTTTAAGTGTGAATTCTTTAGGAAAGAGCTTTTGTACTTGGGTCACATCATTACTCGCGATGGAATTCGCGTCAACCCTGAAATGTTGGATAAAGTGCGAAATTGGCCCATTCTGAAGAATGTACGCCAAGTAAAGTCCTTTTTAGGCTTTACTGGATTCTTTCGTAAGTTTATCAAGGATTACTCTAAAGTTGCTGCTCCGCTTACGCAACTTTTAAAAGGAGGGGTGAAAGGGCCGAAGACTTCGGGTCCTCATCGTAAAGGTAATGCCCCTGCTGTCTGGAACGAGCGTCTCGACGAGAGCTTTCAGACAATAAAGCACTTGATGACTACTGCGCCAATATTGCACATTGTGGATCCTAGAAAACCGTTTGTGGTTGAAACAGATGCTAGTGATTATGCTATTGGTGCGGCATTATACCGGGATGGACGGCCTGTTGCGTTTGAAAGTAAGAAGCTTTCTGACGTTGAGATGCGTTATCCAACGTATGAGAAGGAGCTTTACGCCGTAGTCCACGCCCTGAGGAAATGGCGGCACTACTTGTATGGCTCTAGGTTTGTTGCATGGACAGATCATCACTCCTTGCGCTATATCTGTGATCAGGGTGATCTCAGAGGCCGTAAGGCTAGATGGGTTGAGCTTATGCAAGAGTTTGACTTTGAGATCCGTTATAGAAAAGGATCCAGCAATCGAGTTGCCGATGCGCTTAGTAGGATTCGTGAGGTCAATGCCTTGTCTATGGCTGAAATCTCAACGGATTTCTATCTCTCTCTCCGAGGGCTATGTCGTTCCGATGGCCATTTTGGCAAGATATGGAACGAGGTCGAAGCGGGACATGACTCGCATACAGGCTTGGGTGATCCGGAGACCCAAGTGAGTCGTGCTGGAGAGACGAGACAATGACAATATTCCATTAGAGGTGGACTATTGTTCAAAAATGGTAAAGTCTGCGTGCCGGAAATCGATGAGATTCGACAAAGGATTTTGTGCGAATGCCACGATGTTCCTAGCGCTGGCTACCCAAGCATCCAAAGAACTTTGGCTTTGGTCAAACGATATTTCTATTGGCCAAGAATGCGCTCTTACATAGAGAGCTATGTGAAGAGATGCGCTCAGTGTCAGGTCAATAAGGCAGAGCGCCTTAGGAAAGCTGGCCTGCTACATCCATTGGAAATCCCAGATGCCAAGTGGCAGAGTATTTCCATGGACTTCATCGTTGGTTTGCAAATACTAGTCGGGGCAATGACGCTATTTGGGTTGTGATCGATAGACTCACAAAAATGGCAAAGTTTATACCAAGAAGTCGACAGTAAAAAGCCATGAGTTGGCGGTTTTATTTGTCGATCAGCTTTATAAGTTGTATGGTCTCCCAGAAGATATCGTCAGTGATTGAGATACTAAGTTCATTGGCCGATTTTGGCGAGATGTCTTTGCTCACCTTCAGACGAAGTTGAGTATGTCGTCTTCTGACCATCCTGAGTCCGATGGAAAAACTGAGAGGATGAATCAGACATTAGAGGACATGTTGAGAGCCTATGTCTCTCACAAGCAATCTGATTGGGAAAGGTATCTCCCACAGTTAGAGTTTGCCTATAATAGTAGCAAGCATTCTGCTACTGGATTTAGTCCATTCATGCTGATGTATGGATTTGAGCCTAAATTCCCGATTGCTATTGGCTTAGAGAAAGTCAAGGAACGCAAAGCTTGTGATTTCCTGTATTACATGCAGGAAATGCTCGAATTGGCTAAGGATAGTATAAGAACGGCTCGTGATCGAGTCACTACTTATGCTAATCAAAAGAGGTCTCCAAGGACTCTAGATGTGGGACAATGGGTTTATCTGAAGATACCCAAGGATTCCAAGACTATGCAAACAGGAAAGCATTATAAGCTTTCAGCTAGATATTGTGGTCCGTTCCTGATCACAAAGAAAATTGGCCAAGTGGCCTACAAACTGGCTCTTCCTTCGGATGTTAGTGTACATCCAGTGTTTCATGTCAGCCGCCTTAAAGTGAAATTGGGCGAAGCTGATGTTGTTGTGCCTATCGAGGAAAATGTATGGCAAGATATGCAAACTGAGTATATTCCTCGAGAACCAGAAGCAGTTTTAGATCATCGTACCCGTCATTCACGTCAAAAGGCTTATGACGAGTACTTAATTAAATGGAAGGGTCAATCTGAAAGGTTTGCTACTTGGGAACCTGTTCGAGCTTTGAAGGCTCAATATCCCCACTTCATTGATGAGGACATCAATGGTTCTTAAGGGGGGAAGTATGTTATGTGCCGCTCACAAGAGAGGGGATATAGCCCAGATGCCGTCGGGATGGGTGTCCACTGTTCGGACGGACGTAGTGTGAACACGACCAGTGTGGCCGGCCATTATTATAAAAGGGAGGCCAAGGCCTCATTTACAGTTATCGACCCCATTGGCAGAGTGCCAGTGGTTAGCCCGCGAGGCTAGGAGTGCGCGAGGTCACCTCGAGGAGGTGAGGCCGGGTGGTATGGGACGCTCGGTCTTACAGGTGCACGCCTATGTCCTCCGACGCTGGCCCCAGCACGGGGGAGCTTATAACCGGCCCGCACAACGTAGAGGGCGGTACTATTTCAATTACCTGTTAACTTTACACAGAGCACTGAGAAGGAAAGAGAACAGAGTTGCGTCCAGCGACTAGAATGTCACTGCGCACACGAGACCGACACCCTGTAGGCCCCAAAGACTGGCACCCCTTTCGGTATTTCTTTATTCAAATTAAGGTAGACGACCGACCACTTAGCACAAGCTTTCACAAAGCTGTCCAAACCTGGCGAGGGCTGAAAACGCAGGTTTTCGACCGGATTTCGACAGCAGAACGGCGCAAAAACCCTTGTAGGTCAAAAACACCTGTCTAGGACGGATTCCCTCGATATCTGGAAGCTTTTTGGTGAGCTGTCACAGAAATTCAGCGGGCTGTAATTCTCTGTTTTTCACTGCCGGGAGCCCAAAAGCTTGTACACGCATCCCAAGGCTCTCACGAGACTCTCCCGATGTTCCCTTGCAGTTTAGGTGCGAAACCCTAAACCTGCAGAAAAACACAGCAGGCTGTAATTCCCTATTTCGGAATGTTTTTAGCGGAGCGAACACGCTTGCGCGTGTCCCAAGGGCTCCCGCACGCAATGGGACAGTTCCCCTGTGAATTGGACGAGTTTTCACGTGAGAAAACTCTCCAAACTCGCAATCTTTCGTGATGGAACTGTGCGTACCTGTGGGGGATTAGCAATTAGCTAATCTTGTTCCTGTTCAGAAGGCTCTTGACTTGGCAAACGCGCATAAACCCCCAGAACTGTACATAGGTCAAATGAGAAGCCCACTAGTGGGGCATAACATACTATACGTAGGGGAGAAAGAGAGCAGTATGTAGCGTGCATGGCATCACTCCCGTCACCATACTATGCATAGAGGGCAAGGTAAGCATTCCATAGCTTCTGTACCTGCTACAATCCACCTGAGGCTGAAAATGGCGCCCCCTTTGTTGATATGCAGCTCGTTTGTGCCTCCCAGAGTGGCAGAATCGCTCACAGGCTGACACGTCGCCCAGTTTCCGAGTTTGGGCTTTCCTTGCTAAAAATATCTCAACTGGTGCGTCAGTTGACTTGGCAGCAGAGCAATAAAATGTTCCCCTTGTCATTCCAGAGCTAATGACGCGAACACATTTTCCGGTCAAAAATAGCAGTTCCCTAAATTTTAGGAGATGCTTCCATGGCGTCCCTACCGGTCTCCTGACCATCATTGAAGACTACCATTTGACCAACATCTACAATGTGGGTTAATTTACTGGCCCCTTTCAACTTATAAAGTTGCAGTGACTTGACGAGTGGCCCAAATTCCAGTTTGGCGCACACGAGCTTCCATACTCATCAGAATTCAGTGGTAACTGGCCCGGGTAGTCCCTGTCTGACCGACCTAGATCCCCGATGTGAGAAACCCATTTGGCTGCAGCCGTTTCACTCTGGCCATGCAATGTCCACTTGCACCTTTTCAAGGGTTTTGGGAAAAACAAGTAAAAATAAAATAAATATATCTAATACTTATTTACGGAAGGCAACAGGAAAAATACACCTCCTGGTGACACACCCCACCCTTGAAATACTGCAAGCGACCTCGCTTGCATGCCAATAATACATGCAGATATCTCCTGATATCACATATATTGTATTGTGGGAATCTAAGATATACATGCTTCTGGAAATGTAGCGTTGGACGATTAAACAATCCCACCAACCTGGCTACGACACATATATCAAGCATAGAAGTCTTCTAGTGTACTCTTGAGCACAAACTTCTCTAGCTAAATTCTGTATGGAAAGAGTAGATACAATTGCTTAACTACTCTCTTGAGCATCATGAACCATGCTCTTGCCTTGCTCCAAAAAGGTTGCATCAAGTCACTGTGGGTTCGATTTGAAAGGCTTCAAGATACAATTGCAATAGCTGAGGTGAATCAAGCAATTCAGACTCTTCCATCCATTTGGCATCTAATGATGGATAGTTCTTGAACTTCACCAAATAGCGTCTTGCAACCTTTTCTCTAACCTTTCTTTCTTTATGTGCCAATATCTGTTCAGGAACAAGGATTTCATCCAATTCTTCCACTTCGGGTTGTTCCTCATCAACCATATTCTCTGGCACATCACCAACAAAGGGCCTTAGAAGGCTGACATGAAAAGCATTATGTATTTTCCAGCCTTTTGGTAGCTTTAACCTGTAAGCTACATCGCTGATCTTTTCTGAAATCTGAAAAGGACCATAATATCGCATACTGAGCTTAGGAAACAAGCGTTCCTTGCCTTTCCTTTTCCTTAACTTGGCCTTTTCAAAGCGCAAAAGTACCCAATCACCAAGTGAAAATACAAGTTCACGACGGTGACGATCAGCAGCTTTCTTTTGCTTAGCCTGAGTCTTCTCAAGAGCAATCTTTATCTTCCTGTATGTTTCATCCATATCTTGCACATACTTGTCTGCCTCAAATATCTTGTCCTTAGTCTGCAAAATGGGTGGGACTTTCTTTCCTCCTTCCACTATCTCAAATGGTGCCTTACCTGTTGATGTATGCACAGTGTTATTGTAAGCATATTCAACCAATGGGAGATGGTGTTCCCAAGTTGCCTTGTGCTCTGAGACATAACATTTGAGCAGGTCCAAGACAATAGAATTTGCCTCTTCTGACTGTCCATCAGTTTGCGGATGAAACGAAGAAGAGAACTTGAGCGTAGTGCTCATGTTCTCAAACAATGCCTTCCAGAAAAGACTCGTCATACGTGGATCCCTGTCACTGACAATTGACTGAGGCATCGCATGATATTTAAAGATATTGCTCATGAATATCTTGACCATGTGTTCTGGCTTTATCTTCTTCCTAACAGGAATGAAATGGGCCTGCTTACTGAACCTACAAATGATAGTCCAAATCCCATCATTTCCTGTGTGCGTCCTTGGAAGATCAAAGATAAAGTCCATTGCTATACTTTCCCATGGCCTATCAGGGATCGGCAATGGCTGCAACAATCCCGGTTGCTTTTGTCTGTCAAATTTGACTTTTTGGCATACTAAGCATGATCTTACAAATGTGTCAACATCTTGACGCAAAGCTGGCCAATAGAAGAATGCCTCAACCCCTTTCACTGTCGCATCAATTCCACGATGCCCAGCATAAGGTGGAGCATGACTTTCCATCAAAATCTTTGGCCGTAACTGTTTAGTAACGCATAACTTTCCATGCATCATGAGAAAGTCATTCTTAAGCATATAGTGCTCATGATGTTGCCCATCAACAAGCTGGTCATAGATCCTTGCAAAATCTGAATCTTCAACATATTGTGTCTTCATTTCGTCTAGTTCACAATGGTACGGAATTGACACTGCTGAAATTTGGGGCTTTCGTAACAACGCATCAACCACCACGTTCTTTTTCCCTTGCACATGCACAATCTGAAAATGGAACATTGACAAGATGTTTGCCCATCGCATGTGCTTCTCAGACAACTTCATCTGTGTGAGAAAATATCGCAAGGTTTGATGATCCGTTTGGACAACAAAATCAGCCCCTAGCAAATAGTGTTTCCAACTAGTGAGAGCATGAATTACTGCAAGCAATTCTTTCTCATAGACTTGCAAGTTCCTTTCAGTCTTCAAAAAAATTCTGCTCTCATATGCGACTACTCGGCCATTCTGCATCAGAACTGCACCAAGACTATGGCCACACGCATCACATTGAACTACAAAAGGTTTAGAAAGATCTGGCAAAATAATTACCGGATTTGAAGTCAGCTTCTCTTTCAAGTGTTTGAACGCTAAAATTTCCTTGGCTGTCCACTTGAAAGTAACTCCTTTTCCTTGGAATGCATGGAGTGGAGAAGCAATCTCAACAAAATTTCGGATGAACCTCCTGTAATAGGAACATAAGCCTAGAAAGCTTCGAATGTCATGTACGGACTTCAAGTCTGGCCATGACCTAATTGCTTCCACTTTAGCGGGATCCATGCGTACCCCATCCTTTGAAACAATGTGCCCAAGGAAGTGAATCTCTTGCAAAAAGAACTCACTTTTCTTCGCATTAATGAGTAGCATATTCTTGCGTAGCTCATTGAAAACTGCGGTCAAGTGATCCCTATGCTCCTCTTCAGACTTTGAGTAGACAATCATGTCATCAAAGAAGGTACCCACGAAGTTTCTATGTGGTCTAAAAATTATGTCCATCATTCTATTAAATGTGGAAGGAGCATTTGTGAGACCAAATGGCATGACAAGAAACTCATAGAGACCAAATGTTGTCCTGAACGCAGTCTTATGGACATCTTCTGGTCTAATGCGTATCTGATGATACCCGCTCTTTAGGTCTATTCTTGTAAACAATGACGCTCCCTGAAGCCGATCAAGAATGTCATCTATCCTCGGTATGGGTAACCTGTTCTTGATGGTATTCTTATTCAAGGCGCGATAGTCAATGCACATGCGCCATGAACCATCCTTCTTCTGCACTAAGAGTACGGGCGAACAAAAAGGGGATGAACTGGGCTGAATCAGCCCCTTCTCTAAAAGCTCGTTGACCTGACCCATAATCTCTTTCTGCTGGGCTGCACTAACCCTGTATGGTGGTCTATTCGGTGGACTAGAACCTGGCACAAGATCTATAGTATGATCCTCAGGTCTCTCAAGAGGTAACTCCCCTGGCAAAGAGTCCGAAAAACAATCACTGAAACCACTCAAAAAAGTTGACCTGTCTTTATCTAAGGTAGACAAATTAGATACAACTTGAGGTACTTCTTTTGCAAAGATCAAGTACGCAGAAAGATGATTCTTTATTACAGATGAAATAGCAGAAGCAGAAACAACTGGAACAGACTCGCCTTTAAGCTTTACATCAAGGACACGAGTCTTTCCTCTATGTACAAGGGTAATCTTTTTGTTGTAAGTATCCACCATAGCATGCAACCTGTAACACCATGGGATACCCAATAACACATCACAGCCCTCAAGCGGCATAATATGAAATTCTTCCGCATCCACATAGCTCTGAATGTGCAGACGAAGCTTTCCCAGAATGGGAGTAAGAGGCTCTGAATGTCTTGGGCATGCCAAACCTGCTTCGCCTGTCATACCCATCTCCTCTGCACGAATGCCCAACTTTGATGCCAATTCTGGTGATATGAAATTTTCACGGGCTCCTGGATCAAAGAAAACCAGCACTGTCTGGTCTCTAACTTTGCCCCAAGCTCTGCACAGCTCCGTGGCATCTGTGTTTGGCTGGTCTCCAACCAAATCTGGAACAAGTCCTGCACTCGGCTTTGGCTTCTTCCCTTTATGGTCTGACTTGTCATCCTTATCCTGTGACTTCTTCTGTGGGCGCTCATTTGCAAAGTGTCGTTCCTGTTCACAAATGTAGCATTTCTTGGCCTCCCTAAGAGCTTTCCTTTCTTGAAAAGTTTTGCCAGAAAAATGCCTTTTTTGTCCTTGTCCTCGTTCCGAAGGAGATTTAGACTGCTTCTTGGACGTATCAGCTTCTTCAGTGGAGGGCTTCTTTGCAGGAGACTCAGAAGGCTTTGCTGCAACATTGCCCTTGGCTGAAAACTGTTTGCCCTGGGCCCCTTTCTTGTGGCTATTAAATCCATCGGAATCTCCCTTCGACAGATTGCTGGCCACTCTTGCATTCTCTATCAATTGAAACATATTCATGATAGTAGTCTTTGTGCAGTAGTCCCTGATTTTCTTGGGCAATCCGCAACAGTACTTCTCAATTTGTTCTGACAAAGGCACAAACCTGTAGAGGTGACTGGCAACAGTGCGGCCCAAAACCGTTTATTGTACTCTTCCAGATCCGCACACTATTTAGCATTCAACTCGTGCCATTCCGTCATTACATCCACTTCAAAAGTGTTTGTCAACTATGCAGGCGCAAAAAGTTGTTTGAATTGGACCCACGTTGTTGGGGCTTGACCTTGGTTCAACAATGCGGTCCACCATTGAAGCGCATTGCCTTTCAAGAAAGTGGTAGCCTTGCGTATCTTTGAAGATTCCGTGAAGTTGCCTCCAGCATAAGCTGCATCGAACTGCTGTATGAAGGTCAAAGCCTTTAATTGGTCCTCAATTCCTCTGAAAGTTTCAAACTTCACTCCCTGCCCACCTTCCTTGTAATCCTTAGGTTGACTCAATGGAGCCACATTATCATGAACAGGTGCCTGTAGCAGTGGTGCTCCATGAGTGTTCATTCCAGCACTCGCATCAACTGTTTTCCCTGTCATATCTGCATTTTGTACGTATGGCTGCGAAAAACCAGCCATACCAAATTGTGTTCCAGGCACTCGAAACTGGCCATAGGCACCCTGAAAACCAGATTGGACACCCATGTTCGCGTACATAGGGTTACCCATGCTTGTTTGCATTGTCCGAACACATTCCCTGGCATATAACCTGTGGAAGGTCCAGCCATAGCTTGAAACACTGAACCACCTCCAAAATAACCAGGATAAGTATTAGGTAATGGAAGGGTCTGACACATAGCCTGTTCATTGCTCCCTTGACCATTCATAAACGGTTCCTGTCCAGCTAAAGCAAGTTGCTTTGGATCATTGGACACCGCTAGTTGCTCAACCACATGGGCTTTCCCTCGAGCATCATGAGTCCTCTGCGCATTGGAAATCTCCTTTTCCTGCAACGGCTCAGTCATGCCCTGTGTCGGAGCCTGTAAGAATTCCTGGATCCTTGGGTTGTTAGCCAATTGCTGAAACATGTCCATGCAACAACGCAGTTGAGTTCTAAACAACCTGTCCTCTTCTTGGAGAGTTGAAGGAATTTTCTCTGTGCCATGTGAGGAAGATCCCTCTTCAGGTACTTGGTCTCTCTTCTTTGCCATATCGACAAGCTCTGTGTTGCTTTCACCCACAACAATCCACGCTGCACAACAATCCCGTCGATGGAACCATATAACCGGCCCGTACAACGTAGAGGGCGGTACTATTTCAATTACCTGTTAACTTTACACAGAGCACTGAGAAGGAAAGAGAACACAGTTGCGTCCAGCGACTAGAATGTCACTGCGCACACGAGACCGACACCCTGTAGGCCCCAAAGACTGGCGCCCATTTCGGTATTTCTTTATTCAAATTAAGGAAGACGACCGACCACTTAGCACAAGCTTTCACAAAGCTGTCCAAACCTGGCGAGGGCTGAAAACGCAGGTTTTCGACCGGATTTCGACAGCAGAACGGCGCAAAAACCCCTGTAGGTCAAAAACACCTGTCTAGGACGGATTCCCTCGATATCTGGAAGCTTTCTGGTGAGTTGTCACAGAAATTCAGCGGGCTGTAATTCTCTGTTTTTCACTGCTGGGAGCCCAAAAGCCTGTACACGCATCCCAAGGCTCTCACGAGGCTCCCCCGATGTTCCCTTGCAGTTTAGGTGCGAAACCCTAAACCTGCAGAAAAACACAGCAGGCTGTAATTCCCTGTTTCGGTACAGATACCTTGGCTCTAATCAGCCGAGAGATCATAGATACCACCAGGGGTTCTCCATACGCCTCCACCGATCCTGGCCTATAGAAGGTCCCCAAACCTGCACCCCATATAACATAGTAGAGGCAACCAAAGTATCAAAGAGCCATAACTTTGTCCTAGGTTCCTGGAACTGAACCTGTGAACACATCCTCTCCATTCCTCCCAGAGCTGCACCGGCTCTAGTTAGTCTAGTCTCTACTGCTCTTCTCAAAGAAAATCTCGGCCCAGTGAAGACTACCCCCAGGTAAGTCTATACATCTGTATGCTCCACAATCTCCTGACCATATTTGAAAGTAGGTACTGATCTCTTGACCCATTGCGGTGTGGTGTTAAACACCATAACCTTTGTTTTACCTAGGTTTACACCTAGTCCGCTATCCTCTGCAAAACTGCGTAGTGCATCCAAATGTCGTTGCGTATCTGCTGGTGAGTCAGATATCAGTACAATATCATCCGCATAAAGCAACAATGGGATCCACCTCCCTGCCAGGTGGGCACCCCTGTCACCCTTTCCGTCAATGTAATCAGACACCTCATCAACATACATACCAAATAGAACAGGAGACAATGGGCAACCCTGTTTCACTCCAATAGTAGAGTGAACTAAATCACCATCTCTTGCAGTCTGCGCATCAATCGAGCCCTTGGTACCATGTCAAATGCTTTGCGAAAATCCACAAAGCTACAATAGATCCGTCTCCCATGTGCTCTGCCCTCGTCAATGATGGCCCTGAGTGTCAGAATATGATCAAGAGTGGAGAAACCCCTCCTAACCCTTTGCTCGTACACCCTCGCCCTCTGCCCAACTACTCAAGTGTTGCTCCAGAATAGATGCATACAAACGTGCCAATGTGTGTCCAACCATAATAGAGCGGGAATTCCCAGGCTCTGTAGTGTCACCAGCCTTGAAGATGGGCACAATATTAGACAACCTCCAAGTCTCAGGTAATCCCTCACACATGGCACGATTGAACAACACTGCGAGAACCTCCATCAACATATCTTTGGCATGTATAAAGTGCTCCGCTACTAGACCGTCATGATCAAATGCCTTCCCGGTCCTCATCCTGTCGATGGCCCTTCGTACTATCTCAGGTGTAAAGAAAGTGCTCGTAGCTGGGCAAGGCTTGGTAGGGTCTGGAAGGGGTTCGTGTGCCGGAACCGTATATAATGATGTCGCATATTGGCCCCACACATCAGGTGAAGTAATCACTGGGGGAGGAGAGTGCTCATGGAAGAGTCGCCATGCCTCTCCTGAGTCCCTACTCAAGAACATCTGATATAAGTCTCGCTCCATCTCAGCTAGGTAAGCTCGCTTCCTCCGTCGCACAAGGCGTCGGAAAACAATCCGAGACTGTCTGTAGGTGATGACTCGTAACAGAAGATCCCTCTAAAGCTGGGCTCTCATCTCTCTGCATTCCTCATCATCCCAACTATTCTGGGGCATGCTCCCAGAATGTCGTCTCTTACCCGGCTGAGTGTGTGGGTATGCCACTGATGCAGCCCCATGCAGTGTCTCCGTCAGTATATTGGTGCACTCCTCCACTGAGAGGCCAGTACCATTTGTGCCAGCTGTGCCTTCTAATAGACGGTCCCAGATCTCCTCTGTATAAACGAAATCAGTCTCTGGTGTAAATGTATAGCGGGTGTGTGGCCTGCCTCCTGGTGTCTAGGTTGTAGTACACTTAAATTTAACGGACAGTGTCAATAGAGCATGATCTACTTCTATGCCCACTAGCGTGGCTCCCACTGTGAAATCCTGAATGCAGGGGACAAAGCTTGGTTGTGTCATAACATAATCCACTGTACTGGCCCCATGTCTGTGTGGAAAGCATGTGAAACCGACTGCTTCGGGAAATCGCTGTAAGCCATTAAGTATGGCTAATCCATGTGTAGTCGTCATTTCCATGAGGTATCTTCCATACTCCGTCTGCTCTCTATCATCTGAGCATCTGTCCAGTCCTAGCTCACCCACATCCATCTCTCCGAGCATCTCATTTGAAGTGTCGTAGAAGACTGTCTGCGAGTTGCCCGTTCGGGCATTAAAGTCCCCTAGGAGAATGATATCACCATCCCTAGAAAACTCCCATATGTCATCATGTAGAATAGAGAAAGGTGACTGTCCTCTGGATGCAGCGTACATGGATGGACTAGGAGGAAAGTTACATATGGAAATATACAGGAATCGACCTGTGTTAGCTCTCAGTCCCACCCACATATATCTAGCATGATCATCTCTTCGTACAATATGCAGTAATGGTTGTAGTTCCTCTCTAAATAGGACTGCTACTCCTCCTGAACCTCTGCTCCCATTCTGAGATCTCGCATTTGTCCTGTGAGCCGTCTCCCATCTGTAACCCATCACATGTGGCATTACCTGTCTAAGGGCTTGATGAGTCTCTGAGAAGAAGACAATATCCTTGTCTTTGAAACTCTCCTCAAATGCACCCACGTCCAGCCTCATAGACCCATTGCAATTCCAAGTAGCCATCTTCAGTGTGGTCCCATAGGTCTCGTACCGTCATGCAGTGCGTCGCTCTGAAATGAAATGTTATATTAACGTCTTGAAAAGGCCAAAGTGACCTATGAGACGAGAAAGTTTCAATGTGGTGGATCTGATACAAAGTCAGAGTAACAAAACTAACAAAATAACAAAACAAACAAAAAAATACTATGGGATCCTAGACTGGTCGATGTGAACTAAGCAAAATGGGCAGCTGGCCGGGATAGCTATATCACAGGAGATCTAGCATCGGGCGCTGGTGGATCTCATCAATCTCCTCCATGGTCAGTAATCTGAATGGGCGTCGTGCATGCCTGCCCAGAGTGCTCCGAATCTTCTGATGAAGCCTTCGTTGATGCTGTGTAGCCCTCTGTAGTCGTGGGCGCCTGGATTTCCCCAGCTCACTCAATCGGTCGATTAGTGTGCCTCTGGTGTGAGACAAAAGTGAGCTCTGCTGAGAGAGAGAGAGAGAGAAATGAAATGAAATGTTATATTAACGTCTTCAAAAGGCCAAAATGACCTATGAGACCAAAAAGTTACAGTTGGTGAATTTGATACCATGTCTGAGTACCGAAATTACCAAGTTACAAAGAACTAACAGTAAAACACTAAGGCACTAAGGAGAAAGGAAATAAGGGGGGGGGGGGGGGGGGGGGGGGGGGGGGGGGAAGGGGGGTTTCTGGGTTCAGATGAAATCTCTCATCGGTCGTTGCGGATCTCATCGACTTCGTCCATGGTCAGAATTTGGTTGGGCGTCTTGCATGTCGAGCTAGAGTGATTTGTATTTTCTGTTGCAACCTTCGTTGGTAGTGGGAGACCCCCCGAGGTCGTGGACGTCTGGATCTGCCATGTTCAGTGGCTCTGTCAAGCAGTGTACCTCTAGTATGAGTAGGCTGTAATGACTGCTCCGTTTGCTCTCCTCTGTCTGGTGTAAAGAACTCTGTAATTCGTCTCTGAGACTGTCTTTCCCTTGATGTCCTCAGCAAGCTCTCCCTAAGTCTGCGCAGCTGTAGCAGGAACAATCCGAGACAGTTTTGATCCATGTGTCTCATGACTCTAGAAAAAGGTCCGAACCCTTCTCTGAACAAGCAGTGGAAGGGTCCGCGTATCTCATAGTATGCTGGGCAGTGGCATGTGTAGTGTAGTTTTGTCTCTGGCTCTAAGTTACATAGGTGACATATCCTGGCTCCTGCCGACACCCCTCGGAATCGGTCAGTCTCGATCTGGAGCTGATGTGAGGATGTGCGTATCTGTCCAATAGCGCATCTTATCCCATGAGACAAGTGTGCATCCATGTATGGTGGCCTAGTCACAAAGCCGTCCTCCGTGAGTTGGAGAAGATGCTCTCTGTAGAAGTTAATGTTCGTGCCCAACTCCTGTGTCGGCTGTATCCATGTGCTCCTGGTATTTAGTTGAATCAGATCCTGACGTATGAGCCTGCTGATCTCTGTCCGTGTGAGAGGCAGGGAGGGTGCATCCAAGGAGTATTGAAGCGGAGGTAATCTATCCATATTGAGACCATGCGACTGGAACCATGATGCCATCTGTCCATACCAACATGCTGTATCGCCTTGTAGAGCTAGTTGTCGAGATGACTCCAGGGAAAGCCGAGCGTATCTATCTCTGGGGAGATCCCATAAACCGTGCATAAAGGAAACTGATCTCGTTAGTGCCTCCACCACGAGGGGGAGGGGCGGCTATCTTGGCTCGGATAATCTCATGTGGTACTGAGGCCTTAGCCCGAATCATCCGAGCGATCATAGAGAGCAGAGGCCTCTCCATACATCTCCATCCATCTGTATTACCAGACCTCCCATGGTGGTCTACTGAGGGTCCCCATACCTGAACTCCATAGAGCATAGCTGGAGTCACTAGAGTGTCAAAGAGCCATAGCTTTGTTCGCGGTTCCTAAAACTGAACCTGTGAACACATCCTCTCCAGTCCTCCCAAAGCTGCATATGCTCTCGTCAGTCTAGTTTCTGATGCTCTCCTTAGTGAAAACACCGGTCCACTGAATACTACCCCAAGATAGGTATATGCATCTTTGTACTCCACAGTCTCCTGGCCATACATAAATGTGGGTGCCGACCTCCTAACCCATTGTGGTGTGGTGTGAACACCATAACCTTGGTTTTTCCCAGATTGACCGACAATCCACTGCCACGAGCAAATGTATGCAGAGCATCCAAATGACGTTGCATCCCATCTGGGGAGTCTGAAATCAGCACAATATCATCAGCATATAGTAAAAGCGGAATCCATGTCCCCCCTGTCTCCCTGCCGCTCTACATAGTCTGAAAACTCATCCACATACATCCCAAAAAGAGTCGGGGATAGTGGGCATCCCTGCTTTACTCCAATAGTGGAGTGGACCATGTCAGACATTCCCTCCGTGGTGCGTACCCGTCCCATCACTGTCCTGTATAGAGCCAGAATACCCCATATCAGCTCTATAGGCACACCCATGTCCTGTAGTCTGTGTATAAGTCTGGCTCTCGGCACTGTGTCAAAAGCTTTGTGGAAATCCACAAAGCTACAATAGATTCTCTTGCCATGGTGTCTACCCTCCTCAATAATAGCTCTGAGTGTCAGAATCTGGTCAAGAGTGGAGAAACCTCTCCTGAAACCTGCTTGCCTTGGTGCTCTTATTCCCTCTCGCTCTGCCCATCTACTCAGCTCCTGCTCAAGGACGGATGAATACAACCTAGCTAATGTGTGGCCAACCATGATGGTGCGATAATTCGCGGGAATCATGGGATCTCCTGACTTGAAAATAGGCACAATCGTAGACATACTCCAGGTCTCCGGGAAGCCTTTATACCTGGCTCGATTAAACATCATAGCGAGGAGCTCTGCAAGCATATCCCTGGCATGGATGAAGTGCTCTGCTACCAGACCATCATGATCATGCGCGCTCCTTGTCTTCATCCTGTCAATGGCTTTCCTTACCCTCTTGGCAATAAAGAAAGAACATGTCTCTGGGCATGTCTCTAGTGGGTTCGGCAGAGGTGGTTGCCCTGATGCTGTGTAGAGAGATGTGGCATATTCCCCCCATGTCTCAGTGGAGGTGACCGCGGGTGGTGGTGAATGCTCGTGGAATAGCCTCCATGCTTCGCCTAAGTCCTGACTTATAAATAGCTGATATAGATCCCGCTCTCTACGCGGATAGAGTCGCGGGTTTTCTCTCTCTACGCCTCCTCTCTCTCTCTCTCTCTCTCTCTCTCTCTCTCTCTCTCTCTCTCTCTCTCCCTCTCTCTCTCTACGGGAGCCGACATATTCTCTCTCTATGCGAGCATACCTATTCTCTCTCTACGCTCTTGGATTTTCTCTCTCTATGCATTCTCTCTCTACCCCTCAAATCCATCCACTCTCTCTCTACGCCTAAATTTTTCTCTCTCTCTCTCTACGCTAGGAAAGACCACTCTATGTCTACGCTACAACCCCCTCCTCTCTCCACGCTCGTGCAAAAGGGGCCATTCTCTCTCTACGGGGGGGGGGGGGAGAGAGCAAAGGTTAGGGTTTCGGGGAGCGGGTTGCAGAGCGCGCGAGGGCGGGTGTAATGCAGCGGCGAGCAGGGGCGACGAGAACAGCGCGAGCAAGGAGGGGGGGGACAGCGGGAGCAGAGAGGAGGGGGGGGGGGGAGAGAGGACAGGTGGGAGCAGCGGGAGAGAGGCCTTTGGCTGTGGGTGGGTGCGAGGGCGGTTGCAGAGCAGCCGCGAGCAGGGGCGGTGCAGAACAGCCGCGAGCAGGGGCGGTGCCGAACAGCGCGAGAGGGGGGAGGGGGGGGGGGGGAAGAGGACGGCCTGGAGCAGAAATGAAATGAAATGTTATATTAACGTCTTCAAAAGGCCATAGTGACCTATGAGACCAGAAAGTTACAAGGTGGTGGATCTGATACAAAGTCAGAGTAGGAAAATAACCTAACAACAGTACAAAACAAAGATATATAGTATGGGATTCTAGATTGGTCGATGTTGAATCACAAAAGATCTAGCATCGGTCGTTGGCGAATCTCATCAATTTCCTCCATGGTTAGTAGTCTGACCGGGCGTCGTGCATGCCTGGCCAGCGTGCTCTGAATCTTTTGACGTAGCCTCCGTCGATGCTGTGTAGTCCTTCGCAGTCGTGGGCGCCTGGATTTCGCCAGTTCAATCGCTCGGTCAATCAGTGTGCCTTTGGTGTGAGACGAGGGGGAGCTCTGCTGTGGGAGTGGCTCTTGCGGCCGTCTCGTGTCTGCTCTGAAGAAGTCTGTAATCCGTCTTTGAGACTGGTTAGCCTCACTATTCATCAGTCTCTCTCTGTGTCTGCGCAGCTCGAGCAAGAACAAACCGAGGCATCTTTGATCTTCGTATCCCATTACTCTTGAGAGTGGTCCAAAGCCCTCTCTGAACAAACAATGGAAGCGGCCTCGTATCTCGTAGTAGACGTGGCAGCGGCATGTATAATGCAGCTCTGTCTCAGGTTCCATGTCACACAAGGGGCATATCCTGGCCTCTGCTGGTACTCCGCTATATCTCCCAGTTTCAATCCGCAGCGGGTGAGACGATGTGCGTAACTGACCAATAGCACACCGTATCCCATGGGACAGGTGGGTATCCATGTATCTGGGTCTCGTCACAAAACCATCTTCCGTAAGTTGGAGAAGGTGGTCTCTGTAGAAAGCCATCTTCGTGCCCAGTTCTTGTGCTGGTTGTATCCATGTCCTCATGGTGTCTAGCTGGGTCAGGTCTTGGCGGATGAGTTCGGTGATCTCCGACTGTGTAAGAATGAGAGATGGTGCATCCAATGAGTACTGGAATGGTGGCAGCCTGTCTATGCTGAACCCATGCGCCTGAAACCATGATGTCATCTCCCCATACCAGCATGTTGTATCTCCTTGTATGGCTAACTGTCGAGAGGACTCAAGTGCTATGCGAGCATATCTGTCTCTGGGAAGTTCCCATGTGCGGTTTATGAAGGAGACTGATCTGGTGAGAGCCTCTACCACTAGTGGGGGGGCCGCTAGCTCTGCTCGGATAATGGCCCGTGGTACTGATTCCTTGGCTCTAATGAGCCGCGAGATCATAGAGACGAGAGGTTTTTCCATGTTCCCCCATCCGTCTGTGCGACCCGGCCTCTCGTGGTGATCCAATGAAGGTCCCCATATCTCAGCCCCATAGAGCAATGCTGAGGCCACCAAGGTGTCAAAGAGCCAGAGCTTCGTTCGGGGTTCTTGAAATTGAACCTGCGAACACATCCTCTCCAATCTACCCAATGTTGCGTGGGCTCTAGTCAGTCTGGTCTCTGCTGCTCTTCTGAGTGAGAATGTGGGTCCAATAAAAACCACTCCAAGGCAAGTGTAGGCGTCTGTGTACTCCACAGTCTCCCAGCCGTATGTGAATGTAGGTGCTGATCTCCTGATCCACTGTGGGGTGGTATTGAACACCATAACCTTGGTTTTACCAAGGTTGACAGACAAACCACTTTCGTGGGCAAACGTATGCAAAGCATCCAATTGGCGTTGCATTCCCTCTGGGGATTCAGAGATCAACACAATATCGTCCGCATATAACAAAAGTGGAATCCATGTCCCTGCCAACTGTGCACCTTTATCCCCGTCCCTGTCAATGTAGTCAGAAACCTCATCCACATACATACCGAAAAGAGTAGGAGAGAGCGGGCAGCCTTGCATCATCCCAATAGTGGAGTGAACCGGTATTGAGAGTCCCTCCAAGGTGCGTACATGCCCTACTACTGATCTGTATAATGCCATGATCCCCCAAATGAGCTCTGTGGGTACTCCCATTTCCTGTAATCTGCGCATCAATCTAGCTCTGGGTACTGTGTCAAAAGCTTTGCGGAAGTCCACAAAGCTACAGTAGATCCGTCTCCCATGAGATCTGCCTTCCTCAATGATGGCCCTGAGTGTCAAGATGTGGTCAAGAGTAGAGAAGCCTCTCCTGAACCCTGCCTGCCCAGTTGCACGTAGTCCTTCCCTCTCTGCCCATCTACTCAGCTGTTGCTCCATAATGGATGCAAACAATGTTGCCAGTGTGTGCCCAATCATAATAGTGCGATAATTCCCAGGCTCCATGGGGTCTCCTGATTTGAAGATAGGTACGATTGTAGATAGGCTCCAAGTGTCCGGTAGGCCCTCACACATGGCACGTTTAAACATAACTGCTAGAAGCTCTGCCATTAATTCTTTGGCATGCATGAAATGCTCAACGACTAGGCCCTGATGATCATATGCTCTCCCAGTCTTCATCCTGTCAATAGCTTTCTTCACCATCTCAGCGGTGAAAAAGACACATGTGTGTGGGCATTGGTCGGGGGGGTTGGGGAGGGGCGGCTGTCCAGGTACTGTGTACAAAGATGATGCGTACTGACCCCAGGTCTCTGTGGAGGAAATAGAAGGGACGGGGGGGGGGGGGATTGCTCATGAAAGAGCCGCCACGCCTCACCCGAGTCCTGACTCAAGAATAGCTGATATAGATCCTGCTCGAGTTGAGCCAAAAAAGCCCTCTTCTTCCACCGCACCAGGCGTCGGAAGTCCATCTGTGACTGTCTGTGAGTGACGTTCCCCAACAGCACCTCCCTCTAAAGTCTGGCTCTAGTCTGTCGGCACTCCTCATCGTACCAGCTGTCCTGAGGCATGGTCCCAGATCGGCGGCTCTGCTTAGGCTGGGTGTGTGGGTATGCTTCAGCTGCTGCCTCATGTAATGTCTGTGTCAGTATAGTAGTTAGCTCCTCCAGAGGTCGCCCGGGGTGCTACATTGAACTGGAAGGAGATGGTCATCGACACTAGAGCATGATCCACTGCCACCCCGACCGGTCTGGGCCCAACTGTGAGATCTTGGATACTGGAGTGAGATTCGGCTGTGCCATGACATAGTGCACTGTGCTGGCTCCATGTTTGTGTGGGAAGCATGTAAAACCTCCCGCAGCAGGAAATATCTGTAGGCCGTTCAAGATGGCCAATCCATGTGCAGTGCCCATGTCTATCAGGTGTCGCCCATACTCAGTGTATTCCACATCGTGTGATAGTCTGGAAAGGCCCGTCTCTACAACATCTACCTCTCTTAGCATCTCCTCTGAAGTATCATAAAACACTGCTTGGTGATGGGCAGTCCTAGCATTGAAGTCCCCTAGGATGATAATGTCACCGTCCCTAGAGAACTCCCATATGTCATCATCCAAAATGGAGAAAGAGGACTGTCCTCTGGGTGATGCATAAACTGATGTACTCGGGGGAAAGTAGCAAATAGCTAGAGAGAGGTATCTGCCTGTCTCTGCTTTTAGTCTCACCCACATGTACCTAGCCTGCTCGTCCCTGCGGGCTATATGTATCAGTGGCTGCAGATCCTCTCTAAATAACACATCCACTCCCCCCGAGCCCCGCCCTGTGTGCTCTGAGCGTGTCTCCTGTTCGTAGGCTGTCTCCCATTTGTATCCACTGATGTGGGGCATGGATTGCCCAGGGGCCTGGTGTGTCTCAGAGTAAAAGATGATGTCTCTTCCAATAAAGCTATCCTCAAAAGCACCCACATCAAAACGCATAGATCCATTGTAGTTCCAGGCAGCTACTTTGAGTGTGGTCCCATAAGTCTCGCACCGTCATGTGGAGCGTCCCTCTAGTATTACCACTTTTCCGTCCCGGTAAAAAGAGATCTTGCCTTTTCCCCTTGCCGCTCTAATCTCCGGCATTACTTCAGCGATCTGCGAGAGGGTGAGATCATCCCGAAGAAAGATGCTAGTCTCTTTAAGAGTTGGTCTTTTCTTCAAGAATGACTTCTTTGCTTCCATAGAGGGAAAACGGAGCATGAGTGCTCTTTCTTTTGAGGTTTCTCCACTACTTCCATTTTTCTTTATGTTGCCCACTCTCCATGCCCTTGTGTGCGTCGGCTCATGAATCCCCATCAAGGTTGTGAGTTCTTTTACTTCTTCGTCCACATTGCCTCTGTCTCTAAGACCGCAAATTCTCACATGTAAAGCGCGCACCCTTCTCCTCTACTTCTCCTCTAGTGTCTGATTAATGATGTTGTTGGGTGTGGACGTGGGCGTTATCTCCTTGTCTTTCCCTTTCTTGGCCACCTTGATCCATTTTTCGGCTTCGTCCGCCTTCTGTTGAGTTTTGGTAAGAGTATCCACCCAAGAAGTCATCATTTCTTTGTGCTGCTCTTCTCTCTCTTTGATGGCCCATACGTGCTCCTTGATCGTGTTGATTTCTTCGATTACTGAGGGTTGCAGTTCGCCCTCTTCCAGTGTGTTTCTTGATCGTGCTTCGGCGAGATCTTTCTTGAGTGACGCGATCTCTTCCTCTTGGGTCATCACTCGGTCTTCCAGCGTGCTTATCTTGCTCTCTTGGATCAGCACGTGTCCTTCGAGAATGTTTATTGTGCCCCAAAGATTGCGGTTCATCTTGGTAATGGTCTCCGTCATTTCCTCTTTGCACTTATGAATGGCATCCTCTAGAGGGTCGGCTTTATCGTTATCTTTCTCATGCTTGATCGTCGTCCGCCAAGGAGTCACTAAACGTGTGCACCCCCCCTAGCGACGGGCGCGGTAGCTGAGCGAGTGGGGGAGCGTGGGACGGTATGGCAAGGGAGGGGGAGTGATTAAGACGACAAAGAAAAAGAAGGGGGTTGGGGGGGGAGTACAAAAAAGAACGGGGAATAAAACGATATACTAATATAATAACGTCTGCACACAGCCAAATTGACCTATGAGACCAAGCTAAGACAACCTAGCGAATTTGAAAACCATGTTTAAATTTAAAAAAAAAAAAAAAAAAAAACTCCTACGCCTAGAAGAAAGGGGGAGCATCCTACGCGTTAATGAAAAGGGGGGGGGGGGGGGGGATGCTACGCGTAGGAAACCTTGGGGGACACGTTACGCGTGGAGGAAGGGGTGGGGGCGCGGTTGCCAAGGCTGTAGGGGGGGGAAGGCGGCAGGACAAGAGCAGGGCGCGAGCAAGCGGGGGACGGGCGTGTGCGGGTTTGCAAAGGTGCAGCAGCGCACGGGAGGTGCGGGGAGCAGCATCGCAGGGGAAGCGCGGGAGCGGCAGGGGGGTGCGTGGGAGCAGCAGGGCGGCAGGGCGATAGAGGTTTCGGCAGAGAGAGAGAAATGAAATGAAATGTTATATTAACGTCTTCAAAAGGCCATAATGACCTATGAGACCCGAAAGTTACAAAGTGGTGGATCTGATACAAAGTCAGAGTAATAAAATAACCTAACAACAGTACAAAACAAAGATATATACTATGGGGTCTTAAGTTGATCGATGTGAACCAAGCAAAAGACTAAGCGAAAAATGGGCGGCTTGTTGGGATAGCTGAATCACAAGAGATCTAGCATCGGTTGTTGGCGAATCTCATCAATTTCCTCCATGGTTAGTAGTCTGACCGGGCGTCGTGCATGCCTGGCCAGCGTGCTCCGAATTTTCTGTCGTAGCCTCCGTCGATGCTGTGTAGTTCTTCGCAGTCGCGGGCGTCTGGATTTCCCCAGTTCAATCGCTCGGTCAATCAGTGTGCCTCTGGTGTGAGACGAGGGGAAGCTCTGCTATGGGAGTGGCTCTTGTGGCTGTCCCGTGTCTGCTCTGAAGAAGTCTGTGATCCGTCTTTGAGATTGGCTAGCCTCGCCATTCATCAGGCTATCTCTGTGTCTGCGCAACTCGAGCAAGAACAAACCCAGACATCTCTGATCTTCGTATCCCATGACTCTTGAGAGTGGTCCAAAACCTTCTCTGAACAAGCAATGGAAACGGCCTCGTATCTCGTAGTAGACGGGGCAACGACATGTATAGTGTAGCTCTGTCTCAGGTTCCATGTTACACAAGGGGCATGTCCTGTCCTCTGCTGGTACTTCGCTGTATCTCCCAGTCTCAATCCGCAACTGGTGAGAAGATGTGCGTAACTGGCCAATAGCACATCGTATCCCATGAGACAATTGGGTATCCATGTATCTGGGTCTCGCCACAAAACCATCTTCCGTAAGCTGGAGAAGGTGGTCTTTGTAAAAATCCGTCTTCGTGCCCAATTCCTGTGCTGGTTGTATCCATGTCCTTCTGGTGTCTAGTTGGGTTAGGTCTTGGCCATAGTTACCCGGAACGCGGAACGGGAACGGCGACGGGATCCCCGCGGAACGGGGGAACGGCTAGGGGTCCGGAACGGGAACGGCGCGGAACGGGAGGTATAAAAAACACCCAAATAGTGCATTTTTTAGCTCCTTGTGTTTAAATACAAGGAGTATTAGAGTGCTTTGACTCTAATACTCACAAAAAACTTGTTTTGAAGACCATTCAACCTTGCTATGACTAGATGATGAGAGAGAGAGAGAGAGAGAGAGAGAGAGAGAGAGAGAGAGAGAGAGAGAGAGAGAGAGATTTGAGAGAGTGGGAGGGAGAGGAAGAGAGCTTGAAGGCTTGGAGGCTTGAGCCTTGAGAGAGTGAGCCTTGAGAGGGAGACATCTTGAGAGTGTGAGAGGGAGAGAGCTTGAGCCTTGAGGATTAGCTTGTGGAGAGAAAGGGGGAGGAGGTTGCATTTTATGAGTCCTTGAGGCCTTGCACACTCCAAAAAGAAGCCCAAACATTTACTTTAATTTTTTCAATTTTTGCCAGATTTGTTTGTAATTGTTGGCCGTTCCAGGGGCGTTCCGGAACGGCCGTTCCAGTTTGCACTGGCCACCCGGAACGTCTGACGTTCCGGGACGTTTCGGAACGTTTGGGAAAGGAACTGCCCCCCGGAACGTCGGAACGGGGGCTAGGGGGCGTTCCCCGGTAACTCTGGTCTTGGCGTATGAGCTTGGTGATCTCTGACTGTGTAAGGGTGAGAGATGGTGCATCCAATGAGTAATGGAATGGTGGCATCCGGTCTATGCTGAACCCATGTGCCTGGAACCATGATGTCATCTCCCCATACCAGCATGTTGTATCTCCTTGTATGGCTAACTGTCGAGAGGATTCAAGTGCTATGCGAGCTTATCTGTCTCTAGGAAGTTCCCATGTGCGGTTTATGAAGGAGACCGATGTGGTGAGCGCCTCCACCACAAGTGGGGGGGCCGCTAGCTTTGCTCGGATAATGGCCCGTGGTACTGATGCCTTGGCTCTAATGAGCCACGAGATCATAGAGACGAGAGGTTTCTCCATTTTCCCCCATCCGTCTGAGCGACTTGTCCTCCCGTGGTGATCCTGTGAAGGTCCCCATATCTCGGTTCCATAGAGCAATGCTGAAGCCACCAAGGTGTCAAAGAGCCAGAGCTTCGTCCGGGGCTCCTGAAACTGAACCTGCGAACACATCCTCTCCAATCTCCCCAATGCAGCGTGGGCTCTAGTAAGTCTGGTTTCTGCTGCTTTTCTGAGTGAGAATGTAGGTCCGCTAAAAACCACTCCAAGGTAAGTGTAAGCGTCTGTGTACTCCACAGTCTCCTGGCCGTATGTGAGTGTAGGTGCTGACCTCCTGATCCACTGTGGGGTGGTATTAAACACCATAACCTTGGTTTTACCCAGGTTGACAGACAAACCACTTTCGTGGGCAAACGTATGCAGAGCATCCAATTGACGTTGCATTCCCTCTGGGGATTCGGAGATCAACACTATGTCATCAGCATATAACAAAAGTGGAATCCATGTCCTTGCTAACAGAGCACCTTTATCCCCATCGCTGTCAATGTAGTCAGAAATCTCATCCACAAACATACCGAAAAGAGTGGGAGAGAGCGGGCAGCCTTGCTTCACCCCAATAGTGGAGTGAACCGGTGTAGAAAGTCCCTCCGGGGTGCGTACATGCCCTACTACTGATCTGTACAATGCCATGATCCCCCAAATGAGTTCTGTGGGTACTCCCATTTCCTGTAATCTGCGCATCAATCTAGCTCTGGGTACCATGTCGAAAGCTTTGCGGAAGTCCACAAAGCTACAATAAATCCGTCTCCCATGAGATCTGCCTTCCTCGATGATGGCCCTGAGTGTTAGGATACGGTCAAGAGTAGAGAAGCCTCTCCTGAACCCTGCCTGCCCAGTTGCACGTATTCCTTCCCTCTCTGCCCATCTACTATCTACTCAGCTGTTGCTCAAGAATGGATGCATACAACCGTGCCAGTGTGTGCCCAATCATAATAGTGCGATAATTTCCAGGCTCCATGGGGTCTCCTGATTTGAAGATAGGTACGATTGTAGATAGGCTCCAAGTGTCCGGTAAGCCCTCACACATGGCACGGTTAAACATAACTGCTAGAAGCTCTGCTAGTAGGTCTTTGGCATGCATGAAATGTTCAGCTACTAGGCCCTCGTAATCATATGCTCTCCCTGTCTTCATCCTGTCAATGGCTTTCTTCACCATCTCAGCAGTGAAAAAGACACATGTATGTGGGCATGGGTCAGGGGGGTTGGGGAGGGGCGGCTGTCCAGGTACTTTGTACAAAGATGATGTGTACTGACCCCAGGTCTCTGTGGAGGAAATAGCAGAGGGGGGGGGGGGGGGGGGGGGGGGGGGGGGGGGGGTGCTCATGAAAGAGCCGCCACGCCTCACGCGAGTCTTGACTCAAGAATAGCTGATATAGATCCTGCTCGAGTCTAGCCAAAAAAGCCCTCTTCTTCCGCCGCACCAGGCGTCGGAAGTCCATCTGTGAGTGACGTCCCCCAATAGCACTTCCCTCTGAAGTCTGGCTCTAGTCTGGCGGCACTCCTCATCGTACCAGCTGTTCTGAGGCATGCTCCCAAATCCGCGGCTCTGCTCAGGCTGGGTGTGTGGGTATGCTTCAGCTGCTGCCTCATGTAATGTTTGTGTCAGTATAGTAGTTAGCTCCTCCAGAGGTCGCCCCGGGTCCTCAGTCCATAGGCGTCTGTAGATTCCGTCCATGTATACAGAGTCCGTCTCCCTTGTGAATGTGTAGCGAGTAGGGGCTGCTACTCGTGGCCTGTGTGCTGCACTGAAATGGAAGGAGATGGTCATTGACACCAGAGCATGATCCATCGCCACCCCAACCGGTCTGGGCCCAACTGTGAGATCCTCGATACTAGAGATGAGATTCGGTTGTGCCATGACATAGTCCACCGTGCTGGCTCCATGTCTGTGTGGGAAGCATGTAAAACCTCCCGCAGCAGGAAATCTCTGTAGGCCGTTCAAGATGGCCAATCCATGTGCAGTGCCCATGTCTATCAGGTGTCGCCCATACTCAGTGTATTCCATATCGTGTGATATTCTGGAAAGGCCCGTCTCTGCCACATCTATCTCTCTTAGCATCTCCTCTGAAGTATCATAAAACACTGCTTGGTGATGGGCAGTCCTAGCATTGAAGTCCCCGAGGGTGATAATGTCACCGTCCCTAGAGAACTCCCATATGTCATCATCCAAAATAGAGAAAGGGGACTGTCCTTTGGGTGGTGCATAAACTGATGTACTCGGGGGAAAGTAACAAATAGCTAGGTAGAGATATCTACCTGTCTCTGCTTTCAGTCTCACCCACATGTACCTAGCCTGCTCGTCCCTGCGGGCTATATGTATCAGTGGCTGCAGATCCTCTCTAAATAACACTGCCACTCCTCCCGAGTCCCGCCCTCTGTGCTCTGAGCGTGTGTCCTGTCTGTAGGCTGTCTCCCATTTGTATCCATTGATGTGGGGCATGGATTGCCCAGGGGCCTAGTGTGTCTCAGAGTAAAAGATGATGTCTCTTCCAGTAAAGCTATCCTCAAAAGCACCCACATCAAGACGCATAGATCCATTGCAGTTCCAGGCAGCTACTTTGAGTGTGGTCCCATAAGTTTGGCACTGTCATGTGGAGCGTTGCTCAAGTATTACCACTTTTCCGTCTCGGTAAAAATCGATCTTGCCTTTTGCTCTTGCCGCTCTAATCTCCGGCATTACTTCCTGCATATGAGCGATCTGCGAGAGGGTGAGATCGTCCCCAAGAAAGATGCCAGTCTCTTTAAGAGTTGGTCTTTTCTTCAAGAATGACTTCTTTGCTTCCATAGAGGGAAAACAGAGGATGAGTGCTCTTTCTTTTGAGGTTTCTCCACTGTCTCCATTTTTCTTTATGTTGGCCACTCTCCATGCCTTTGTGTGTGTCGGCTCATGAATCCCCATCAAGGCTGTGAGTTGTTTTACTTCTTCGTCCACATTGCCTTTGTCTTTAAGACCGCAAATTCTCACATGTAAAGCGCGCACCCTTCTCCTCTGCTCCTCCTCTAGTGTCTGGTTAATGATGTTGTTGGGTGTGGGCGTGGGCGTTATCTTTTCCTTTCTTGGCCACCTTGATCGATTTCTCGGCTTCGTCCGCCTTCTGTTGGGTTTTGGTAAGAACATCCACCCAAGAAGTCGTCATTTCTTTGTGCTGTTCTTCTCCCTCTTTGATGGCCCGTACTTGTTCCTTGATCGTGTTGATTTCTTCAATTACTGAGGGTTGCAGGGGCGCACGCGCGAGCAGCACAGCAGCAGCAGCCGTTTCCTGGCCGCGCGCAAGCAGCACAGCAGCAGCAACGCGAGGGGCAGCGCGAGCAGCAGAGCAGCAGCAAGAGAGAGAGAGAGAGAGAGAGAGAGAGAGAGAGAGAGAGAGAGAGAGAGAGAGAGAGAGAGAGAGATTTCTGAATATCTAGGTTTTTGTTTCCAGATCGTGAAAAATCCACGCTCAGTTCCTCATCAAAATGTAGATAATTCTCCTTGTGGCATTGGGGATGAAGCTCCTGCTACTGCTCTCTTTGGAAAGTGGCAAACGGAACCTTGGCATCCTCCAGCTGCTGTTGACGGGATCGTTCCTAAGGTGGACATGTCATTTAGCTTGATTTGGAGTGCTTGAAATGCGAATGCTATAAATGTTTTCTTGAGTGCCCCTGTCTTGCTTAATGTTATTCTGAGAGGTCTATCGTTGGTTTGGGTGTTGATGAGTTTATAATGTGCATTGGTGACATGCAAGTGGGTGTAAAAGGAAAGCAAGATTTGCCATGTTAACATCGAAGGAGGCCAAAGTGATGTACGGGAGAATATCCGAATTAAAGATGTCTCATGGAAATCACTTTTGCTAATCTACCATCTGATAGAAGAGCATATGTTGCACTCTTTCATGGTAGTTGTGTTTAACAGGATATGTGCTGCTAGATGGGTGGCTGGTGTAGGAGTCGGCCATTTTAAGACCCATGTTGCTTGCATCCTATTAGAGGCATGCTATAGGTGTACAGCATTATGTTTAAAATCTCTGCATATAGGCTACAGAACAGTTTAGAATGATTGTGGTAATACCAGTATCATATTGTTTGTGTACGGTATCTGTTGATGCACTACTAAATAGTATATGGTATTCCTACAGAAAGGTTATCGATATACCATTTTCTGTGTAGGGCACCCCTGTATTACCCTGGTTGACCACTTACCAGCAACTTTAAATGCTATCGATGCACATTGTCGATGTATATGATGACGTCATCTGCATCGATGATCCAATGTGCATCAACCAGATTTTTCAATTTACCAGAATTAAATTCTGTCCTAACCAGAGGTTCTTTTTGTTGGGCCTGCCCCAAAAATGCAAACACACTTCAAAAATCACTTGATTCGACCATTCAAATTCAACTTGGCATACACAGCTTTTTTTGTGCAGGAGATGGTGGATTTTTGGCACCAATGGCTTAATCCTAATCTGATCTATCCTATCTACGCTATGATCTTGAAATAACAAAAATAAAATTCTCCTAGAGCTGTTTATGCAAGTGTTCAATATGTCCAAAAAGTCATCTCAAGGCTTTTCGACATCAGACATGCAACAAACACTCACACATGCACAAACACTCTGCAAGCATACATGCACATGCAACTGACCTATTTGAATGCTTGGGAACGCCGGCCAAGCTTTCCACCCGTTGTCTTCTAGGAAGTAATGGATCCCACACTGCCACTTCCACCTGAGATGGTTATGTTTGGATTCTAGATCGTGGCTGCATCCATTTGATTTGCAAACACTCTTCAAGAACATGGTGGTGTGACTAAGTACAGGTCTTTTTTAAGGACTCCCAGCTTCAGTTGAGGATTGCCTCTCTGAGTTGGGGTTGTCTGAAACTCTGGACTTTAGGTAGAATTGCCTCTTTGAATCAGCTGTCTGATACTCTTAAAGTTAAACAAGTGGTGGTACATATAAGTTTTAAACCAGTGGTAGACATAAGATGTACATGAGAATAAGATTTTTCTTCATATCTTTCGGTGTTACATATGCTGGGCCTGCCAGTTCCATAGGGGCTTGTGGAGTACAATAGGGACAGTATGCAGTTGTCAAACGTCCTTGCCATTCATATTGTAGTGGATGTCTATCTCACTGACTATCCAGTTTCACAAAGGTCATCATTTGAGACATGGAGATGGTTCGACTTGAAGAGTCCTCTCCTTAACGGAGGTGGCAGGATTATGGGAGACTCAGTAGGGTACATACAAATTGTAGGTGTACTTTCATTTTCTTAGCTGCATATTGGGGTCCAAAAGTTTTATCTGCCAGATTTTGGAGGGTTGACCCTGAGCTTACTGCTATCAAGGATGGCACATGTTTGCTTTAGCCCTTGGAGAGGAGATGGCTTACTTAATCACAGTGGAACTCAGCTGATTGGCTTTAGACGGGTCCTGCACCTTGTCAATAGCCCTCATACATGTCTCTCTTCTCATGCAGGCATTGGTGTCATGGGGCTTCTTGTTTAAACTCTGTAAGACTTCTGCTCCTGGTTTTCATTGCATTAAGTGATCTATGATCAGGTAGAGGAGAGGTGGCTTGTTGTACAATATCTGGCCGTGTCTCGCCAAATATTTAATGGAATCACTGTTTGGGAAACATCATTTTTGTAAGCATACAAAAGTTCCTTTCTGACAATTCCTAACAAGAAATTTAGCAAGTTCAACCACATTTTGTGCACATTTAGACTATTTTTCCAAAATTTCCTTATACTCTCCTCTCAACCGGCTTCTTCAACTTCTTAACCAGGTCAAGAGTAAGTTGATACACTTTTCCCCAACACTGGATGGAATAGTAAGTTTGTGCAGTCTCCTTCACACCTCCATGCCTTGGCCATGGTTGGATGAGAACTGCATTCTTTGGGACCTGGTAGTAGTCTCACTAGGTTGATGCATGTAGGCCTCGAGCGCCTCAATAACGTTTTGGGTGTCTCTTGTTTCAAGATGAAGCGTTTTGTTCTTCGGCTAAGAAGTACTGATGTTCTATAGGCCTACTCGGTGCTAGCTAGGCAACAGGCTATGTGGTGGAAGCCTGAAGGTTTAAATACACCAAAAGTTTAAATTCAAAGTTTAGTAAAGTTGTATGTCAGTCTTCTGGCAAGTATGAGGCGAAACTTGAAAAGAGACTTAAGATGGTACTGATAAATACCATTTTATATGACATTCATTTATTGATTGTCATGAAAGATCATCTCATGAGTCATACAGTTTTCTTACAGCTGGAAAGGGGATTGCATTGTATTGAGCTTTCAATGCTGTACTTAAATGCACACTAATATTAAGGTCACTTTTTAACTGTCTTAACACTCATTAGCCATTTTATGGGAAATATTATGAAAAAATTAGGGATGTATGGTTTAACTTTTACAATGAACCTAGAGTCTAACCCAATAAATTACATAAGAGAAGTGTGCAGTACACAATATAAATAAAGAGAACACCGCCTAGGACCTAGAGTCAAACCAAATAAATTACATAAGAGAAGTTTGCAGTACAAAATATAAATAAAGAGCACACTGCCTAGGACCTTGGATCCAGCTGGCTGCCAGCCTACCAGATAGGCTGCACGCATTGCAGTGGGGCGGAGGGGATAATGTCTACTTCACATACCGTCAGGCACAGCCACAGGTCACTAGAAGTCTAAACCTTGCAATTTCCTTTATAGGTAAATTTGGGCTTTTCCTGGATTCATCAGGGTTTAAATTAGTTTCTGTTGTTTACCTCGCCTTTCCTTCTCGATCTGTTTGGACTTGCTTCAGCATCTGACATTATCACGTACACTAAAGCCGATATGGATATTGTTGGGTGGATGGATGCCATCTGTTTGTCTTTTGCATTTTTCCTTGAAGGTTTTAAGGTTTTTCTTGGATTGCTTTTTTTCTGAATGGCAATGCATTTATTTATTATTCTTTAATGAGCCGTGTTTTAAATCAACTACATCTCTTCCCTAGTATTATTGACTCTCAAGCAAGGTTATATTGGAACTTGCTGTTTTGACCAGCCGCAATCTCATTTTCCGTGCTGAAAGATTTGCTGAAGTTGCAACTTTGTTGCGCTTTCTTCTGCTTGCATAGTGAGATATTTCTGCCTGTTCATAGAAGGCTGTATCGTTCCAACTTGTGGGAGCAATGCGCTAACTGAATTATTTCTACAGCTCCACACTAACAAGATGACAGGAAACGGTAAACAGGAACAGGATGTATCATATTTTTGGTCCAACATTGCAAATTACAATATTTTGAAATGCTATAACCCTACGCGTGAGGCTGTACATAGATGTGTTTTGGGGTACGTCACTGTGTCTCAGATTTTGGCCTTTCTGCCGTTCACAGGCAATTCTGATGTATTATCAAAGTTTGTGTGTACATGAAATACTTATTTGAAAAGGTTGGAAACTTATGATTGTAGAATGAAAGGGGCAATGTGGAGTTGTGGTCCGAAAAATGCTTGCCTCCTGGCACAGTGCATATCAGCCTACCACGGATATTACCAGTTGCCAAGAAGCTTGAAATTGACTTTGCGCCAGCATTAGTCGGATTTGAGATCCGTAACCGGAGGTCCGTGCCCGTCTTTGAAGGCATTGTTGTGTGCCAAGAGCACGAGGCCATCTTATTAGAGGTTTGCCATCCTTCTTACTTGTTTTCAGTCTAGTTGACAGGGGCAGGATATCCTCTGAATGGAACTTTCTACCTAATGTTTGCTTCTTGTAGGCTTATGTGGAAGAGGAACATAGGAGAAATACTGAAGCTGAGAAAAAGAAAGAGATTTTAGCTGTTGCAAAATGGTGTCAATTGTTCCGATCAATTGCAACACGACAACGCTTGCAGGCCACCTATCAACCTTGCCAGAATGGTGCTCATAGGATTTCAGCTGACGATGAGGTGTCTCCACAAACCTTGTTTGTATCAGAAAATAAGTTGTCTAACCATCAGGACGACAACCACAAGAATCATATAGCACACGAACACTTTTTCCCGGAACAGAATCAGAGCTATGATGAACAAAGTGGCATCCGTACCAAGATTTGCGCTTGCGGTTTCACCCTCAAAGTAGAGGAAATGTGATAGTAAGAGGTGCTCACAAGAAGTCTTTTTGATTGTTAGCCTTTTGATGCATTTTTCAATTTTTGGTGGTGCAGGGTCCCTGCCCTGGGGTTGCTTCTGCAACAAGCCTTCAGTTTTATCTCAATGTGTACAGTACCTGCTTTCTATCTCTTAATAACTACAAGGTCAACATTTTACTGATTGAAGATGTGCCTGAAATTTGTAATATCTCCCAACTGGCTTTTTTTATGTTGTGGAAAAACATACACATTCGTGCACTTTGATTCTGAAGACATGATTTATTTAATATGAATGCACCATCTGAAGGCGTAAGCCCTGCTCCAAAGCATTGATGATAATGTAAATTTCTATCAAAGGTCAACATCCTATGAAAGAGATTAGAAAGTCTTACCTGCCTTACCTCTTTCATTATACTGGTATTGAACTTTGGAAGTCCTATAACCAATGCAGCTCTTGTTGATTCAAAGTATGTTGCCATAAGTCCTGCTGACACTGGCTCGAGAGTGCAAGAATTGATGGTGATTGTATTGAGATTTGTCAATGGAGGTGTCAAGGGTGTCAGCGATTATCAAGAATTTGTGCTAGTGCCTCCTTCACATTTGGTTGACCCGCGGTCCCAGTGTACCCATAGAGTGTAGATAAGTACCCATTTCGGCACACTCTTCATATAGCTATGGCCCATGTTGTATTTCCGAGTAGTACCTGATCAAGGCATTCGAGTTACTTATTGAGAAAAATTGAATGCCTTCATTAACTAGAAAAGAGTATGTATAGAAAGCTTTTCAATTAAGCAAGTGATAGGGTGATGTTCTTGGGTATAACATGGATTAATATCTCATATGTAGCATCTAGAAGGATAAAGCACGACTTTTACATTGCTACAAATAGTTCTTCACATGATTCTTGATGATTGAAGTACTTGTGGATAGGGTGCCTTTTTTTGGTGAGCAGCTGTTGGTGCATGCTTTTGTGTCTAGAGCGAGCTATGTTTCTCTCTTTTCATCGTCTCTCTCTCTCTCTCTCTCTCTCTCTCTCTCTCTCTCTCTCTCTCTCTCTCTCTCTGGTTCCTTGGGTTCTTGGGGTTCTATATTCTTGCACAATGCTGATACAATGACTAAATGCTGATATGTTGATGCAAGGGGTATTGTTGCTACTAATGTTGGGTATTGGTATTGACATATTGAAAGGTACTGAGGTATTGAAGGGGACTATGTCGAAGAGATAATGTCGACGATGGGTACTGTGGGTTCTATGTCGAAGACGGGGAGGTCGACAACGAGGTCTATGTCAAAGACGTTGAAGTTGACGACGAGGTACTAAGAGTCTTTGTCGATGACAATGAAGTCGACAACGGTCCTGTGTCGAAGACGGTGATGTCGATGACGGGTATTGCTCGTCTATGTTGATGACGACGACGACGGTGACGACGATGGTGTCGTCGTTATCAAGTCCGGTACTGCGACGAGAGCGACGAAGGTGTCGTCGTCAAGATAGAGATCTGCGATGACGATGACGATGACGAAGGTGTCGTCGTCAAGACAGGGACTGCGATGACAATGACGATGACGATGTCGATGACGACGGCGTCAAGGCTGAAAATAAAAAACGCTAGCTGGGGATCTGCTCCTGCGACAATACTGCGGCTTGGATCTGCAACCGCTTCGTTTGACTAGTGTTGAAATGCAAAAACGTTGGTTGATCTGGTTGAAATTTGAAAACGTTGGCTGATCTATTGAATTCTGAAAACGCTAAGTTGATTTGGTACTAGATGAGGAATTTGGTCAGGATCTACAACCAGAGAATGCGGGTTCTTGCTAGGCTAAGGCTTGGAACTCCAAGCGTTGGTGGGGGTTGAAAATGTTGATTGCTTGAGATTGAAAACGCCGGGCTGATCTTCAGAAAACACTAAGACCTGTGGTGGGTGTTTGCCTGCATTGCTGCGTATGCCTGTCCTTATGTGTCTTGCTTCTTCTGCTTCTACTGAGTGCCCAATGGTTTCTTTTATAGCTCTTTAGCAAATTTTCCTATCTACTTTTCCAACAAAAGTCACTTATTGATAAATAAGTGAAAAATGTGTACTTTGGCAAAAAGGATTCAATGCTCTGAAAAATGCTCATGCTAGCCGATTATGCAAGAGAGGGTATGCAATTGTGACGGGCCTGGGCATGCACGTCCTGCTAGATGAAGGGGATCGGGGAGCACCACAGACGGAGAGTGAGAGAGAGAAGGAGACACACGATGCACAGATATGGGTGGGGAGTCTCTAAAGAGTGAGCAGCCGCCTAGACACTTATGCTATGTATAAGGTATACAAGTTAGTGGGCGCCCAGACTCTGGGCGGCCGGGCAAGGCACAGACGCCTATACCCCAACAACCTCCCACTTAAAGGCGACTGTGCCTTTAAGCAAGAGAACTTAGTCTAAAGACTACAAAAGGTGAGAGAAAACCGCTCTCAATCGATGCCCACTGGTTGGCTGTGATCGTGTGCATCCGGCTGTTTTGCTCCCGTGTAAGTCCATACACCACCAGACGTACCGCACACGTACTGCAAGTATGTACGCAATACCTGCATATCTCCCTCGTGCACTATGCCATCATCAGTCAACAAACGACTGACAACGCCAACTGCAAATGCTCCCATTGCAGCTGCGATATCCGGTCTCAAGATCAACATCTCATACATGAGACCACCGAATACCGATGCAATGCTAGCGGGCCCTGCTAGCTCTACAGAGCATGCATCAACATATATATCCCTGGCAATAGGCATCTCTGGCTGACAAGGCGTGTTAGCCACATGTATCTCCTGACTATCCACAAAAGACGCATCAACCTGTCGTGCAACCTCAGAGCAAGCCAGCTGCTCTAGGTGTCTGCTGGAAGACATATCCTGCACAACTATATCCCCATGCTCACTGTCGAGCATAGAAAGGAATGATTGCATAATCGCTGACGTCTCAGTCTCTTCTGCAATCATCCACTGCAAACATGACCACTCAATCTACTGTGACTCACTAGAGCTCTCATGCTCTAACTCCGTATGTATAGACTCTTGCACAACGTCCTCCTGTCGTGACTCACTAGAGTAAGACCGCTCTACCTGTCTATCCTGCATAGAAGTATCTCGCACAACTGACTCTCTGCTTTGCTCAGTCACTAGCAAAGCATGCATGTCTGACTCTGTCACTTCTCTGTGTGACTGCTCAAGTCATGCCCCAACTGTGTGCACAACGAGCTCACTACTCTGCACTCCATGCAAAGCATCCTGCAATCCACAAGCAAAAGAGACTCGCCTGCTCTCTCGCTCTCTACCTGGCTGGGTGATCACAGAGACAACACCGTCTCTCCCGTGATCCACATGCAATGGGTAACCTGTACCACTCCTGGCACCTCTCGCAATCACTAGCGAACCCAAATGCATCACAAAATCTTGCTCTCGTAGCGAAATCTGACATCCACAATCTCTAAGTTGACCAATCGAGATCAAACTCACTGTCAAATCTGGTACATAGCGCACATGTTGTAACAAGTAAGATGCACCACTCGGTAATGACAGTCTCACATCTCCTGCACCTGCTATCGCATGCACCGATCCATCGGTCAAACGTACACTGCCAAGCATCCCGCTAGAATAGCTACAAAACCATGCACGATGCAGCGTGACATGAAACATAGCATCTGCGTCTAGCAACCACTGCGAAGGGAGTGCACTATCCACATGTATAGCATCTCGTGCATAGCTCGAGGTAAAAGTGACATCCCCGTCACTAGTATACTCCGACACTACATGTGCCTCAACTGTCAAAGCAACTGAGTCTATGGCATCACTACATACATCTCTGAGACTGCCATGTCTCCTACGATGTCGCATACGACGAAAACAGCACCGTCTAACGTGTCCAGAATGACCACAATACCAACATGTCACATGTTGGCGTGCTCGTGAATGTACATGTCTCACACGAATCCGTGATGACTCAGATCTATCATACATATCATGTAATCTGCGTCAAAGTGCTCTCGAAGTAGTCTCATACATAACAAGAGCATATACAGATTCCGCAAGGTGCAAAGAGAGCGTAGATAGTGCCATCTCCTCTAGCTCCTGCCACTGATCGTCAGACATGTTTGAAGGTCTACCTGCATCACCACTCAATGGTAGATGCAACCCTCGCTGTGTCAATGCATCAAGCATACACTCTCTCCATGCCGCAAAGTCTGACCCATCAAACACGCGCATCTGTGAGAGGTCACAATCTGATTGATCACCTGTCTCTGCCATGAGCACAATGTAGCAAACTAGAAAGCAAAACCACCTCACCAAAAACACCTAAAAACTGTCTACCAATATGGCCAGAAACACAATGTAAAACCTGTGAGACACACTCCAAAATAGAGCTCCCACAATGTCAATACAAGTCAGCCCTAAACCGGCTCGAATCGCATCAACAAAAGTTTGCAAATATGGCTCAAAACCTAATGCAAAGTTGCACCAATAGTCGTGCAAAACCTTGCACAAAATCACAAGTCAATATGACTCAATCGCGCATAAATATCTAACAAAATTTTGGCAGAGTCTCCTTTGTAACTGGAGCAAAATCTCAACAGTAAACCTCAAAGAGACAATAATATATGCCACGATGGCCAATCCGGGAATAAACTCGACCGGAATCACCTCACAAAGTCATACATATGAACATACCCGCTCTTGCCGGAGTACCACTCAAATAATCTCAGCCATAAACAAATACACAAATCCATATATGGCATACATAAACCGCCAAGACCATGGAAACATAGCTCACTCTCGCATGAGTGGCTCTCTGGACAAATGCATATCCAAAAACCTGTGTACACCTATAAATTTGCTGGTTGCTGCAGAAAATACTCCGTGTGTGGGATATACCAAAAACAGTGTTTTTGGGACCCGAAAGTGCACAAATAAACCTGTTGCTGTACCTGCTGTAATTCAAAGCATAATTTCAGCAAATAGAAATCACCATCGCGCCCGGAGCGTGCCAAAACCCTGACCTAGACTCCTGGATCATGTAGATCTGACTCTGTATGATGTAACTACGCAAAAAACTGCGTTTTAGAGCCCGAAAATGGCAAAAACGAGCTCCACACAGTCTTGAACCTGCTCCTGCTCCACTCTGCATGATGCAATGTCCTCTCAATGCAAGCTCCAACGCAAGAGCTCTGCCACAACAGCATCCAAGCACTCGAATGTCAAGCTCTCCTCCGCCGAGCACTTCTCTAACGAGCTCCATTGAGCTCAAAAGCTCCTCTCACCAAGGAAGCCGTAACCGCCTCCTCGACCAAGCTTGACCACACCAAGCTCCTAAGCTCCAAAGACAATGCTCCTCAAGCTAAAATCGCTCTCCGTGAAACTCAGCGATCGAACTCCGCCGTTGAGAGCGAGCGAGCTATCGCCTCGAAGCTCTCAAAGCCGTCGTGCTCTCCACGGTCACCATAGCTCTGATACCAATTGAAGGGGATTGGGGAGCACCACAGACGGAGAGTGAGAGAGAGAAGGAGACACACGATGCACAAATATGGGTGGGGAGACTCTAAAGAGTGAGCAACCCCCTATACACTTATGCTATGTATAAGGTATACAAGTTAGTGGGCGCCCAGACTCTGGGCGTCCGGGCAAGGCACAGACGCCTATACCCCAACACTAGAGGCTCACAAAGTGCTAGGCTCAATCCTAAGCTAGGCTATGATTGATGCTAAACCCAAGGAACCTCTCTCAATCCTTCAGGGAAAAAAAAACTGAGAGAGGTTTCTTGGGTTCTTGGTGGTTCTTGATTCTTCTTGGGTTATTGGTACTTGGTGGTTCTTCCCTTGAGTTCGCGAAGCTGAAGCACGCACAGAGCTTTGATACCAATATAGGGTGCGAGGGAATCCTTATTCTTTTCCGTTGCACCTGACATTGGTATTAGAGCTCTGTGTGTGATTCAGCTTTGTAAACTCAATGAAAGAACCTAAAGAAGAACTATCAAGAACCCAAGTTGAACCAAAGAACCCAAGGAACCTCTCTACTGATGATATTGTGTTGATCTCCAACTCTCGGGAGGGCATGCAACATCACTTGGATGCTTTGCATAGGTTTGTCCATGAAAGTGGTTTGTGTGTCAACCTTGGTAAAACCAAGGTCATGGTGTTTAATACCAGTCCACAGTGGATCAAGAGGTCATCACCTTCATTCAAGAGATGGTGGAGTATACATATGATTACACTTACCTTGGAGTGGTCTTTGGTGGACCAGCATTTTCATTGAGGAGAGTAGCAGAGATTAGAGTGACGAGAGTCCATGCAACACTGGTAGATTGGAGAGGATGTGTTCACAAGTTCAGTTTCAAGAGCCTCGGACGAAGCATTGGCTCTTTGACACTCTGGTGGCTTGTGCATTACTCTATGGAGCTGAGGTATGGGGACCTTCATTGGATCATCACGGGAGGTCGGGTTGCCCTTATGGATGGCGGGACATGGAGAAGCCTCTGTATCTATGATGTCGTGGCTCATTAGAGCCAAGGCTTTAGTACCACGTGACATTGTACTAGCAGAGTAACTGCTCCGCCACTAGTGGTTGAGGCGCTCACAAGATCAGTCTCCTTCATACACCGCATATGAAAACTTCTCAGGGACATATATACTCGCCTTGCACTTGAGTCTGCGACAAATAGCCATGCAGGGAGACGCAACATGTTGGTATGGGGACATGACATCATGGTTTCAAGTGCATGGGTTGAACATCATAGACGGTTCGCCCCCTTTCCAGTACTCACTGGATGCACCCTCTCTGACTCTTACATAGTTCGAGATCACCAAGCTCATCCGCCAGGACCTGACTCAGCTACACACCAGGAGGACATGGATACAAGCAACATAGGAAATGTGCGCGAGATGGCTTTCTATAGAGAGCACCTTCTCCAGCTTATCGAGGACGGTTTTGTGACGAGACACATATACATGGATATCTACTTGTCTCATGGGATACGATGTACTATTGGCAAGATATGCACATCTTCACACCAGCTGCGGGTCGAGACTTGGAGATACAACGAAGTACCAGTAGAGGCTAGGATATGCTCCTTGTGTCACATAGAGCCTGAGACAGAGTTGCACTACACATGCCACTGCCCAGTCTACTATGAGATATGAGGCCGCTTTCACTGCTTGTTCAGAGAGGGTTTTGGACCACTCTCGAGAGTCATGGGCTACGAGGACCAGAGATGCTTGGGTTTGTTTTTGCTCAAGATGCGCAGACATAGAGAGAGCCTGATGAGAGGAGAGGCTAGCCAATCTCAGAGATAGATCATAGACTTCTTTAGAGTAGACACTGGACACCCGGAGGAGCTACCACCGCAACAGAGCCCACACTCGCCTCGCACCAGAGGCACGCTAATCGATCAAGCGACTGAGCTAGGGAGATACAAACGCCCATAAGTGCGGAGGACTACACAATATCGATGGAGATTACATTAGAGGATTCGGATCACTTTGGCTCGACATGTACGACGCCCGATTAGAATATTGACCATGGAGAAGATTGATGAGACCTTCCAATGGTCGATGTTGGATCTGCTGTGATTTAGCTAGCCCAGCCAGCTGCTTGGTTTTACCTCTAGCAGCTTTAAGGTTCCATAGTATCAGATTCACTATATTTTGTACCCTCACATTGTATTAGATTCATCAGGATTGTATTGGTTTGGTCTCATAGGTCATTTTGGCCTTTTGAAGACGTTTAATATAACATTTCATTATCTCTCTCTCTCTCTCTCTCTCTCTCTCTAAGTGTATCTTTGTTTCTCTTAATTCTTCTTTTCTCACACTTCTTGGCCAAGGGCAATGATTTCATATAGCTATATGTCGGAAAACTACTTTGGTAAATGTAGGAGTTCAAAAGTGGATGAAAATTCTTGAGAGGTAGATATGTATGTGAGAAAATTTGGGGAGAGGGGGGGAAAAAAAGAAGAGAGTTTTAACGTGACCTTAAAGATCCAGCGGACGAGGAGTTGAACTCAAGATCTGTCATTTGAGAGAGAGAGAGAGAGAGAGAGAGAGAGAGAGAGAGAGAGAGAGAGAGAGAGAGAGAGAGAGAGAGAGAGAACTAAATGCTTCTTGGAGCACAAAGGGTGGTAGTAAATACGTATCTGCAATAGCCCTTGTGGATGGAGTAGAGTTCTTTGTTGGTCTTAATGTCATCTTGGACACTAATAGTTGATGCATGACCTGGACACGCTACACCTACCTTGGTTAGTGATAGTCCCATGTAACTCTTCTCAATGCTATCCGCAACTCCATAGAAAGTTTTAGAAATAAGCTTAGCTCAAGCTCATCTTTTTTTTTGAATGCCAGACCAATTGGCATTGTTGAAGTTTCAATATGGTTAGATACATTCTCGAAGGTAGAATGCTTGCCTCTTGGTGGCGTTTAGAATGAGCTAGTTACTTCTGACAACTATTCGATTTTGGAGATTCAGTGTTAGATATCAAATCAAATGGTTCAGACTTTAGACAAGCATAGGAAATCAGATATAAAATGAACTGAAAGTACAAGTTAGCTACTGGGCACAAAGTACTAGAGCTGATACATTCAGATAATGAAAGAAAGCACAGCTCGCACCAAATGCTGATTCAACAGAGACCTACATGACAATCAAAGCAACAACTCGACAAGTATAATGACTCAAGATTGATTAGCTGTGTCAAAGACCTCGAAAATGAGAGTAGCGGCTCCTATTTATAGGAATTTGGATTGCGTTTTGATTGACTATACATTGTTATAGTTATCGTAGTAATTACAATTGATAATTACCAGATCTAGCGTCTATCTAAGGCTCATTCCCACCGCCTATATTCTTCCTCCCTTTTTTGTAAATTTTGATGTATTTTCAAACTTCTAGATGTCAAACCGATGTTAGCGCATCTATTTTCGTTTATCTGTGGATTGGAACCAATGCTTTGAAAATCCTCTAAACTAGGGGAAATCATACATATCCTACCACTTTGGATGATCTGGGTCCCTATTGCCATACTCTGAAATAATTCACCATCTATTGGTTCATCTCTTAGCGACAGTTGAAATTCCTTTAGTACTTCGAGAAAAAAAGTCACCATCGTATCGAGTATTCTTAGGATTATCCAATCTTGAACTCAAACTCCATTTGAAACATGATCTACCTAATTAATCGATCGTGAATCACCACCTTGTTAATAAAAAAAGAAGTGCTTGATAATCTACATAGAAGTGGATTAGCTTTCTCAACAAATAGTGTCTGAACTTGGTTGCTCTAAACACCATTCCCACTTCCTCTCTCTCATCGTGGAGTACTCTTCTTTAGCTACATTGCATATGCAAGTATACTGGGTAAAATAGCCCCCATCACCATTCCAGATATATGCGCATGGACATGGAATATCACTTTCCAGATACGTTGACGACAAATTGGTTTCTTGTTGCTAATGGCTTCTTTCATACACTAAAAACGTTCATCACATTTTGGGCTTTATACAAACTTTGCTCCTTTTTGGGTCGGAACGTCGGAGAGAACTTGTAGCAACTAGCCAAGAACGTCCTCCTCACGCGAAGAGGAGGATGTATTGGCCATGAAACATGGTCGGTCAAGGTCCATGTACCATCGGGCAAGAGCCATGTGTAGGCATCACCATGGCCACCTAATTGATGTACCACATGCTGGGAACGTCGGAGAGAACTTGTAGCAACTAGCCAAGAACGTCCTCCTCACGCGAAGAGGAGGATGTACTTAAGTGTTCAAGGGCAAGAGCCCTAGCAACAAGAACACCAATGAGCACAAGGTGTCCCTCAAGAGGGGACCTAACGGGGCATTTGAACCCACAACCCTTAGGTTGAGAAGTCAAAGCCTTATCGTTAGACCAACTGTCTAGGGATCTCATCCACGAATATTGCAAGGAACTTGTGTAGAAACCCATTAAAAATTTCCATCATGCATCACTAAAAAGTTGAAGCATTGTATAATCCAAATGGCATTGCCAAGTACATAAATGCTTCCCATTCAATGATGAATGTCGTTTTGGCTTGTCCTTGGTGCTATCATTACCTGATAGCCACTATATCCATCTATGAAACTAATCTCATCAAGAATCATATCGATAAATGGAAGAGGAAATGGGTCCTTGATGGTATGAGCATTTAGATTCTAATAATACACATAGGCTCTCATTTTTCCATTCTACAACCACCATAAAAAACAAACAGTCACTGTTCGTAACCTTGTTAATGAATTCTGCTTTGAAAAAATTGTTAAGTTGTCCTTTCACCTTCTTGGCATAATTTTGTACCTCTAGAGACCTACTCGTTGTGCATTCAGTTCAATGGTATCCTATGTGGACATACTCTGGATCTATATCTTTTTTATGCTCCTAAGAAAATACATCTTTATACTTCTGGAGCAATTGCTTGGATTTCTCTTTTATCTTTGGTTTTCAGATGTTTGTTGATCTTCACTTTTTTGGATTTTTCTCTGAACGGAGATTCCACTCTTCAACTTCTTGGAAATAACTAATCTAGTCCACTGTCTTTTCTCTTTGCTAGTGATTTTCCATATCCGTCCTAATCCCTATTGCATATTCGTTAATCCAATTCTAGTTTTGCCTCTCCAGCTGTCTGTTCACCATTTCGACCAGGCGTGTCTGCACTAGTTGGGGACTAAACTCAATAAAATTCTTTGGATACTACTCTCTCTGAAGTTCCTTCTCTCTCTTGATGCAAAAACACCGCATTCATGTCTATCTCTACTATAGGAAATATGTTCCTCGATGCCATCATCCATTTGATCTTTTTCGTGTCATATTTCCTACATAGTTTCTCTGGCCTCATTGCCTTCTTTTAGAGTTTGGTATTGTTTGTTTTTACTTGGATTCTCCTATTGGGTCCCTTGATAGTTAACGTGTGGCTTGCATTATTATGAATGGCTCCTACATTTATGAGCCAAGGCTGTAAAACTAGCATATTGTAAGCTCCTTGTATACTTAGTACCAAAAAGATGGTTTTGAATTTCTACTTTTCCACTCTGGTTTGCAAGTTCTTGAAACCACTGGCCTGAAAAACTCTATGATTTGCTCCATTTGGATTTTGAATGGATCAGGTTTTATCTCTTGAATCTCTAGCTTCCGTCTGACATGCTCTCTTAGGATGTTCATTCCAACCGCGCCATCCATTATCACACCTAATAGTGGATCCATTCAGAATTCAAATGGTGCATTCATGGATGATCGGAGGCTTGTAATCAATGCGAATGACCGGAACTTCATCATCCTTTATTTCAGATAGAAACATGCATCATAACTTCTGATGTCTTCTTCATGTGCTTTCTGATGAACTTAGCAGCCTTTGATAAGGTTCGCATGATATCATTTAATTATATGGCTAACTTGTAAATCTTTTCACATATCTTAACATAGATTTCATCTTGTTTGTTCTCAGAGCTGCTATCCAAACTGGAGGATCTTCCCTTAGGATAATTGTCTTTGTAGTGCCATGCCTCTATTGGCCTACTATGTCTCCTGACTAATGGATCCTGTTATTAGCCTCGGTCAAGTCTACCCTGACTTGTCGAACCTCTTCTTCTAGGCACTCCTATGAGGCCTTCAATGGTTCTTCGTATTTCCTTTTAGCTTCAACCTTACGAGATTCACCTTCTGGGAGCTCCTTCATCAGAACCTCTGTAAACTTTGGCAAAAGCCTTTGAATAGTGTTGGACTCCAAGCATTCACGCTACTTTGGCATCTTCTTAGCCAGATCCTCCATCATCTTGGCTATCAAAGCCCTTTGTTGCTGCCGTTCGTGGACCTCCTTGACCTTTCCCTTGGCCTTTCAGACAACCCTCTACTTCTCCCATCTCTGAGTCTCTTAAAATTTTTTCATTTCCTTAATTTGCTCATCGGGTAACTCTTTAATCCTGACTCCAGCACTCCTAGTGATCACATGAAGCAAAGCTGGGTCGCCACTTTCCCTTTACACACCTTAGCTTTTCCATTTTCAAGACATTTGGCTACAAAGTATCCATTTTTTCCACAGTGTATCAATTGAAATTTCTCTTTGCAAAATTAGCTCTACCTTGCTTCCTACTAGCAACATCCTAATACCTTCCTCTCTATGGCCCATTATTGGTACTAATATCATTCTCCTTGGCTCTTGACGCTCCATCCCAATTTACTGCTTCTGGGTTTGTCAATGCTATCATAGAGACATCCTTACCTTTATTAAAATAATGCATTGGAATCTTGCAATTGTTCCACAGAATGCTTTGCAATATGCGCATTTGCAACATTCATCGGTCCTGTGCTCTTTTTACATTTCGTACACCGTCCCAATTTTTCCCACTATTGGTATGATCCTTAATATTTTTGAGATTTGTTTCGACATTGATTCGATTTTCTTTGTCCAGAAGCCTTTCTTCTTAGCCTTCTGGTGATCTTTTGATTCACTCTCAAACGAACTTAAATTGGAACTGGGACTTGACTGCTCCTTCAATGACTTAGTGTCACTCAAATCCCTTCTTCCTTTGTATCCTTTCTCCTTCTTGACCTATTGCTTCAATTTCAAAGATCTTTGCACCATATCATTGAACTTTTTGGTTGGTGCTGGTACCTCATGTTCCCTAAGATTCTTGCTTTTAACCAATGACACACCCGTTTCTCTTAAGATGGCTCATTCAATTTTTTGGTGAGTTCTTTAATCTTTTCCACATAACGCATGACCTATAGGTTGCCCTGCTTGATCTTGTCCAATTCACATAGTATATCTTTGTATCCCCTATTTTCGTTCTATTCTAGACAAAATGCCTTTATCAAATTTTTGTATGTGCAAAGTTTGCAAGCTAGATAGTGGTAGTACCACTTCCTTGTTGCATTATTTAGTGTCTGTGGGAAGTACTCATCCCAATCATCTTCATCAATGTCCTTCAATTATGCATACTGCTCAAATTCTTGTACATGGACATTTGGGTTGTCCTTCTTCTCACCTTTAAATGTTGGAAAGACAATTTTGAGTCCATTGGAGCATTCGTCATTTTGAGACATCCACATGATGGTTGATTTCCACTCTATGTGTCTACACTTTTCTTTATGATCATACTTTTTCTCTCTGTGCTTACTATAGTGATCCATATCAACATCCCATCTGTCATTATATTGATCATGTTTTAGTTATAGTTTTTGATTCATTCTTTAGAACTAAGTCTCAATGTGCCGTTGCTCTTCTACTTCTCGAGCTACCATCATTGGCATCGGTTTGAACCCTTGCTCTACCCTTGTTGTCTGATTTGTGAGACCCATGTGAACGAGAGAATCTTTCAACCCTCTTTGAATGCTTCCTCCTTGATTGAGCAGAATGCTAAGAGCCCCAAGCCCCTTAGTATCTCTTTGGTCACAGTTGGCATACATCTACTTATTCTGAAATTCAGGTCCACCATCAGAGTCTTACTCCAATTCTTCAGCCATCGTGTTGATATGGTCTTGATCCTTAGCCAAGACTATAGTTTCATGCCTATTGCTACATGTATGGGTGAATGCACAAGTGACTCCAAATTTCAATTGGGGGATAGGTTTTTGTCAAGAGCTTAAGCTCACCACCATGATCCCCAAAATGGAATGAGTTGGTCAGTTATGACTTAGATCAGATGGAGAATTAGATTGGGACTTGAAACAAGCATATGAAAGCAAATATGAAGTGAACTAAAAGTACAAAATTAGATACGCGATGCAAAGTTATGGAGCTGATATATTTAAATAATGAAGGAAAGTAAAACTAGCACCAAGTTATGAATACAATAGATCTAGATGACAATTAGAGCAACAACTCGATAAGTACAATGACTCAAGGCTGACTAGCGATATTAAAAATCCCAAAAATGAGAGAACTGAGTCCTATTCATAGGTACCTAGATTGGGTTCTGATTGATTATACATTGTTATAGTTGTTGCAATAATTACACTTGGTAATCACTAGATCCAACTATGTACAAGTGCTTGTATAAGGTCCGTTTCCACCGTCTACAATGTTTCACCACCATTAAGTTGGACAAAGTATATTTTGTATGTGACCACTCATATGTACCATTTTCAAGGCTTCCACATAGTGAATCTCTCTCTCTCTCTCTCTCTCTCTCTCTCTCTCTCTCTCTCTCTCTCATTCACCACTACCTGACCCAGTTGGACACGAGGAGGACAAGGATAGAGCATATGAGTAGGGTATGAAGATGACTTTTTGTCAGGCGAAGGGCCATGACACACATGCGGTAAAGGGGTCTATATATAGCGACGATCAAAGTCCTATACATAGAATGATTAGGTGGAGAAGAGCATGTGACTATCCCCAATCTCTCACACTAGTATCAAAGCCCAAGGGAGAGGGGTAGCAAGGAAGAGTCATGATCTCTCTCTCTCTCTCTCTCTCTCTCTCTCTCTCTCTCTCTCTCTCTCTCTCTCTCTCTCTCTCTCTCTCTCTATCATAACTTCTTCACCCGAACTCCGATTTGGGCTATAGCCTTAATCGAAGAGCAGGAAACTCTCTATGCATTGATGTAAAGACATAAATTTTTAGAGTTATGGAAGGCGTTTGTATAGCAGCATTTTCGAAGTGAATAGGTTCAAGAAAATTGACTCTCATGTCTTATTTTACATACAATGTCTTCCGGCACTCGCAAGGGTTCTTCTTCTTCAACAAGGTCCACAAACATTGTGGAAAATGATCCAAAATCTCCTAAGTATGGAGATAGTTTGATCATTATTAAGTTGAAAATTTATATTTTTAGACTGAAAATTTATTAAGTAAAATATAGCAAAATAACATGATAGATTAGATGTATACACGCTGACTCTCTCTCTCTCATACACACACACACACACACACACACACACACACACACACACACACACACACACACACAAGTGGTGACTCTTTATGCTACATAACTACTATGCTAGAAGAAAATGCATCAACCATACACACACATATGGGTCTTGTTAGCCTGAATGGCTGGGCATGCTCACAATCGGTCTGATTTCCAGAAGTCACACACACACACACACACACTCACACATACACACCCAGGTAGTGGATTGTTGCTCTACATAATTCTATACTAAGTCCGATGGGACCGCAAAAACAGTACACACACATACACATACACACATGTGGTTTGCTCGCTACACCGCGTAAAAGAACTATACCTAATGTCTGCAAGCTACATCCAACTGATTGCAGGCTGGACCGTATTGGATTAAAATACGGGGCGGCTGAGGGCTTAACCGATAGTGTCCCTAGTCGAACCTTTCAACACATGATACTACCCTAGCACATGGACCAATAGGGGTTTTTTAAAAAAAGGGGGACGAGTCCTTTAAAGACTTGGCTCTCACTGTTGGGTAATTTACTGTGAGACTACCCAGTGGTAGCGTGGCTTGCTCTTCACCGAGCCCTACATTTCTGCGCATGTGGAAATTGCGCCATACAAGGCGATGCCTCCACGGATATTTGATGGGGACTTGTGCCTGCCTATGCCACACCATCTTATTGAGCCTGCGGATTCTACAGGAGGCTTTACTGTGTCGTACAGCTGGTTTCGGAGCTCAACATGGCTAGACGTGCCCAGGCCTCGGGGAAATAACGCCTTGAATGCCTCTCAGTACTCCTACAAGTCCTGCTATGTATAAAGGTGAGAGCCCCTTTGTGCTTCTCACTTAGATCGTTTGCGCTACTGTCTGTTTTTTGGCATTGAGGGATTAAGTGAGGTGAAGGGAGAGATTCTTTCATTAGTAATCATGCCTAAGAAGACAACACCGACTGCTGGGAATGAACTCGAGGCTACGCAGGTTAGCATGCTTCTTGAAGGCTGTGGCTTGAAAACTTGGATTACTTGTCTGTTCTATGAAGCAACATAATATAATGATTGTTGTCGTACATTTAACTCCTCTTGATTCTGGCTCGGCAATAGCCGCGGGACTCTAGTTACATGTTTCCTTTTTAGCCATAACCATTGGGCTACTTACTATACATCCTGGCCCTTATGACTCAGGCTTGCTAGCTTGTTCATTATGGAACTACATCTGTTATTGGTTGATAGCCCGTATAAACAGTGATTATGTGTTTGGTTCACCTTACTCAGCTTTGGTTCACCGTACTTGGTCTACCGTTGGTTGGATTGAGGTGGGGATATTGGTCTATTGCATCTTTAAAGCCCTGATAATACTCGGAATATTTTGAAAAATGTCATAAGGAAAGATCACCTAGTAGTTGACCCTGCTAAGCTTTGTATAGGGCTCAGTATATGCGGGCCAGTAGTTGAGCTGTTAGATGGCTGTGAATATAAGGCACTTATGGGTTGCTGTATTGTTGCTCCTTCCTCTGACTATATAGTAAAGACACAATTTTTAATTTAGTCCTGTAAGATGGGCTTGCTGTTGAGTCCAGGCTGATGTACATACTACTGGATTTTGCATGGCATGACTAATCTAGAGTAGCATTGGGACTAAGATAGAGTGAGCTAGATGGATGTCCGTCCGTAAAATAGCATTACATTAAACTGTGGAAATACATCAGGTTGTTAACATAGAATAAATTAACTGCTGGCTGAGTGTGCTTGACTATACTGACATTGGTACTTCTTCAGGGCGTTTTGTTACATTGCCAAACTAAGGGAATCATGAAACTATGACTAACTAGTTGGTTTAACATGGATCATCGAAACGTATCTGGTACTGGTAAGGTGCATCCTAATTGCATATGAGTCACAAATTCGTTTGGCTGATTATGGATACTGTATATGGCGGTGATTCTTCATCAGTACTTAACACTAAGGTTTCATAAACTGGTCATTGTCTCAGCTTAATGGTGTTTAAATATACCTACCCTATGGGTGTTTTAAGAGGGGTAGCAAGGAAGAGGCATGATCTCTCTCTCTCTCTCTCTCTCTCTCTCTCTCTCTCTCTCTCTCTCTCTCTCTCTCTCTCTCTCTCTCTCTCTCTCTATCTATCATAACTTCTTCACCCGAACTCCGATTTGGGCTATAGCCTTAATCGAAGAGCAGGAAACTCTCTATGCATTGATGTAAAGACATAAATTTTTAGAGTTATGGAAGGCGTTTCTATAGCAACATTTTCGAAGTGAATAGGTTCAAGAAAATTGACTCTCATGTCTTATTTTACATACAATGTCTTCCGGCACTCGCAAGGGTTCTTCTTCTTCAACAAGGTCCACAACCATTGTGGAAAATGATCCAAAATCTCCTAAGTATGGAGATAGTTTCATCATTATTAAGTTGAAAATTTATATTTTTAAACTAAAAATTTTATTAA
>NC_140959.1:104884296-105039296 GCF_014529385.1 Adiantum capillus-veneris
CGAGAACAAGTCTAGCAAGTGCAGATACAGACAAAAGGTTCTTTTTGGTCCCAGGTACATACAATGCATCAGAAAATGTGAAAGAACTGACATTTGTAGCAATAAGCATAATCTTTTTAAATCCTTGAACACAATAAGAGGCATTGTTGACACAAGTCACCGTATTCCCATGAGGGATAGACTCAATAGAGGTAAACAAATCACGATGTGAGGTAATGTGCTTTGTAGAACCACTATCAAAATACCACACATGTGAATCTACAACAACTAACATACATGCATCATGGACAATAGGATCATAAGTGCACTCTCCACTAAATGCCCATTCTGCATCAACATCAACATCACAATCTCCTTTGACAAAAGACACTACAATTGTTGCACTTGTATTGGACCATGTAGTGGATCAAGCCTCTTTCTTCTTATTAGCCTCTTTTTCCTTCAATTTTGGACATTGCTAGATCAAGTGATCATTAGCTTTACAATAATGGCAACGCATCTTCTTTTTGCCCTTATCACAAGAATTTCCAGACGAAGTGCTGCCAAACAAAAGCATTAGGAACAGAAGTTTTGCCACTTGCAACATAACCATAAGAAGTGGTAACATTGTTGTTTCCGCCTTTTCTTTGAGCTGCAATAAAAGCCTGTTCAACTGCACGCTGCCTAGTCCTATTTTTTTTGGAAAGTGAGTATTGCAATAGCAATTTGCATAATGCATCAAACTTGACAACTTCAAGATTTCTTTGGGTCATAAGTCTCCAGAGTCCAAGTACTAGCAAAAGTCTAGTAAGAATCTGGCAAAGCATCAAGAACAGTCTGCACAATTGAACTATCAGAAATGACTTCTCTTGCAGAAATTAGTTGCTCATTAACATCCTTGACACCAGCAAGGAAAGTATCCATTTCATCTTTCTCATGCATTATCTTTGATTCCAGCTCTTTACGCAGCAAATCAATTTTAGCCTCATTGCGGCTTGCATAAAGAACTGCTAGAATATCCCAAGCTTGTTTTGCAGATTTTATTGAACAGATGTGAGGAGTGATAGTGTGCTTCATAGACAATGCAATTAATGCATGAGCACCTGCACATATCTTACATCCCAATGAGCCTTCTGAGCCGTAGGAAAAATAGCTCTGACAGTAGTAACCCTCGTAACAAAACCTAGAGCATCCTCAATATCGCCCTCATCCACAGTACCAGGACGTACATCAATGCCATGCACAATGTTCCAAACTCTCCTTTACACAAGTATATGTTGCATCACGTAAGCCCACATAGGGTAATTGTCCCCATCCAATCTGTCCTCAGCAGTAGCAAACATCTTGAACACATCTGTGTTGTTGTCAGCCATGGAAAATGCATGCACCTGATGCAAAAACTTCCCAAAATGAGGAAAAACTGAGTGAGACCAGCACGTGCTATATAGCACAACCCGCAGTAGATTGTATGGGACCTATTATGCAGTAATTGACATTGACAAGACTTCTATACAAAATGAAAAAATTGCCTAAGTAGACTTGGCTATAGTGAAAACAGAGATTGAAATGAGCCCGAATCATAAATCTGAGCAGGCTAAGCTCTTTGAGCTTATCCAAAAAATTTGTCAACCTGCAAACGCTCACCAAAGCTCACTAAAATCGGAGAAAGTGAGCAAGCATATGCTGGAGCTGCTAGCGACTAAGCGCGGGGATGCAACCTGCTCTGATACCAATTGTTGGAATTAGGGTTGCAAGGAAATGCACACAGCTTGGAGAAGACAAAGGAAGGTCAAGGCACACAATAAAGAGTGTATTACTTAGTGTGCTATGGGAAAAATGGATAGCCCTAGAGTGATGGGCGTATATATAATGCATGGGGGGGAAAACCTCCTAAAGAGGAAAAAATGCCCCGGCGGTCCTACTAGTGTGTTCACACACATCACTACCACATGTATATGGTAACATGGTGATGCCCCCGAGAGTGTTCTTCCCCACTGATTGCCCAATTTTCCATTGTCTACTTTAGAGGGGCATCCCATTTGTTGAAGCCTTGTATTTGCTATGACTTTAGAGCAAGAAATGATGGCTCTTAAGATATAAAACCTTGTGCAAGGCATCTGGCCAGTCCGTCACCAATGATGGCCTATAAGTAGCCTTAGGCATTCAAGCCCAATGTAGACAACCATGCACTCATATCTTTAGAGAAAAAAATTACTTTTCAAATAATAAAGAGCAAGAAGAATGAACACAAACATACCAAAAATCTTTCCAAGGCTAGGATAGTCATGCATAGTCCCCATAAGTATACCCTAATAATGGCCAATCTTCTCTACTTTGCGAGTGAAACATCAACAATGGAGATGCCCTTTCATAACTCCTCCAAGTCCTCGATAAGGGGCTTGAGGTTGGGTGTAGTATTGTTTTCATTGGCGAAGGGAACACCTCAGGCAACTGCAGACTTGTGTGTGCTAGTTAGCTCAACAAATAGAGATTCAAATGTTGATGAGCTAGCGTTCGAGTCTTGCCATGGAGATTTTAATAAGGCACAACCATCAAATTGAATAGGTGGCAATGTTTGGGGAAAATCAATTTCACAAACATACAAAATGCCCTTCAGGGTGGATTCAAAGTGGATTTTTTTTAAAAAAAGGCAATTTTTTTGATTTAGCTCTAATTTTTTGAATTTTCCTATTCCCAAACACAATCTCCTTTAGGGTGGATTCAAAGAGGAATTTTTTCTTGAAAAATCGGCATTTTAAATTTAAATGTTTTATGTTTGAAATTTTCTATCGGTGAAAGAGAAAGCGAAGAGAGAGACTTTTTACCTCAAATTTTTACTTATGTCCACGTCTCTCTCTCTCTCTCTCTCTCTCTCTCTCTCTCTCTCTCTCTCTCTCTCTCTCTCTCTCTCTCTCTCTCTCTCTCTCGTTCTGCATGTTAGTCAATCCGAGAAGAGTCAAAGCAAGGATTTGATATTGAGAGAGAGCTTGAGAATGAGAAAATAATTGCTCCAAAATTAGGAATAGTTGATAAATCAAGGGATTCTTGGCACTTGACCCATTTTAGGAAAACAGGTACAGAAAGAGCAGAAAGAAGAACCCAATCTCAAGGATCTCATCGTAGTAGGAAACATACCTGAAGAAGGTGAGGGCAGCAAGTAAAGTCGTTGATCAGTAGGACACAAATCAGTAAGATGGAACATGACACAGTGAATGAGTCTGAAAGAAGACAATGATTGGGAATTTGATACAGATCATTATAATAAAAGAAGATCCAAAGATAGGAAACCAGCTCACAGAACCAGAACCAGTCACCACGAACATTCTACTGACGTGAAAATCTCATTTCTGGTTTTCAAAGGAGGAAAGAAAGATTACCCAGATGTACACATCCAAGCTTTTGAACATTATGCTAAACTCAAGGACATAGATGAGGATAAATGGGAGAAATATTTTCCGAATCTTACCATACACCGAGTGACATTTTTTGAGCGAACCAAAATTTGAGCAAATATTTATATGGCATGGGATTAATAGTTGAGCCCTCTTCTCTATTGACTTATCCAATAAATGGAATCTCTCAAGATCCCATTCAAAGTTGGCTAGCTACCTCATCACTTTGAAAGGCACACAACAATTTTCCATCAACGAGGGTTGACCACAAGACATTGCGTCCACTATGGACAAATTGTTGGGTTGAGCCATGCCATTGCAATAGCCTAGTTGCTAATTGTTCAAGCTCCTTCATATTAAAAAAAAGGCTTTGTTGTTGCCTCACATTGCGCATGTCCGTGTTCTAGCACTCAACAACACTTGTCAACTTCTTAATCCACCACTTGGAATTTTGATCCTCGCTCGCCACTTGCCACCTCCATTGCCTTTTCCTCTTTTAATTCTCCAAGCATCCATCAAAAGTCTTGCTAAAAAAAATGGGTCCTCCCGCTAGTCTATCTTTATTACATTAAGAAGAATCTCCAACAATTCCGTTCTGGAGCGGACAATCCAACCCAAAACTACCCCCACTACTGTGCAGGTCGACCTCGGGACCTTGACTATTGCAGAGGGCATCCTGCCATAAGCCATGGGAGCACTCGCACTTGCTCATTGGAAACGCAGGCCCAATTTTTTTTTAAAAAGGCCGTTCATTGTCCCACCCTCCCTCGGGTAGGCACGTTGCCACCTGGCACCTCCTGCTAATGCCCCATTGCTTCATGCAATGCCAGCCAAGGCTCCTCGCAGCCACTCCTACCCCCCCCCCCCCCCCCCCCCCCCCCCCCCCCCCCCCCCCCCCCCCCCCCCCACCCCCCCCCCCCCCCCCCCCCCACTTCCTTTCATTTTATTTACTTTGCATTTGCCTTTAACTCTTCAAAAAAACTTTCCTTTTGAAAAATTGAGCATCTCTTGAGATTCTCGTTAGAAAAACCAACGACAATGTCTCAATAGTCGCAACTTTCACACGCCACTTGACAGACCCCCCTCTTCCCCCCTTTGGCAGCTGGTGGTCGTGTGTAGCTGGCACTCTCTCCCTCCCTTGGCTTTGGCCATTTGCATGTGAGTCCTCCCTTGCCTCTCTCTCTCTCTCTCTCTCTCTCTCTCTCTCTCTCTCTCTCTCTCTCTCTCTCTCTCTCTCTCTCTCTCTCTCTCTCTCTCTCGCCTCCATTGTCTTTTTGCCCATTTCCACTTCAAAGGATCTCCAACAAATTCGTGTTAAAAAAAAATGCGTACTCCCCTACTCAATGCCTCACTTGCCTCCATGTTGCCTCTGGCCTCATTGTGCGCCACCTGGTTCTCCAAAGCACCTTGCATGTCATGCGAAAGCATGATTGCTACTCAACTCCTAAACCGTCACTTGCCCTTCAATCCATAGTCGCTTCCTTGGCTTGCACGACACCTAGAAACCCCCCTTCCATTTAACTCTTTAAAACCATTAGAAAGTAAAAAAAAAAGACCCTTAGAAAGTAGACTCAATTACAACAACTTAAAAGATTTGCCTACTCGATCCCCTTTCATTAACTAGAATCTTTCCCAGATTCTACCTTCCACATTAGCGTTCCATGTTCCCCCTTCGCCCCTTCCAATGCTTTGCCCCCTCCACCTCACACCTTGCTCTCCTACGACAACCTGCAGTATCCCCTGTCGGACAGCTTGCATGCACGTCCTACTTAGCTTCCAAGAGGGTCTCAACAGCCTATGATTTTGGACACTCCATTGGCCACCTTCCCTTTGCCATACATTGATCTCTCTCTCTCTCTCTCTCTCTCTCTCTCACACACACACACACACACACACACACACACACACACACACACACACACACACACACACACACACACACACACACACACACACACACACACACACACACACACACATAGATCAAAGAGTACTCTTCAAGATGAGCAATGACAAAAGAGGAAATATGGCGTGTGGCATGTTTCTTCTTGTTGGGCGCAAGCTGGCGGCCAACTGAGGGCCCATGCTCTGATTCACATGTAGGTCGACGATCTTGCTCATACACCGCAGTTTGCTCTGTATTCTCATTAGCGTGGCTACATACAACTATGTATTCTCTCTCACACACACAACCTTATGAAGCTCTTCCCCATCGTCTGACATGCAGAATGAGAGAGAGAGAGAGAGAGAGAGAGAGAGAGAGAGAGAGAGAGAGAGAGAGAGAGAGAGAGAGAGAGAGAGAGAGAGAGAGAGAGAGAGAGAGAGAGAGAGAGATTTTATTATCGTTCTCGGAGGTCAAATATGACCTATGGGACCAAAATTACATGTGATGTAGTATGTGTATGGCTGATGAGTGACTCTCGATGCTCCAAAATTGTGGTGATGAGTCGCAATGGAGAGCCCACACTTTGGCTGGGAGAGGAAAGTGTGTAGGTCTAAGTTATGGCTGAAAATGATACTTGGATGCACCTTTGTCTAGCCGTACTCATTCAGGTTCTTGCCATGCTTCTTATGCATCAGATTGTTATGATTTGGTTGTGTCTAGCTTATGTGATATAGAGGAACCTCTATCTTTTGATGAAGCACAGAACTCAAAAAATTGGATGGTTGCCATGCAATGAGAATATGATGCATTTATAGAAAATGACACACGTACTTTATGTGATTTTCCTCTTGGCAAAAAGGCCATTGGTACAAAGTGGGTTTACAAGTTGAAACGCAAGCCGGATAGTGATGTTGATCGCCATAAGGCTTGACTTGTTGCAAAAGGCTATGTGCAGTAGAAAGGCATAGATTATGAAGAAACTTTTTCTCCCACTTGTCGTATGACTACTGTTCATTTTCTATGTGAATTGGCAAATCATTTTGGCATTTTCTATGTGCATTAGCATCTCATTTTGGCATTTTCTATGTGCATTGGCATCTCATTTTGGTTGGGATGTATATCAATCCGATATTGTTATTGCTTTCTTGAATGGTGACATTTTTGAGGAAGTGTGTGTAACGCAGCCTCACGTTTTTGTCCAGAAAGGACAAAAGGACAAAAGGACAAAGTGTACAAATGTAAGAAGGCATTGTATGGGTTGAAGCAATCTCATCGTGCTTGGTATGAGAAAGCTGACACTCACTTGGTCAAACGAGGCTTTCGTAATAGTCGAGCAGAAAGCACATTGTAGGTCAAGCGTGAGGGTGATATACTTCTCATTGTTGTTCTTTATGTGGATGATTTGCCGATCATTGGGCCCAATGAGGCACATATTGCTGAATTTAAGGTTGATTTGAATGCTTCTTTCAAGATGAAATATTTGGGGCTATTGCATCATTACTTGGGCATACAATTTAAGCAGTATGACGGTGGTATTGCCTTGTGTTAGAAAAGTTACAGAGAGACATTGCTATGCAAGTTTGGACTTGAGGATTGCAAACCTATTACCACTTCCATGGAAACACGTTTGAAGTTGAGTCTACATGATGCTGGATATCTTGTTGATGTCACTCTTTACCAAATTGCTGTTGACTGCCTCAGTTATGTATGCAACACGAGGCCGGATATTCAGTTTGCAGTCTCATAGGTGAGCAAATTCATGCATAGCCTAGGGTCTAAGCATTGATAGACAGTCAAGAGGATTTTTTGCTACTTAAGTGGCACTTTGCATCTTGGCTTGTTTTATCCCAAGGGGGGATTATTGCCGTCAAATTTACATGCTTTTTTGGACTCAGATTGAGCTGGTTGTTATGAAATGCGAGTGTCCACAAGTGGTTTTTGTTTCATGCTTGGAAGTTCATGTATTTCATGGTTGAGCAAGAAGCAACCAACTGTGGCCACTTCCAGTTGTGAGGCTAAGTACAGGGTAGTCTTCATAGATATGATTGAGAGTTTCTAGCTTAGACGCCTTATGGTTGATTTGGGTGTTTGACAAGACATTGCCAACATCATCTACATTGACAGTTGCGATGAACCCAATTTTTCATGCTCGCACAAAGCACATTGAGGTGCATTACCATTATGTCAGGGAGAGGCTCTCAGCAGGAGAGATCAGCTTGGCTTATGTGCCAGCGCAGGACAACCTTGTAGGTCTTTTCACAAAGGCATTGTCTCGTGAGAAGTTTGAAGCTTTTTGCAAAGATTTGGGCTTGCTCCCCTTTGTGGATTTATCATGTCCTGAGGGAATGGCACTTACCTTTACTCTTCGTGCCAGCCCTCGTTCACCACATCAGTCCCAGAGGGGATTTGTTACCATATAAATGTGGAAGTGATGTGTGGGAACACTAGGACCACTGAGGTATTTTTTCCCACTTTAGGAGGTTTTTCCCCCCTTGAATTGTATATACGCCCATCACTCTAGGGCTATCTATCTTTCCATTGCACACTAAGTAATACTCTCTTTGTTGTGTGCCTTGAGCTTCCTTCATCTTCAGTTTGGACTTGAGGATTACAAACCTATTACCACTCCCATGGAAACAAATTTGAAGTTGAGTCTACATGATGTTGGTGATCCTGCTGATGTCACTCTTTACCAAAATACTATTGGCTGCCTCATTTATGTATGCAACACGAGGTTGGATATTCAGTTTGCAGTCTCATAAGTCAACAGATTTATGCATAGCCCAGGGTCTAAGCATTGGCAGGAAGTCGAGAGGACTTTTTGCTACTTGAGTGGAACTTTGCATCTTGGCTTGTTTTACCCCAAGGGGGGATCATTGTCGACAGATTTACATGCTTTTTCGGACTCAGATTGGGCTGGTTGTTATGGCACACGAGTGTCCACAAGTGGTTTTTGTTTCATGCTTGGAAGTTCATGTATTTCATGGTTGAGCAAGAAGAAACCTACTATGGCCACTTCCAGTTGGGAGGTTGAGTACAGGGCAATCTTCATAGCTACGGCTGAGTGTGTATGGATCAGACGCCTTAAGGCTGATTTGGGTGTTGGACAAGACATTGCCAACATCATCTACACTGACAGTCAGAGCGCAATTGCGAGGAACCCAATTTTTCATGCTCGCCTAAAGCACATTGAGATGCATTACCACTATGTTAGGGAGAGGCTCTCAGCAGGAAAGATCATCTTGGCTTATGTGCCAACACATGACAACCTTGAAGATCTTTTTACAAAGGCATTACATCGTGAGAAGTTTGAATCTTTTTGCAAAGCTTTGGGCTTGCTCCCTTTTGTGGATTGATCCTGTCCTCAGGGCATGGCACTTCCCTTTACTCTTCGTGCTAGACCTCGTTCACCACATCACTCCCAGGGGGGAATTGTTACCATATACATGTGGTAGTGATGTTGTGTGAACAAACTAGGACCGTCGGGGCATTTTTCCCCGCTTTAAGAGGTCTTTTCCCCGTGCATTGTATATACGCCCATCACTCTAGGTCTATCCATCTTTCCCATTGCACACTAAGTAATATACTCTCTGTTGAGCGCCTTGAGCTTCCTTCATCTTCTCCAAGCTGTGTGTGTTTCCCTGCAATCGTAATTCTAACACACCATGTATAAATTGTGTATATCGCATGCATTCAAGGACTCTTTCTAAAAATCCTTCTCTGTGAATTTTTGACAAATAAATATATCCTATTCCTATTCAATCTGTATTTTTTTTTCCAAGATCATTTTACGGTACCCTTTTGTATGTGAAAATGTGAGAAAATATGAAATTTAATAGCCCCATCTGTTGCACTCACGTGAAAGTCACATAATTATTAAGCGACTCCCCCGAGAGAACACTACAATAGTGATCCACCCCCATCTACTCCACCAAAGGGTATGTCAATGTACTCCATATTTTTAAGGCTTCCATATTGGAAGTACTTAAACGTTTAACACCTCTTAGATCCCATGCACATATTCAAGAATGTTTCTGACACCCTTTGGAACCGCATTACAAGAAAAAGGTACTCATTAGGGTGAGGGAGGATTTGAGCGCCTTGAAATGTCTCCCCACATGTGCCACTCCACATCAAGGTCCCAATGGAAATATTGTGTTTCCTAAAGCCCCATGGATTCTAATCAAAGATGAGATTGATCAAACAAATGATCCCATCGGCCCTATTTTCAGTCCAACAAGATACATGAAATCATTAAAAGGAGATTTCACAAAGGCAAAGAAAAGTGGAAGCGTTTAATTGTATGGATTGAATTCCCACAATTGGCACAATATGCTACAAGTAATTATTCAAAGTTATGTTGTCTCTCATTTACTTCAGATCTTGAATTTTATGTATGACTAAAAAAATATCTTGTCATAATCTTTTGACATTGTCGTTCATGTTGCCTATGAGTATGTGCACATACTAGGAAAAGAAAGTGAGGGAAGCTATTTTTGAACTTGGTGAGTTAGTAGGATATATCATATCTCTATTCCTTTAAAGTATTATATATATAGTAAATCATCAACATGCACTTTATAACCTTGTAGATTTGTAAGATCCAAAGAAATCGAAATAGATGCTATCCATGCTGCTCAAACGCTCGTCATGTAAACAATGTGTGTCATTGAGGATGCATTTTCTCAAATTTTTCTTGTTAGTCAAGTACACCTCTTGGTTCATGTGGTCAAAGAGATAGCTATATATGGAGTAGTGCATGCATGATGGATGTTCTTTTTAGAGGGTTTTAAAAAACTCTCAAAGATTTTGTTGAACTATGGGCCCAATTAGAGGCATGCATGTCCGAAGGATGGATCATGGAAGAGGCATTTGTATATATTTTTTAGAGTGTCTGGCTTCTATTGATTCCTCTATTCCTTGCATGTGGTTAGATCCCGGGGGATTCACCATGGAAAACTTACTCCACTAGGTAAGTGCAGGGGAGGGAGGTTTCTTACAAGTTACATAAGTGTATAAGTTAGGGACATGCCCCCAATAATTTATCTTTCAAGATTAAAAATAATGGAGGGGGGTATCATACTTATGGGGGAAGAACCTGACCAAACTTGATTACTTGTAATGATTGATGGATACTTGTATCATACTTATGGAGAGGGGGAACCTAACCCGAGTCAATAACTTGTAATGATTGATCACCGGTGTGCACCAGAACTCAGATGAGTTTTGGGAAAGCTTTTTGCTAGGTCACACATCAAATTTTGTATCAAGTCGGTCATAGATAAGGACTGATTTGGAGCACATCAAGGGTTGATTTACACTAGCTTTAGATGGGTCAAAATTGGATGAGTAGCCAGAGTGCAGGCTAATCGAGCACATAGTTTGAAAATCAAACTAAGAAACATTGTGGGTACATCTAGTTATCAATAGAAGTGGTTCCTTTGCACATTGCCAGTCACTATGCTACACACTCTTTGACTAGTTTTACTTAGTTAGATCATGTGAGACCTATATTTTATATGTAAGATAGGGGTATGATATTTTCCTTCATGATTGTCATATAAGCATAGAAAGGGAGGTCATATTCTCGAATATGAGTCATATATAGAGGTTTTATCAAAGTTGTTCGCTCGCAGATGGCGTCCCGTTTTGTATACAGAATGAACCCCCGGGGGTTAGATCAGAAGGATGCAAGGATGAATTTCTAGAGTGTTTGCTTCTATTTATTCCTCTATGCCTTGCATGTGCTTAGATGAGGAGGATGCACGGATGAATCTCCAAGTGAAAAGGAAAAATAACTTAACATGGACATGGATCTATGTTAAGGGGTCAATAATTTTTGCATCCTCAATGCAAAGGTTATGACCAAGTGGATGGAATTTTCGACAATGGAAAAGTCAACACTGGTACAACTAAAGTTGGTCAATACTATGAAGAGTGAAATGCAGCTATGAAGATCAAGGGCAAGAAAGGAGCAACGAATATGTATGCTTGATGTGGTTTTAAGGGCCAAAAATGATTCGCTATGGTGCCTACCATAGGTGGATGGTTGAAGTGTGGAAAGTGCAGAAATGGGAGTGCCAAATGTGGCCCTCAATATGGTCTATATGTTGATTTTACAGATCTTCAATCAGAGCTACAGAGCGAAAGTTATGGCTTAAAGCTTGAAGTGGTTTGTAGATCCTTGCCAGATTGGGTAATTGCAGATGGGTGGTTATTGTTGGAATTAGGGTTGCAGAGAAACGCACACAGCTTGGAGAAGACGAAGGAAGCTCAAGGCACACAATAGAGAGTGTGTTACTTAGTGTGCAATGGAAAGATAGATAGCCCTAGAGTGATGGGCGTATATACAATGCACGGGGGAAAAAACCTCCTAAAGAGAGAAAAAATGCCCCGGCGGTCCTAGTGTGTTCACACACATCACTACCACATGTATATGGTACAAATCCCCCCTGGAGTGATGCGGTGAACGAGAGTTGGCACATGAGTAAAGGGAAGTGCCATGCCCTGAGGACATGATCAATCCACAAAGGGGAGTAAGCCCAAAGCTTTGCGAAAAGCTTCAATCTTCTCATGAGACAATGCCTTTGTGAAAAGATTTGCAAGGTTGTCCTGTGTTGGCACATAAGCCAAGCTGATCTCTCCCGCTAAGAGCCTCTCCCTGACATAGTGGTAATGCACCTCAATGTGCTTTGTGCGAGCATGAAAAACTGGGTTCCTCTCAACTGCCAATGCGCTCTGACTGTCAGTGTAGATAGTGTTGGCAGTGTCCTTTCCAACACCCAATCAGCCATAAGGCGTCTGAGCCATACACACTCAACCGTAGCTATGAAGACTGCCATGTACTCAGCCTCACAACTCGGAGTGGCCACAGTAGGTTGCTTCTTGCTCAACCATGATATACATGAATTGCCAAGCATGAAACAAAAACCACTTGTGGACACTCTAGTGTCAAAACAACCAGCCAAATCTGAGTCCGAAAAGCATTTAAGTCTGGTGGCAATGATCCCCCCTTGGGATAAAACAAGCCAAGATGTAAAGTGCCTCTTGACACTAAGGTAGCGGAAAATCCTCTTGACAGCCTGCCAATGCTTAGACCCTGGGATGTGCATAAATCTGCTGACCTGTGAGACTGCAAATTGAATATCTGGCCTCGTGTTGCATACATAAATGAGGCAGCCAACAACAGTTTGATAAAGAGTGACATCAGCGGGATCGCCAACATCATGTAGACTTAACTTAAAACGTGTTTTCATGGGAGTGGCAATAGGTTTGCAATCCTCAAGTCCAAACTTACATAGCAATGTCTCTATGTAACTTTTCTGACACAAGGCAATACCACCATCACACTGCTTAAATTGTATACCCAAGTAATGATGCAACAGCCCCAAATCTTTCATCTTGAAAGTAGCATTCAAATCAGCCTTAAATTCAGCAATATGTCTCTCATTTGGTCCAGTGATAAGAAAATCATCAACATAAAGAACCACAATGAGAAGTACATCACCCTCACGCTTTACATACAATGTGCTTTCTGTTGGACTATTACGAAAGCCTTGTTTGAACAAATGAGTGTCAGCTTTCTCATACCAAGCACGAAGAGATTTCTTCAACTCATACAAAGCCTTCTTACATCTGCACACTTTTTCCTCTTGTCCTTTTATGACAAAACCGCAAGGCTACGTTACATAAACTTCCTCAAATATGTCACCATTCAAGAAAGCAGTAACAATGTATGATTGATGTACATCCCAACCAAAATGAGCTGCCAATGCACATAGAAAACGCACAGTAGTCATACGACAAGTGGGAGCCAAAGTCTCTTCATAATCTATGCCTTTTTGTTGTGCATAACCTTTTGCAACAAGTTGAGCCTTATGGCCATCGATCCCACCATCCGGCTTGCGTTTCAACTTGTAAACCCACTTCATACCAATGGCCTTTTTTCCAGGAGTCAAATCACATAAAGTCCATGTGTCATTTTCTATAAGTGCATTATATTCTGATTGCATGGCAGCCATCCAATTTTCTGAATTCTGTGCTTCATCAAAAGACAGAGGCTCCTCCACATCATGTAAGCTAGACATAGCCAAAGCATAACAATCTGATGCATAAGATGCATGGTGAGAGCCTGAACGAGTACGACTAGACAAAGGTGCATCCAATTTACTGTCATGCAAAGTGTGCATCATGCAAAGTGTGCATCATCCATTTTGGCATACCTCTAGCCTGCTCATTTTCAGCCCTTTCCTCATCAAGTACATCATGTACATCTGCATTAGTAATAGGCTGATCTAAAACATTTTCAGAAACCCCCATAGGCTGTACATTTGCCTCATTGGAACTTACATTCGTATTTCCACCACTGAAAAGAGGCAACAAAGTGTCATAAATGTCATGTGAGCTTACATTACTGTCTCTAGTACATGACAGCAAGGGCTGAACAGAATCTTCCACAAAAACTACATCCCGTGAAACCAGAATACATTTTGTTTGCAGATGATACAACCTGTAACCTTTGCGCTCAACACTATAACAAACAAAAATACATTTGATAGCCTCATCATCCAATTTTCTGCGCTGCACTTGTGGCACCAAAGCATATGCCAAACAACCAAAAACACGCATCTGCTCAATAGGAGGCTTTCTATCATGCCATGCTTCATATGGAGTAATAGACTGCAAAGCTTTCGTAGGACACCTGTTAAGTACATAAGTGGCACATGTGATGGCTTGAAGTAAAAAAGAATGCGGCAAAGCTTGACTTTTGACCATACATCGTGCCATTTCACCTGCAGAAATAAGTTGCTCATTGATATCCTTGACACTAGCAAGGAAAGTGTCCATATCATCTTCCTCATGCATAATCTTTGACTCCAGCTCTTTACGCAGCAAAGAAATTTTAGCCTCATTGCAGCTTGCATAAAGACCTGCTAGAATATCCCAAGCCTGTTTTGTAGATTTTGCTGAACGGATGTGAGGAACAATGGTGCGCTTCACAGACAACGCAATCAATGCATGAGCCTGTGCATCCTTAACATCCCAACGAGCTTGTTCTGCCGTAGGCAAAACAACTCTAACAGCTGCAATCCTTGCAGCAAGACTTGCAACATCCTCAACATCGCCTACATCCTCAGAACCACGACGTACATCAATGACCTGCACAATGTTCCAGACACCCTTTGACACAAGAACATGTTGCATCATATAAGCCCACATAGGGTAGTTGTCCCCATCCAACCTGTCCTCATCAGCAAACATCTTGAACACATCTGTGTTGTTGTTGTCAACCATGGTAAATGTTGCACCTGATGTGAAAACTGCCTGAAAATAGGAGAAACGGAGCGGGAACAACCTGTGCTATATAGCACAAACCGTAGAAGACTATAAGACACCTGTTATGCAAAAAACGGCACTGACAAAAATTCTACACAAAATGACGAAATAGCCTGTGCAGTACTGCTTGTAGTGGAAACGGAGGCCGAAATGAGCCAAAATCAAAATTCTGAGCAACCTGAGCTCTACAAGCTCACCCAAAATATTTGTTGACCTGCGAACACTTGCCAAAGCTCACTGAAATCGGAGAAAGTGAGCAGGCGTGTACTGGAGTAGCTAGCGACTAAGCCCGGGAGGACGTGACCTACTTTGATACCAATTGTTGGAATTAGGGTTGCAGAGAAACGCACATAGCTTGGAGAAGACGAAGGAAGCTCAAGGCACACGATAGAGAGTGTGTTACTTAGTGTGCAATGGAAAGATAGATAGCCCTAGAGTGATGGGCGTATATACAATGCACGGGGGAAAAAACCTCCTAAAGAGGGAAAAAATGCCTCGGCGGTCCTAGTGTGTTCACACACATCACTACCACATGTATATGGTAACAGTTATAGCTGAAGTGAATACATGGACCTAAAGTGCTCATCTTGTGGTGTATTGTGGGCTTTTCAGATTGACAATCGGAGTTCCAACGGCCAAGATATTAGCAGTTTCACCAAGGCCACTTATGTGCCGGTTTGCTTGCCTCATTAAGTGTGCCATCTGGAGTATTTTCAGCTTTACCAAGGTTTATAGGGGTGATAAGCGGCATGTGGAGGCCATAGAAAGTTACAAAAAGTTGATTGGGATTTAGAGGGCGGAGATATGTCATGTTGAAGTTGGGAGCAGATGCACGATAGATGGTGCCAAACGATTTTTGCTTGTTTTGGTAGCCTTGGTTTGCGGTCCAGGGAGTCTCAGAATGTGGAAGTATCCGAGGAGCTCAAAGTTGACATGGTGGAGATCTTGCATGGTTTTGTGTCGCGAGAATTGAGCATGTGAGCAAGGAGTTACTACAGATCAAATGTGGCACTGCAAATGAGTTTTTTTAATTGATTTCAATGAGGGTTTTAGGAGCCCAAGGGGGAGCTCTATTGTGGAGCTGCTACATGGATCAAGGGTAATCCCACATGTGGTCCCGCCATGTAGATGAGTAGGCTAGTTGGATAGGAGCGTGGCCCATTTGGGGCATGAGAAGTGGAGAGAGAGGGGATATCTCTCCCTCGTGGCCATGGCGAGCTTCTTAGTGCTGCTTGTTGGGTGCTCACAGGAACTTGTGATGGTGTTGGTGACGGTTTTGTGGCTGCATAGTGGCAAAGAGTGGTGTGGTGATTGCTGTTGGAATGTGTTGTATGGTGATGATGTGGTAGGCCCACCACGGGTCAGGTTCACATGGGGGGCCAAATGGCCTCCCCTTTTGTTGAGAGAGAGGAGGGTCACTCCCTCCCCCTTGTCAAGGCGCCATATTTTTTGACAAATATGGTTTGTAGGTAACTTAGCAACTGAGGATAGTTTCTTTCTAATGAAGAGGTATGCAATGGAAATTGATATATGATTATTTTACTACAACTAATAGGTGGAAAAGCATGACCAAGCTATGGGCTATGCAAAAGGACATCACATTTATGTATATTTTATTATTTAAGTGCTCTTTATGCGCTATGGCCATCTATGTCCGATCGACCAATGTGTTTTCATTTTCAACATTCAAGAAATCTATAAATAAATACGTGCAAGAGGAAAATGCTCACTCTTGCACATACTTGTTTGGACTACTATGTTGCAGTTTCTATGACGTGAGTCATGATGGAGTGTGATCCATGTACCTTGTGAGAATGAGAATAGACTTTTTAGACTTGTCCCTTTAGGCCTCGTGAAGCTTCCCTTAAAGTTTCATGACGATTCAAGTTTGTTTAGTCACTGAAATGGCGTGATGACCTAGAGCAGTAAGAAAGGACATAGACATATTTTTTGATCATTGAGTGATGATTTGCTTGTTGGGTTCACTTCTTGAGGTTGACACCTTCAAAGAGTCTCCGTGACCCATCCGAGTCACTTCCTTGAGTATTGACATATTATTAGTGCCAAATAGCTATGCTATAGACGTCCGATCGTGGTGACCCGCTGACACTCTTCTTCTCTTTTCCTTTGGTATTAACCTGTCCAATACTACAAGGCTTAAATATCTTAACAATCACATCCCTGATATCTGTTGCAATCTTAGTCTGGACAAATTGACAACTTTCTTACACCACATCTAGGGTACTCTCCAAGCAAGCAAGCATCTCTTTGCATGATATTCATGATCCTTACAGAAAGGGCACAATATGGAATCTAGCAAGTTACTTATGTGCTAAAAACTTACCTTGTTTGTAGAGCATTGACATGTTTCACTATGTGTACCACAAATGGAGCATGTACTTGGATGTTCTTTTGCATGATTCCCAAACTTGCTCTAGCGCATTCGATTGAAAGCATCACACATTTGATTGAAAGAATCCTTGAAGTATACCATTTGGATATGGTAAATATAGAAGCAAGTATAGCACTCTTTCAATTTCTAGACAAAGAATGGCTTGAGTGTCCCAAAGGACCTAAATGACAACTTCACTGTAGGATATGTGCTCTTAAATCTTTTGTAGAGCTCCATCTATAGACAAAAATGATTCACATGAGATCTCAAAATATTACAACAAAATAATAAAGAACCAAAGTAGTTTATAATCACAAATTTGGTACTATAAACTATCAACTCATTCTAAAATGCCAAATTTGGCACTATGTTGCCAAAAATCAGACTATAGTACCAAATCAGGTGCAAAAAAGCACCAAATTTGGTTCTATGTAACCTATTCAAGTACTGTAAATGCAATAACTCTATTTTTAGAACCCAATTTGGTACTATACTACTTAGAGTAATAACTGGTGCCCAAAAGAACTAAATTGCTCAACTATGCATATAATCTTTGGTAGTATGTTGTATAAAAGCACAAAATTTGGTATTATGGATCCCCTTAGGTACTTAGCAGGCACACTAAAAGCACCCTACATAGTACTAAACTGGATCCATAGTACCCAATTGGGTACCTTTTTGTGAACTATGTAGTATCAAATTGGGTTCTTTTTTTGATACAAAAAATGCCAAAAATGATACTACGGATCCAGTTTCGTACTTGTAGGATACACTAAAAGCACCAAATCTACTTCCAAAACCCAATTTGTTATTATACTACCAAGTGTGAGTGGTGCCCAAAAGTACCTAATTTGGTACTATAAATCCCTAAGGTACTATGCAGGCACACTAAAAGCACCTTGCATAGTACCAAATTGGGTACTTTTTGGTACACTGCATAGTACTAAACTAAATCCATAGTACCAAACTAGAAACTATTTTGCAAATGATATAATATCAAACTGGATCCATAGTACCAAATGAAGTACTTTTTAGTATACAAAAAAGATTTAAAATTGATACTATGCATCTAGTTTGGTACTTTGCAGGATACACTGTAAGCACCAAATCTGTTTTCAAAATCCAATTTGGTATTATACTTCTAAGTGTGAGAAGTGCCCAAAAGTATCAAATGATCATTGTGGATCCCATTAGGTACTATAGAGACACACTAAAAGTACCCTACATAGTATCAAGTTGGATCCATGGTACCAAATTGGATACTTTTTTCTATAATGTATAGTACATGGTGCCAAATTGGGAACTTTTCTAGACACAGACAGTGCCAAAAAATTGATACTATGCATTCAGTTTGGTGCTTTGTAGGATACATTGAATGCATCAAATCTATTTCCAAAACCCGATTTGGTATTCACTATCAAGTGTGAGTGGTGCCAAAAAGTACCAAGAATTGGGATTGTGCATCCATACTTTTGGGCATTGCAACCAAAAAATTATACGTCCTGTATGGTATTGTGCAAAATCCAGAGAAGCACCAAATTTTGGTACTATGGAGGTCAAAATTGGTATCTACAATGATACTATGGAGTTGCACATTGGTACTATGGAGCTGGGAATTGGTACCTATAATGATTCATGCCCAAAAATTACCAAACTGGTATTGTATGTCCTAGAATGATTGTTGGCAAAAAACTATCAATTTGGTACTGTACTACCAAACATGAGTGCTACCCAAAGTACAAAACTTATACTATTTCAATAGAAACCAAGGCCAGCAAGGATTTCATTTTAGGAAAAACATATTACTTGAGAGTCATCTAGAAGATGTATGGGATGTTTCATGACACATTTTGCCTCGATCCTCTGCTTACAAATATCCTTTTCGTTTGGTGAAACTCTCGTCTTGGATTTCTAAAAAGTGGTCACCAAATCTCTAGTTTCGATTGTGATACTTGTACGCAGAGGAAATTTTCTATGACAAGCACTAAGTGGTAACACTTCATCTTCATATTTCATTTCCAGTCGACTGCTTGCTGCCGATATATTCCATCAATGAATACCCAAGATAGCAGCAATTTTGGATTGGTTCACTGACCTTGTTCTCTAATCACCATTGTTTAGTATCATTGTCAAAGAGGTTCTCTTCATAAAAAGATCACTTGTAGAGTGGGGTACTTTCAGCTGAGTCAATGTGTTGCAAATGCTAGAAAGAAGACTCGATTGCATATCCAAAATCCTCAACTCAAAAAATGAATGATGATGTATAAGCTACTTTTGAACTTCTTGTCGTTCTACTGTTGTTAGTCCTTGGGTTCGCCGACGCGAACATCTAGCCATGGCTTTGTGTATATTTTTCCTTGACATGGTTCTTGAAAGTTTAGCTGGCTTAGTAGAGTTGTGCTCCTTGCATCCTTGCTCAAGCTTCTTTTGTGCCCAATCGCCCCACAAAAATTCTTGGTTGTTGATAGGTTTGTGAATGCTCATGGTTTTCATAATAGTATCCTCTGTAAATGCAGGTATCCTTGACTCGAGATTGGTGAAGGGGTCACGCTCAACATCCATCATCGTGTTTGTAGATATAGTATTGGCTTGAGGTGCGAGGGATGTGTGTGTGTGTGTGTGTGTGTGTGTGTGTATATATATATATATATATATATATATATATATATATATAGAGAGAGAGAGAGAGAGAGTAGTGAAATCTACTTTCTTGCATGTTGAAAGTCCCACCTCTATGGGACGTTTTAAAAAAAAGACTAAAGTATAGTACCTCCGGGAATTTTCACTTTACTTTTTCTTCTTTATTTCCCTTTTTCCCTCTTTTACTTTAGTCTTATTCTACTTAGGAAACCCACCAAGCCTATGTCGTGTCAATGACAACCAATTTTGTACCACCACCCCTTGCTTTTAGCTGCTAGGTACTGTGGGACTATTGAAAGGATACTAAAGATCAATTTAAGAACCTTTTATATCTATATCTTCGCGTGCAAGTGATTTGTGAATGTGTCTATATGGCATGAGAATGGGATCTACATGGTGGACTCCAATGTGCATCACACAAGGAGATATGAAAACTTAGTTTTGCCACACAATTGTGAGCAAGTGAGTGATTACAAAGCTTACCTTTATTTATTTGTACCATAGTATCAATGTAACTCACTTTGAGCTTCTTTTCTACACGAGGTCATCTATATCCCATCACTACACCAACCAAAATTTTGGTTCGTTGTCCTAGTAATACCTCAAGGAAGAACCATTTTCGCATCTAATGAAGTGGAGACCATCTTCGACCCTCCCACTTGTTACGTTGGATGAGGAGGAGATTAAGGAGAGAGATATCAATGAATCAAGTCCCACTGCCAATCTTAGCAAGGAGAAGTCATGATGATGATGATGAGATGGAAGATGATGAATTCGAAGATGATAAAGCCAATACATCTACAACTGACAATTCGACTTCTCTCTTTGTTGACTTAGGAGCCATGGGTTTATATTTAGATGATGCCACTTGTAGCGATCTTTTTTAAGATGATTCATAAAGATTTTGTATACTTTATCTATGAGAGCTCTCTCTCTCTCTCTCTCTCTCCCTCCCTCCCTCTAATTTTCTTAGCAAGGAGAAGTCATGATGATGATGATGAGATGAAAGATGATGAATTCGAAGATGATAAAGCCAATACATCTACAAGTGACAATTCAACTTTTCTCTTTGTTGATTTAGGAGCCATGGGTTTATATTTAGATGATGCCACTTGTAGCGATCTTTTTTAAGATGATTCATAAAGATTTTGTATATTTTATTTTATGAGAGCTCTCTCTCTCTCTCTCTAATTTTCTCAAGTATACTATTTTATGCTAATCATATGTATGTGATTAATTTAACGATCAAATATCTACCATTTTCTTTGTCCATTTTTAAATGAGAAATATCATGTAAAAATTTATAATAAAAGAATTACCCAAATTTGAATAATTTAGCTCCAAAGTGTTACACGTTAATGCTAGAGGTAATAAATGCTACCAATAATAACGTCTCTCTCTCTCTCTCTCTCTCTCTCTCTCTCTCTCTCTCTCTCTCTCTCTCTCGCACACACACATACACATCCACCTTCACACATTTTCTTCTGTTGTTGTTCTAAAGAGTTATGGCTACAAGTGGAGTTAGTGTTTTGTGTTATACACAGGGCGAGAGTGCTCCCACTACTATAGAGTGCTATGAGGAAGAGCTCCTTTATTGTGCTCCTTGCTCAACATCTCTTCGCAACCCGAGAGCTCGCCACCAGCATCACCACTGTGTAAAGACTTTCAAAATATACAATGAATACAAGGATACAGTCGCTCGAGTGAAATGCATGCAATGTTCGGAAAAAGAGTGCGAGCCTGTTGTGCTCTGTGTAGGGTTGTCCACATCGGGCTATAATGCATGTCCCACTTGTGGGCCATCATTGGTGACAGAGCGGCCAAATGCCTTGTGCAAGCTAATCTATCCAAAAAAACCATTGTTTCCTACCTCAATACCATTTTCTTTGTCCATTTTTTAATGAAAAATATCATGCTGTATAATTCTTCTATAATGTAAAATAGAAACTACCCAAATTTGAATATTTTATCTCCAAAGTGTTGGGCGGTAATGGAAGAGGTAATCATAGTGATTAAAAATGTGGTAATAATAGCGGTAACATGTACAACAAAATACACGATACTGCTTAATTTACAAAAACACTCTTTCTCGCCCCTTTCTCCCCTCTTTGGCCACCCCTGATTTGACGTGCAAAAAGGGATGCCCCTATCACCTTACGTGCCCCCATCACCTTAGAGAGCCTAAATCCCTGTCCATTTCTCGCCCATGCGAGCACTGAGATGCCCACCTGCAACCAATTTGGTGGGAATAACACACAATGTAAAATATTGTGTTTGAAAATGGGTATCTACTGTGTAAGACCCCCTGCCCATACCAAAAGGGCATGGGTAGCCACAAGGGTATTCTATAAACACCCTTTGATTAAGAGAAGAGGGGGCTTGAGGGTTTCTGGGTTGCTCTACATCTCGCATGTTAGCTCACCCTCTCCCTCACAAATAGGGGGGCTCATAGAAGGAGAGATGTGCGAGAGCAATTGAGATCTTTAGTGGTAGGTCTTCTAGGCGTGGTGGGTGATGAGTCGCTAGCCCTCGATGTGGGATCCCGATTGCCCCGGCCTACACCCTTGGGCTTCCTCTTTGCCAAGTCCTCATTTTTTGGACCCGATGGAGGGCGCCCCTCTCGCTTTGTCAATACGATACCGAGATACTCCTTGGAGGTTTCCATCTTGATTAGACTTTTTGTTGTGTAGATGGATTTCAGTACTAGTTCATTGTGCTGATGTGAAGGATCTTGGGCTACTCTGTGGGGATGGTGGACAAGCTACAGACATGTTGGAGTTTCCCACCAGCTTTGGTGGTAGTAGCTATCTTCCTCCTCCTTTGTCCGTTGAGACTGTTGTCTGGTCTCATACTCGTCTCCTTTTTGGCTTTGTAAGGTTTAGGCTATTGGCATGGATGAACACAATTGTCCTATGTGAGTGGGTCATTTATGATGGAACCATGTCTAACTCGTTTGTGTTTAGTCGATGTTGTGGGCTAGAGGCTTCCTTGTAAATAGTCTACCTTTATGGACTACCTAATGGCTTCAAAGTAAATATATACACTACTTACAGTGTAAGGACACTCTAAATAGAACACAACCCTAAAGGGAAAATAAACAAAGAAAAACACATCACTGTGCACTCTACCCCTCTCTCTTTTCATCATGGACACATAAATTCTTTTGACTTTCCACTTTCATGGGTCTTTTCATTTCCTAAACTCACCCCTCGCTTATGCATTTAAGATCTTTTGAAAGCTCGCCCAGCCTAATTGAGTTGGTTTGATAGTGTCTTGTCCCATTTGGCTTTGTCACTAGAGTGTAGTCGATTCCATTTTCTCTCTATGTTGTACGGAAAGGCCTTGGCCTGTTGGTAGAGGCTTGGGTTAGCTCTTTGGTCGGCCTGGTTTTCCTCATGTGATCGATTTGGTGTTGTAGCAGGCTTTGGTTGCCCTGGTGGGTGCATGTGGAGCCTTCAGAAGGGGCTTGGCCCCCTAAATGGCATGAAATTGTGTGTTTGTCTGCAATTGGTTCCTCGAGTGAAGGCTTGGCTTCCAATTTGGCGTTTGGGGTTTGTTCTCGGGGGAGATTCTATGGGCACTGGCATGGGTGGTGGCACTAGGCCCGTGGTGGTGGTGGCAGCCCAATCTTTCCTCCGATCGGTCTTGATATTTGGGTTGTGATCTTGGTATCTATGATTCTGTTCTTATTTGGCTCTTGTTGGAGGGTTTCTCCGGGCATGCGGGTGGTCTGTGGCAGCGACGCCAGCATGGTGGGACCTTGGGAGGCGTCTTTCGATGATGGGTACTACAAGAGGTTGTGTGCTCTTGTGACGCTGTTAGCAACGGAAATACACTGGGTTTTTATAACCCCCGGCGTCGCTAAAACCGTCGCTAATAGCGTCGCTACGAGAGCGTCGCTATAGGCGTCGCTATAAGCGTCGCTATATAGAGACGCTCATAGCGACGGTTATAGTGACGTTTACACAGAAATCTATAGCGACGCTCATAGCGATGCTACAGAGCCATAAATAGCGACGGTTATAGCGACGCCCGAGAGAATTTTTTTTTGGTGACAGGGCATTGAATGCCCTGCCACCCATCAACCATATTGTACTTGATTCACTTTTTAAAAAAAGTGCAAGGGTAGATAATAGACCCAAAATAGTCACCCACAAGACGCATTGTTTGCAAAATTGACAAGCGTAAAATTGACAATTGTACACATCATAGGCAAAATGAATTGATTGGCAAATGTAATAATGACAATTGTACAACATCATAGGCATAAAGAATTGATTGGCAAAATGAACTGCGGTGACAAATGTAATAATATACATGGTTCAAAAAGACGTATAAAATCCGTCTCATGATACATAAGCTATGAGAAACCCTAAACTAATGCTATCTAGCTACGGCTAAACTGACGTCGTCTAGTCAGACGTCTAATCGCATCCAAGCGGCGTATCTGTCGGATTCTGTAAAAAAAGACAATAAGACAGCTTTCAATAAGTATAAACATATAACGACATTTATAAAACAATACAAAAAATAGAAAAGAGTAAACCCTAATACTAACCATGCCGCCGCGAGAACTGAGAATGTCCATCAGGGCGTTTAATCCCTTCTTGCCTGCGTACTCTCGCTCGTACGGTGTGGGATCACGTCCTGTTATCGACCACTGTCAAAACATACAAAGATTTCATTATGTTAGAATTAAAAAACTCATAAACCCTAAACTATCGAACATAAAGAGCAATGCGAAAACACTTACAAAATCGGCCTCAAATGATGCCCATCCACCGCTCCCCAAGTGGTGCGAGCTCCCTGCCTCTACTCGCGCTCTGGGTGCATCCTTTTGTTGCTTCCACTTGTCGGGATTCTCGCGCGCTGCTTTCTTCGCATTCTTCCAATCTTCTTTGGCCAGCCAATCTGGCCTGTTCCACCCATGCTTGATTGCTTTTTGCACTTCCGAACGCTTGTGTTTGCAGTATTCGCGCATTCGAATCTTCATCAGGTCTTCATTGAAGCGCTGATCCCGTGTTGGAACGGGAAACTCATCATGAAGTATGTTGATGACTATGGCTTTTAAATCACTTGGTACTTCACTCCATTTGTTTAGTATGTAGTGTCTAAATAGCTGAGAGCAAAGACCACGCATGCGCGAGATCACCTTCTTGCCGTCATCATCCATGATGATGCCGCCGCTGAAGTCGACGGAGTAAGGCAAGCCCTCTGGCCGGTGACGCGTGAACCTGGGTGTCCTGGCAGGGGTCTCTAGCGGCGTGTCGATGGGGGTACGGACGTCAGGTGTCTCCACCGGCGTCTGGGCCCTGAAGCGAGGAGTGTCGAGTGGGGTGGCTCCTGGTGGAGTAGGTAGACGTGTGTAGCTTCTAGGAACAGTCAGCCGCGCAAAACCTGGCGTAGATGGTGATGTTGTGGCTGGTGTGGGGGCGGGCAAAGAAGGGGAGGGTAAAGAGCATCGTCGAACACGAGGCGGTGTGGAGGCATCGGCGGCGGAATCCCCACAACAACCGCCACCGCCACCACTAGAGCGCCGGTGTCTAGACGAGTGTGAAGATCGTCTCGTCGACACCGAAGCTTCGGAGCGCGCCGAATGCTCCGAAAGAGAGGGAGATGCGGATGGAGTAGGAACGTGCGATGATGCGCCAGAGCGATGACGCTCCACGTACCACTGTCTCTGCTGCGGTGACAAAGAAGAAAGAAACTCCTCATCATCCATACCTGCATTAAACACACGAATATTTAAACTTAATATTGAATGAATAGAGTAGACAATGACGCAAAGAGCATTAAATACAATGACGTAATGACGCATATAAATACAATGACGCAATGAATTGAGTGATAGAAGAGGCAAGTCGAAAACTCAGAATTTTCAATCAAAAGATGTGAGCGCGAGTAGAAAAGAGAGTTATACACCATGGAAGGTACTTAGAGAGCCAGAGCTTTTACAACACGGAGCAAAATTGTTCAAATACAATATTTGTGGCTTTAAGAGATCTCTCTCTCATCCTCGCATAACTCAACATAACTTCCTATATCTATATAGAGCTCTCCGTTTAAACACATATCCTCTGTTTCATTTTGTAGCTCCTCTGCATGCACCCCATATAGAGTAGTAGCATCTTGATGCTTGTCTGGCACCACCGCAGCGGCTTCTGATTGAGCATCTTCTCTGATCTCCTCCATTGATGCCGTTGTGATTGGCACATGGTAGCCTTCATACATCCTTGCACTACGAGGAGCTACCTCTATGACGTACCACCAGTTTGATGTAGACTTTGTAGGATGAAATATTACCTGCCAGAGCCACATAACTTACATGAGAGCTTTCAAGCACATAACTTGTAAAAGGGGGATGTTAACTATTTACATACTTACTTGTTCACAATGCTCGGGTAGTACGAAAGTGTCTCTTAGGTCAGTCCATTTCTTAGTCGAATCCACTTCAAGAAAACCAAACTCTCCTCTACGCACAGTAGCGTTGCGACCCTCCATGATTATCTTGAACCATTGCACGTCGAACAAGTCGATAAAAAATCCTCTGTAATCGATCCTCAAAATCTCTTGTAGCGTGCCGAAGTAAGTGAGTTCCGCCACCACAGGATCTGCATCAGAGGAACGTCGTCGACTAGACTGTTCAAATTTTGCCATGATTCCACAATCTTGAGTAAAACGCTTTTTGTCGATCCGTTCCACCCTAAAATGTCGACCTTTACACCATGCTGCTGTGTATGACTTATACTACAACGAACAAAGATTATGAGTGGCCGTTCAAACGTTTATAAATAAAGTCACTTGTTAGTCGTACATTGCAAACTTACCTTGGTCGCGCAACCCCGAGAGTACTCCCACTCTTCCTCAGTCACTTCGTCACCGCATTGTTGTGCGCTTTTCAATTGGTTGTGCAACCATCTTAAGCTCATGAAGGTTGGTAGGCTCTCCAGAACCGCTGGATAGTGGATCGGTGGTCGTCTTCCCCGTCTCCACTCGATTCGTGCCCTCTGTCGCTCTTGCTTTGCATCCTCATATTGTGAAATCCACTTTTGCATCACTGGATTGTGAAGCATGCAAAATCGGTTGATTTTAGCCTCTAGATCTTCCGTCATCTTCTTCTCAACACCGAGATTGCACATGACAATCCCAGATATGCGCTCATCATCTATGGTTCGCCATAGCGTGTCCCGGGCTTTATCAAATCCGTCTAGCCACTCTCCAATGTACACTAGGGACTCTGATACCAACCAACCTTCTGCCATGCTACCCTCCGGACGTGCCTTTTGACGCACATATCCCTTAAGCGTTTTCATGAAACGTTCTAAGAAGAACATCCATCTGGAATGAACTGTGCCAACTATTTCCACCTCATCAACTATGTGAACAAGAAGATGCACCTGAATGGTTAGCATGGTAGTAGGAAAATGTTTCTCAAACATGCACACAAGCTCCGCAGCATTTAGTTTGGCGAATGCTATGGAGTCTACGTTGATCTCCTTTTGTGAGATCCATTGCACCAGCTTTGCAAGTTTGTAGATTGTGTTACGGATGTCGAGAGACAAACATCCTTCAATGGCAACCGGTAAAATAAACTGTAAAGTATGTGCAACAATGATATTAAAGTCCACATTTTATGCAATGATATTAAAGTCCACTATGAACGTACCTGACACATTTATGCCAATCGTGTGACTTCAAACCGGTAAGCTTTCCTTCTTTAGTAAAACACGTTCGGAGCGAGTGCATTATGCCAGTGGGGGTCCGCAAAGATCGAATGGTCTCTTTTACTTTGCGTTCTTGGGCTCCTGTGAAAATCCATGGTGCTTTAGGGAGTTTTATCGATCCATCAGACGCTGTTTGCGGCCAATATTGCTCCATACGATCCACATTTCTAAGGTCAACTCTGGCTCCCAAAGTATCTTTCTTGCCGGTCAGATGGTCCCATAGTAGATTACCCACATTCTTGAATATGTGCATTGGATCGAGCAAATGATTGATCATGAGTCGGGGCCTGTATGGTAACTCGTACCATAGAGATAGTCTCTTCATCCCTGGAGGCAATCCGTCATCGCACATCTCCTTCTGCTCTAACCATGCTTGTGCAGACATCCTTGGTGGCTCTCTTCCCAAAAAGCCGTCGCGTAACACATGATTTTCTGGAAGATACGCTTGATGACCTTCGTAGATTTGCTTCTTCAGTGAGGGCGCCCTCCGTGCATTCAGTCTAGGTCCACATGTGACACATGCTCTGTATCCGCTTGTTTGAAGCCCTGCATGTATACACATGATAATAGATCAACTATGGGAAAAAACAAGATTTACAGTGTCTGAGTGAGGAGTGTCAATAGATCACCTGAGCATTCTGTTAGCCTAGGATAGTCATGCATGGTCCACATTAGAATGCCTCTGATCAAAGCATTCCGTCGTCCTGTGTGTCGGCTTATATCCACCACCTCTATGCCAATCCACAATTGTTGTAGCTCTTCCAATAGTGGACGAAGATACACATCCATATTCTCCACTTTATATCGCCCTGGCACAATCAAGCTTAGCCATAGGTGCCCCTTCTTCGTAGTCAACCACGGGGGAATGTTGTAGTTGACGATGAAAACGGGCCATACACTGTAAAATGTTGATCTTTGACCAAATGGATTTACGCCATCCATAGCCAGGCCTAAGCGCAAATTTCGAGCTTCCCTGGTAAAATCCGACCATGTTCCATCTATATGTTTCCAGGCTGCGCAATCTGCAGGAATTCGTAGCACACCATCCGAAGATTTATTCTCCTCATGCCATGATGTTAGGGCGGCCATGGACTTACATTCGAAGAAATGCTTGATGCGAGGAAGCAGAGGAAAATGTCGCAAAACCTTTTGTGGAATTTTTGTCTCGTGGAGATCTACTCGATATCTTTCGGAATCACATTTCGGACACTTCTCCATGTCTATGTATTCCCCTCTGAAAAGAATGCAGTCATTAGGACAAGCGTGGATAGAATTGTAATCCATCCCCAAGTTTCGCAAAATCTTTCTTGCTTCATCTCGGGAATCTGGCATCACATTATCAGCTGGTAGTATGTGCTCTTTAAGCAATCTACACAACATAAAAATACGACACAGTCGTGTAAAAATCTATCAGATCATTATACATTTAGAGTTTTATTAAAGTAAACTAATTGTAATAGATCACCTGAAAAGCGCTGTGACGCTAGTGTCACTCCATCCAAACTTTGCCTGCATGTTGAGAAGAACCAGGAGTGCTTTCAATCTAGACATACGTGCTCCATTATACAATGGCATATCGGCTTCACTTTTCATATCATCATAGATAAGCCTTTCTGAATCCATGATCGTCTCGATCATTTAATCAATCTCGGGCTCAAACATTGCCTCGTTGAGAATGTGCTCTGCATGATCATCCCCCGAGCTGCCAGAGGCTACATCTTGTGGCCTCACATATGCTGCTTGACCAAAGCGCCTGCGAACACGTCTATTGGGTTGCAAGATTGCTCCTTGTTGGCCAGCGTCAGAGTCCGACGAGTTATAATTGGCAACAACTCGATCTATAATAGATGGATCGAACTCGCCAAATTCGCGAACGTGCTGCAAAGAAACACGTCTTGTCCGTCGCACAACATGCTTGCATTGATTACAAGGACATAAGACCCTCGTTGAGAGATAGGTGTTTCGGTTGGACGGTCCCACATCCTCGTCACTACTCATAATGCGGATAAAAATCTTATAACCTGGACAACAAATTTAATATTCTATTGGCATTCTTCGTCTTATCTCTCTCTCTCTCTCTCTCTCTCTCTACCTCACATTCTCTAGTCATGTCCAATCCCCGCACACCTCGGTCTAGAGGTGCACGGAGATCAGAACCACCGGGTTATAATCTCGTCTTTATTGGTCAATACCTATGTTTGTGGGTACAAGAAATCTACAGACCCACGTCTACATGATACTGCATGTAGTGGAAAAAACCCCTTTGCCTCTTCTCTAGCTGTAGCACTTCACAGCATCTTAACATCTTTTCACAGTAGATCTTTTCACTGTTCGTCTAACTCCAAACCTTAAACCGTAAGTAATTCTTGCGTGGACTCGATCTAACGTAAATAAGCGTAAATCTAAATAAACATAAATCTCACTAAAAATAAACCTAAATCTAATTTAACGTAAGTCTACATCTAACCTAATCTTTAACGTCTTTTGGGATAGTTTCCTACGACGTTAAAACTCTCTTTTTCTTGTGTGTGTGTGTGTGTGTGTGTGTGTGTGTGTGTGTGTGGGTAAACCTAAATAAACCTAAGTCTAATCTAATATAACATAAATCTAAATCTAACGTAAATTATGTTCTATTAAAAACAAAGAACTAAACTAACAGGGATTATAAGAACCTTAAAACTGATTTAACACATAATTTTTCACATAACTCGGCAAGAGTTGGCATTCTCATCACTAAAGATGTGAGAGTTAACTTCCGGCGGTGACGCTGCCTCATCTCCATCCACATCTGACGACAGCAATTGGCCCTTTGGACCGTTCTTGCTCTTGTTACTAACTTTGAAGTTGCTGTTGAATGACTAGAGGTTGTCTAGATGGTCATTTTCGGGGATGTAGTGACTCTTGCCGCCCTGAAGATCCACCTCCTTCCCTATCTTCTGAAGACATTTCACCAGTACTTTTGGATCGACGGAGCCCACCATGAGTGAAGGCAGCAATACCCTATATTCCATTGAGGGCTTTCTTCACCCGCTTCATGCAGGCATCGCAGTCTATGGAGACCTAAATCTAATCTAATATAACGTAAATCTAAATCTAGCGTAAATAAATGTAAATCTAACTAAAAATAAACCTAAATCGAATCTAATTTAGCTTAAATAAACCTAAATCTAATTTAACGTAAGTCTACATCTAACCTAATCTTTAACGTCTTTTAGGATAGTTTCCTACGACGTTATAACTCTCTTCTTCTTGTGTGTGTGCGCGTGTGTGGATGTGTGTGTCAATAAAAAGAGATAAATGGTATAACCTTTCTATCACCCATGCCAGGTATGATAGATTGGTTATGCCATTTCCCTCTTGAATAATAGGTCTTGAGTTCAACTCCTCGTCGGCTAGATCTTTAGGTCTTTTAATTTTAATTAGTTTCCTACGACGTTAAATTAGTTTTTCTCTCTTTCTCTCTCAATGTGTGCATTTTTTTGTTTATGCATGTTTTCTCTCTCTTTTCCTCTCTCAATGTGTGCGTTTTTTGTTTATGCATGTTCTCTCTCTCTTTTCCTCTCTCAATGTGTGCGTTTTTTGTTTATGCATGCTCTCTCTCTCTTTTCCTCTCTCAATGTGTGTGTGCATTCTTTGTTTATGTATGTGTGTGTGCGTTTTTGTTTATGTTTGTACTCTTTCTCTCTCTCTCTCTCTCTCTCTCTCTCTCTCTCTCTCTCTCTCAAAAACACTATGTGTGTGTGTGTGTGTGTGTGTGTGTGGAGAAGAAAGAGAGAGAGGGAGAGAGGGAGAGCGTTACCTGCTCCTTGCTTGAGGTCGCCGAAAAACTCAGATCTGAGATCTGAGTTTTTGGGCGCTCTCTGTTATTTTTTTTTAGCCCAGCCGGCGTCGCTATGAGCGTCGCAAATTTACTTATAAATTTGCGACGCTCATAGCGACGCCGGGATTTTTTTTTTTAGCGTCGCTGTGTGAGCGTCGCTAATATGAATAGCCTCTTGTAGTGGGGGACAATGTGCCTCACCCTTTCGATCAGCTTTATGGTACATGTTTCTTGCTATGATCTGTCAACTATTTACTTGGTCGGGGTTTTGCCTGCCGTGTTCTGGCTAGTTCTCCTCTTTTGATCTTGTTGTATCTCGGGGTGATGTTGATGCCATGGCTCTTGTCGAGCATGGCTTACTATGTAATTTTTTGTTTTTAACACAATCCACTCACATATTGTGAGTTTTGCAGGAAAAAAAAAGTGTTTTAAAAGGCTTGAAGCCGGGAGATCTATCAAGCAAGGATGCCCCGTGGACCCTCTTCTCTTTGACATTGGGTCGCATCCTGTAATAAATAATGCAATAGTTGTTGCTACGCGGGGTGAAATTCAAGGTTTAACTTTTCTCGACAACGACTAGCTCCTGGCGCAGACGTTGGCAGATGACTCCCTCCTCTTCTTGAAAGCCTGCCCTCAGGTACTTAGGAAGGCGCAAGAGATTGTGCAGACATTTTCTATGGCTTTGGGTTCAAAGAGCAATATTGAGAAGTCTAGACTAATCTCCCTCACACAAAACGACATCTGGGCGCCCCCTTGGGGGTGAACGTTACAAATAAGAAAGCGTTCCAATGGGTCCTGGAGAAGATCCATAGAAAAATGAGAAGGTGGGAGTATGTGTTGCTTCCCTTCCGGAGTTAGGTTAAAGTGATCAATTCATTTATGCTTCCGTACACCAGCCTCCTCCTCAAATAGCCAAATGTAAGTGGAAGGAGTTTTTTAAAACTTTTAAAAGATTCTTATGGAGGAACAACACTAAAGCCTCGTCACCATGGCAATGGGCCAAGTGAGAAGTTATTGCTCGATCGGTTGTCCAAGGTGGCCTCAAAATTCTCAACCGCGCTGTTCATGTTGAGGCCCTATGTGCCAGGTTTGTGGTCTCAATCGCAAAGCAAGACCAGTCTTGGGCAATCACGACCAAGGATATGATAGGCAAGGCAAAACTTTGCTCTGAAGGTGGTCACTGGTCAGTGGAAAGGGATCGAGTTGCACAACAAACTATTAGCCCCGAGGTGGTCTAGCTTGAGACTGGTGGCATCACGGGAGAGCTCGTGCAAAAGTGCAATAGAGCAACATGGGTACTGGAATGGGAGGAATTGACCACATACTTCCATAACTTTTTCTGGGACAGGTCCCGTTGCCTGTCGAAAGCTGCTGGTGAAATTCTGAACCCTTATTGGGGAGAAATTGCAAGAAGGATAAACAATAAAGCATTCTCAACAGCTACTTGTCGAGACAGAGCTATAGAAGGCCTGGACAATTTTCTTATGCCGATCTGGGAATCTAATTTTGAGAGGAAAAATTGGAAATGGCTCATGAGTAGCCAATTCTTTAAACTTCATACCAAGGGCATCTGCAAGCGTTAATGAATGAGGATGATTGGTTTGCCCCTTTGAACAAAAAATGGAAGAAACAATGGTCGGAATCTCGATGGGTTGAGGTCACGAAGAACATTTCAAATCCACAGTGGCCTCATTTTATGAAGGTATCTGTGGAAGGTGCTTTGCCGACATCCGTCAAGATTCAGACACGTGGTATCGGATCCGATAGATGTTCAGGGTGTAGATTGGCTAGCGAAGACCTCACCCACCTTTTCATGGAATGCCCAGCTATTAGAGGCCTGGGAGGGAAGGTGTGCGAATGGATACAAAGAACATGGAAGATTGGGTTTTTCAAGAAGGATCTATGCCTTGGTAAGAAACGGTTTCACTTCTAATCTATACTCAAATTGTCAGATATTGTTTCTTCAGTAATATCTGGAGTTTTGAGATTGGGGAGACCTAACGAACTAATATTTGCTTTGTCTCGATCGATGGCCCGGATCTATTTGACCGAGGCTTTGCTTGTAATTCCTTTTGGGTGTTAATATAATCTCACTCACTGTTTGTGAGTATTGCTAATAAAGAAAATCATGTCAACAACACTATCGTTCTAAAAGATAAAAATGAAAAGGAAATGTGAATTTTTGATTTACGAGGATCCACATTCCAACTAAGAAACTAAGGAACATCGCGAGGTTGCACAGTGCGCACGCACGTACAAGCAGCTCCACAAGAATAAAAATAATTAAACATTTAAATGTGCAACTAACTCCCTCGGATGGAGAGGCTAAGCCAATGACGTTTAGACAAGTGGAGTATGAGGATAATAGACAAAGTGGAAAGGATTGTTTGCATATAGGCTAGAGTTGGATTTCTTGTAATCTGTTTGATTGCAAGTAAAGTATAGTCACATGTCTATGTCACGTGTTGTACCTTGATTTGTCTTGGGTCACTTGGTCTACCTTGATTGTCAAGGCAACACACATACCTGCACACAAATTCAATTGTGTTTGGGCTCATATTCTTGGCTCACGGTATTCAAACCACGTTTCAACGAACTTTCTATGAAGTAGCTATCGTTTGAAGTCTTGCATATACCAAGTCTTACATTAAGGCCTGCATGACCTATTCTTCTCGGTCCAGGTTTCCCTTTTGCAGGCATTTTACTCAAATTATTGGGGTGTCCTGCTGGGTTGAAATGTGAGCCCCTAAAAACATTAAATCTGGGGAAAATTACCAAAATACCCCTCTAATTTGTGGAAATCCCCAAAATACCCCCAATATTTTGTCATGAATTCCCAAAATGCCCTTCAAATTTTCCAAAATTCCCAAAGCACCCCTGGTTGTGAAATTAAATTTCTCCAAAGATTAAAAAATTTGTAGCTTTCATAAGAAGACTCATTGCTTATCAATATAAGATGCTAAATCCAAAATTTGAGTTGATTATGTAGGCTTTGGAGATGAATTGCTTCATTATCTTTAGACATAATTGCCCTTTAAAAAAAAAACCATAACAAGGCGCGAGATGTGTAATATTAAAGAGAGCAAAATTATAAAATATGAGTCAGACCAAGGTGACTGATAAATACAACTGTTGAGTGGTAATAGAACCCAGAGCTTGTAATGAGTTTCTGATGAGTCTAGTATACACATACAGCTCCAAAACTGAACACAGCTTCACTTCAATCTTAGTCATTAGACAGATTGTTGATCAATTCCTCTATATTTGTGACCAGCCTCAAACCAGTAGCATATAGCTCAACAGCCTTATCTCTCTCTGCCTTGCATTCCTCCATCATCTGATGCAGGTGGTCATTGGACCCCTTCAGGAGGACCTCTTCAATTTTGCTGCGATTAGCACCATTGTAAAACCCCAGGCAGTCATTACGGACTTTGTAGCTGGCCTTGTAAATACGACATTGGCGGATGTAATATCTTTCCTTTGTGGAAGGCTCGCTTGGTAGGTTTGGAAGAGATAATATCGGCCTACCTGGGACCTTTACCAACACCATAATTTTGCAAGACTTTTGAATAGTCACACACATGATGTTATGGCAACTAAGTGGCGGATGTAATATCTTTCATTTGTAGAAGCCTCACTCGGTAGGTTTGGAACACACAATATGAGCCTACCCGAGCCTTAATCTACTAACATAATATGACGGAAGGGGGAGCCCTTTACACGTGTCGCAATCTGCGACCTGAAGGCTAAAGTCCAAAACTGAAAATCTACTAAGCCGTTTACACGTGTCGCAATCTGTAACCTGAAGGCTAAAGTCCAAAACTGAAAATTAAAAAGCCCCTTTGCACGCGAAAGAGGGAGAGAGGAAGAGAGAGCCGAAGGCGATCGGCCGTACTAGTATTAGTGTAAGAATGACTGGATAGCATCTACAAAACAACAAGATTATTGACATGACACGTAATGTGTGTGTGAAAGTGCTCTTAATTCTTTACTGAGTGAAACCAGTACTTTTATGAATATATATTTCTTAAAAATTGTAAAATAGTTATACCATCCCTCATGACTATGAAATCGACAAAAATATTTTGACATCGCAAGATGGTGGCGGCGGCGCCAGTCGTCATGACTCATGAGGGATGGTATAACTAGTATTAACAATGAACAAAATTGGGTCGTCATCCATTAGCTCTGATTAAGCAGAGATTACGAAAACGTAATTAGTGATTAGGCAAGTCCTGGTGGGCTCTGTACATTGTTAATTAGACATCTGATTATTTCATTTGATCGGCTCTTTTAATTAATTCTCAATTGGCTAGCGATTAGCTCTTAATTTCAGCCAGGTAGCTAGTAATTCTCGGGTGATCGTATCTGTTGTTTAGCCATTAAATTGTGGGATTAGCAGCTGATCAGCTCTCCTAATCAAACTGCGTCTAATTACTGATAAGTCCAAGATTTTCAATTATCATGAACGGGACGAATATCGCAGAAGAGAAGTGCCGCACAGATGAGCAGCACATTGATGTGAAGTACAGAATAGTGAAGTATGAGAGTTGGGGCAATCTCTTATGGGCTGCTCTCACATGTCTCATTCCGCCTCTGCGCTTGTCGCCCTTGCTCGCTGATCCAGCTTTGGCCTATCAGACTCATCCCAAGATGGAGCATAAAACCAAGTATGACAAGGCCCCAATATGGCAGGAGAGTGCTTCCCACATCATTCTTGTCCTTCTCCTTGCTGTGAAGCTGCCACTTGCATTGGCCGGCATCTTCCTTGAATGGTTCCTCAACTTCTACCACGCCAATGATGGAGTCATTGGTCTTTTCTCAAAGCTTATTACTCTCAATCTAAAAGGTAATCAAGAAGCATGCAAATGCATTAATCCAGATAAGGTATCATTAATAAAGCAGTACTAATCCACATTAAGCATCATTACAGATGCATTAATCCACATTAGGCATCATTACAAATGCAGTAATCTACATTAGGCACTCATAATTAGGCATCATATCAAATGCATTTATCCACATTAAGCCTCATTACAAATAAACTAATCCACACTAGGCATCATTAGTTTATTAAGAATTAGATCAACCAACATTAGGCATTATTAATACTACTCATTCAAAGGGCTAAATATAATGCAGAAAGACTTTGTAGAAGTAATTTCCTCTGCTTTGTATCCAAATTATACAGCTAGTCAGTTATCTCAACTCATAATTAGTATCATGATTTGTGATTTCCCATATACTTAATCCTTTGTCCATTCCAAATTTATCTCTCGTGCTTGATTAAAACATCTTTTTTCTACATGCCAAATAACTTGCCGCATCTTATTCTTGATTGAAGGCATTACTTTCTTTCCAAGGGAAAAAGATCCATCGGCGTACTATTCCGTTGTAGGATGGTTGGATCGAAGGATGGACTTGATCTATCCGTATTCCTCGCAGCTGAAGATTGATCCAAACACAGGAAAATTTCATTACAATTCCAAGATTTTTGCAGACCTATGTATGATGGCATCCAAGCTTGCGTACGAGTCACGCCATGTACAAGAACCTATAGTGAACAAGCAATGGAATGTGAGAAATATAACTCTTCCTACTTCTGTGAATTTTTCGTTGAGTGCGTGCATAGTAAAGGTCTGCATACATTGGGAGATAGCTTTAATTAATATATGTGAGAATATGAGAGCTCAACAATATATAGTACGTCATACTTAAACTATCATCTTGTATGCTCTGCATTTATGTCTTCGTACAATACGCTAGGCACCCAAAAGCTTTTAGTCACCGAGCTGTGATACCGATGCTTATATTGCCTGTGATAATGACGTGCACACCGATGTTTTGGTGCTGACACTAGTACTGAAGCTGCCACCGGAGTATAAATAGCAGTTCAACCACGTCGGTTAAAGTGTCTATACTTACAAGCTGGCTCCCTTGTAGTGGTAGTTAGTCGGAAAATGAGTCACTCCTGACATTGTCATATCTTTCTCATCTTTGTTGACCAGTTTCATTGCATTTGCAGATGCGTTTTCAACAATTCTACGAGTTTCAAAATGGTACGTCCGGCCATATGGTTGCATATCTTTCAAGTATATTGCATAATGATTCATATCTCTAAATAAAGTGGCCTTGAATTTCTATTTGTAATGAGTTGTGATAATTCTTTATACATTTGCAGCTCATGATAAGCCCATGGGCACTCTGCAGAGCTTAATACATGGGGCTATTGTATTAGCTGAGAAACACCTAGGAAAGATGCCATTCCTTGGACCTGTTCTTGATACTTTAAAGTCATCGACAATACTCCGTCCCTCTACACAGGCCTTCACATTCACTGACAAACCAAGAGACGCAAACCTGGTGGTACTTGCATTCCGAGGAACAGAGCCATTCGATGCCGATGACTGGTCGACAGACCTTGACTTCTCATTTGTGGAACTAGATGATGTGATTGGTAGGCTCCATCTTGGATTTTTAGAGGCGCTTGGCCTTGTCAATAGAGACGATATTGAAGACTCCGGAAGAAGGCTCAAAGAGAACTTGAATGATCCTAACAAAGAGCTCACAACAGGACTCTCTCTACATACAATCCAATCCATGGCAGCGAAAAGTCCGGGAATGACGTCGATGGATTTTCACAAGCATTCTGATATGATGCAGACAGATGACATTGAGAGAATCAAACATGAGCTCGCTTACAGAGTTTTAGGATTTGAAAGGATCAGCACCGACCTAATCCAGCTTTTGAAAGAGAACCCAAAGGCTCAACTCGTAATCACCGGGCATAGCTTGGGAGGAGCCCTAGCCGTATTGTTTGCAGCCCTTGTCTTGTACAACAATGTGGAGGGGAATGAAAAGAAGCTGCTTGTGGAGCACCTGGCGGCGGTTTTCACATTCGGGCAGCCACGTGTCGGTGACAAGGTCTTTGCTAGTTTCATGGCCAGCACCCTTGAAAAGCACAAGGTGCAATACTATCGAGTGGTGTACGCATACGACCTTGTTCCAAGAGTACCATTTGATGACAGGATTTTTGGATTCAAGCACTTTGGATTTTGCTGCTACAACAACATTTTGTACCAGCAGAGGGTAAGTAGATCACGGGTTCGTAGACTCAATATGCATGTAAACTCACATGCAAGCTCGCAACAATTGCTTGTTCAGAAAATGGACACTAGTTCCGCATGATATGCATGCAGTCATTGAAATGCCAAATGTCATCATTTGTGCATGCATGTGTGCAGGCATTAAATGTATGTATGCGTCTCAGCATTACAAGTATGTATGTATATGCATTACATGTATGTATGCATGTCTCGTCGCTTAACAATACACCCACTGCCATTCGTTCAGCCTCTGAGTGACCCATGAATTTATAGATGTAGTAAATTCAGTGACCCATGAGGCTCAATTGTGAATAATATGGATAATTTTCTGGTTATGATGGCACAGGCATTGATTGAGCAGCCCAACAGGAATTTTGTGGATGTCCTGTTCTCTGTAGTTATGCGTATATTCGCAGCATGGGAGCTAGTGACTGGAATGTTGCTGAACAGGGTATTGTATGGCGACGACTTCACGGACTCCAGCCTAATGGCACTTGCCAGGTTCGTGGCCTTGTTAATGCCAGGAGTGATTGCTCATGCTCCCACCAACTACGTCAATGCGGTTCGCTTGGGGCCATCTCAACTCAAGATTGTGCCATTTGATGAACTCTAGCTGTAGAGCAGGACAAAAACACAGGTCTTGCAATTGCACCGGAACACCTAATTGGTTTCTAAGACAAGTCTATTGGCATGATTAGTCATTATTAATTGTGTCTATTTGGCTCAGATTTTTCATACTTGTTGATGCCTTCATCTGCTGTATAAGACCCCATTCATCAGCAGCATTATTTTTTAGATAAAATAAAATATCCTCAACATATAACCTTAGGTTAAGGTCAATTTGTTGTTCAAATCAAATCAAATAATCATAACATGTAACAACACCATCTATATGGAGACATCCTCACAATGCAAACCTTAATGGACATGTACAGTTACGCATTCATAAGGTTCGGCATGTACATGCATACCACAAACTCTTATATAAATGCATACTCCGGATACACACAAATAGAAGTTGTTCTGGTTCATGTTGTCATTGATAGCCTGTACATAGCATGTGTCGATAAAGAGAGAGCCATGTTGACAGGGCACTGGGTATGCTCCCCTTTGCAACAAAACCTTGGAGGTTACATAATCGTCACTTAACAAAATTAACAAAAGAGAGAGCCATGTTGACAGGGCACTGGGTATGCTCCCCTTTGCAACAAAACCTTGGAGGTAACATAATCGTCACTTAACAAAATTAACATGATGAAACTAGGTGTGCAAATTGGGCCATTCATTTCACCAACATTCAGTGCACAGTTCAACATATATAACCGATCATATGGTCAAGATCTTGAAGTGAATACATATGAACTTTTCTGCACGTGTTTGGAACATGCACGAATCCTATCAGACTTAAATTGCAAGAAGGCCATCTGCAGTAAGACCACTCCAGTTGGCATCACCAAATTTATACTATGCCTTGAGATCTCATAGTGGCATCAGAAGGATCAATTGTTCAAAATGCACCAAGGTATCCAATGTTTTCATTGAGCACAGCTTGCTCATTCCAAGAAGCCTTTATGGAAATACCCTGAGCTATTGGACATTGCAATACCCTCAAATAGCCACTCCATTACAAAGGACTTTAAAAGAACAATTTGAGTGATGCCACAACATGTCAGTAGTGAACGCCATCAGATAGAGCACAAGACACACACACACACACACACACACACACACACATACAGAGGCAACGATATTTGGCCCTTGAAATGCTTACAATAATATTTGGCCCCTGAATTCTAAGTGAGTGCATCATCTTGTGGAAAGAACAGAAATTTATTCAGAAACTTCTCAGCACGATTGGATCTTATCCTAGGATCAAAGCAGGAGATAAGGTTGAACCGAAGCACATTCAACGAACAAGCCGAAAGATGCAAGACAGAGAAGTGAAAGAATGGTGCTGCTGGTGCCAGCATCTCAAATATGCGCTGCCCTTCCTTGTAACCCCTTGCGCAAGGATTGCCACTGAAATTATGGCAAGACCGTTCAAGGCTTGCTTGCACGCCACTACTGTGATGGTGGTTGATCCTTCGATGACTTCAACTGTCTTTCTATCATGCAGGAAATAAACGTCTTTCATACGGTCAAACAATCCTTGGACCCTTCACACAGGTTATGGAAGCATGGTTTAAAGGGTCAAGCTCTAGAATGAAATACCCACAGTATGAACTCAGAGTTTGTCGTGCCCACAGACACTACATCCTCAAAGCATGTGGTTTGATCAGAGACACTGAGAAAAAAACCAAATCCAACAGGCATCGATCACCATGGAAATTTAGCAGGCAAGACATCGCTCTGCATGTTTTTAACCATTCCTTAACATTGCTCATTTTGAGAGAACTCTTTGGTGCAAACCATGTCAGGAGAGGGCAGCCTCCCTACAATGCTTCGAGCCTTAAGAACGGCAGGCATACATGTCCACAAGATGAGCACCGCGTACAATAATAGCTCCGTTGCTTCAAAACCTCATCAGTTTTACAAATCCTTGTCAATGGCCAATCCTAAGCAAATGCTTTGAGACTGCAAGCAAAGCTGGTCATTGCATATGCAAGAATGCCCTCCTATTGTACCGTATTATGTGGGGCTTTTTGAACATATCTTTCTACCACCAAATCACTCCAAACTATGTTGTTGTGAAAAGATAGCTTCAACTACAACACTTTTTGTCGCGAGCAGAGTAGTGCAGTTTCGACAAGCGCCGCATGCAACAGGGAGCTTTAAATCCCAGCACCAAAATCTGATTTTGTGTTTTTCCCATGGCACTGAAACAGAGCAGTCGATCACGGCATCCAAAGAGGACAATACTGCCTTTTTCAAATTCTTCTACAGCCACAGATTGGCCTTACGTAGTTTGAGCGTAAAGCTTTGGAGGAAGCCATACTGCGACATCTCCGAGAGAACGAGCATCAGAGGTAAACAGAGTTTTATCCGATGAGTTTTGAGGTTATTTTAGAGGCCTCAGGTTTATATGCCAAGGCACAGCATCGTCGTAAAGGTAAGGACAACCCCAACCAAGTCCACTGTTACCTCTCATCGTCTGTAGTGGCTAATTGGCATGAAGGACTTTCTCAATTTTATTGCGGACAGAAGATGAGGTTAGATAATAAAAAGGGTATGGTTAGAAATGTTAGTGGCATTTCTTTTCGAGTGGGGAATGGGAGGTGGACTTCCAACCTGCCTTTGGCGGCCTCTCTCTCTCTCTCTCTCTCTCTCTCTCTCTCTTTCTCTCCCTCTTTAACGCGTGCATTGAAGCTTGCCTTATTTTTGGAATGTAGCCTTCATCTCACAAATGTCGACATGTGTAAAGGGCGCTCACTTCCGCCATATTATGTTAGTATAGATGCTAGGGTAGTACTAGGGTTTGAAATGCTTGTCTCTTAAACTTAGAAAAACCCCATGCAGATAAGAATAGAGGTATTTTAATATATTTTGGAAAATTTCCATGGAAAACAACATAGCTTCTACTACTTTTTTATTGAAATTATAGATCTTGGCTTACAAAAACATTAAAATACTTTAGATAAGGTTATTTTTCAATCCTTGGCTTCTAATTGGAGGTGCAAACTTAGAACTTTTCAAGCCTAAACCTAGGTTTCTTCAAGCCTTAGTTAAGACGGAGGGGCGGCAAGAGTCCCTCTCTTTTTCTATTGGGTCAAATGGAATAAGGAATCACTCACAACTAAAAAGGCCAAGATAAGGACATATAGCCTAGATTGGGAAGTCTACATTCGCTTTAAGAATAGAGATCCCTCCAAACCCTAACTGTGCTTGTGTTACTGACGCCTCATCACCTTATCTCGTAGATAAGTTGTTGTAGGTTCTCTGACCATGTCGCTATTTCTGGCCACCCCCTCTTGCCTGTAGATAACTATCCTTGTCTGTAATGGAAATGGCCTATGAACTTTGAGAACAACGGAGTTAAGAGAATTAGAGTGAGCATTTTTGTGAGATTACTTTGAGAACATAGAGGGTGAACTTAATTGATGGTAGCAACATAAACATAGTACTTAATTAACTTGGCATGAACAATACTTTGCAAGAGAGAGTATTAGAGAACATACAATAGTTGAGGACCGGATTTACTTAAGGCCGGTCCCCCCTCCAAAAGGCGTTTATATTATAGATTCTCCCATCAAGAGAGACTTGGTACAATACAATTTTTGTGTTCCTTGTGACCTAGGTGATGCAATGAAGATGGAAAGCTTCATGCATCACGAGTATAACATAAACTTTACAAAAAGCATCAACTATCTCAAGCCTCAGTTCGAAGGCCTCAAACACCTTCGAAGGTGGAGAGAGCTAGCGGGGAATGAGGGTAGGGAAGAGGAAGAAGAATCATTCATAGGAGAAAGAAATAGTTCTTCACTTATCATCACTCTTCTTGCTTAGCATAACATAATAGCATAGTAATGAAGATGAAGAAGATGACAAGCTTAATCATTGAAGCATGGCTCTTGGTTGGATTTTCATTCCATAGTCAAGAGTGTTGGTGTAGGCTCTCAACTTCTCAACAAGCTTGGAGAAGGAGATGGAGCTCTTGCACTTGCACTTCAAACAATGAGAGAGAGAGAGAGAGTGTGTATGTGCGGGAGAGTATACCCCCTCTCATGCTTGATCCACCTCTCTCTCTCTCTCTCTCTCTCTCTCTCTCTCTCTCTCTCTCTCTCTCTCTCTCTTTTATATTATTTAATTATATCATTTGGACATCTGTCTTCTTTTTCCTCTTTGAGAGAAAGAACTTAATTATTTATTTTTATGCATCTAAATTCTCATTGGAATCCTTTAAAGCCTATCCAATAGGATTCAAGCTCATTATAAGGGCCAAATGGGGAGGATCTTGACATGTGTCTTTTATGCTTGTTAAGATATCATGTTTGAATTGAACACTTCAAGTACCTTAGTCATTTAAGCATGAAAATCGTTTATGTCTCTGGAGAGATCATGTTTGAATTGAACACTTCAAGAACCTTAGTCATATAAGCATGAGAAGCACCTCAAACTTGGGCGAGGTTCCCACAAACACCTTAAGCACCTTAGTTAGCAAGCACGATAAGCACCTCATGCTTGGGTAGGATTTTCACCTCAAGGTCAGCCCTAGCTTGCCTAAGGTCAAAGGACTTTTTAACACTAATTTTTGGAGGTCTTTAATAAAGCTAACCCTAAGGTATTTAAGCTCCATTAGGTAGCATTGCTCTTTAAAATACCATCTCTCATTTGGACCCCTTTAACCTTGGCCCCTTGTTGAGACAGATCCATAAGCACATGTCTACATTCTAACCCTTGTTCGCGTTTATTGTCCCACATTAAATGATCAGTTTAATATGAGAAAATCATTTGGGTTGGTTAGATATTAGATTTTATGACATTGTCTGCCTTAGCCTCGGCTCTTGAAAAAAATCCCGTCCATATTATGAGTTGAGGAGTCCGGGTCTTACCACAACCTTGCAAAAAATATAGATTCAATGAGAAGTGTAGAAATCAGCCTCGTAGATATGGCTGCCATCAAACAAATAGCCCACTTGCGTCGAAGCTAAAGAGGGTTGCAGAGGTAGCTTGCTGCAGAGTAGCTTGTCATGAATTCAGAGATGCTTGTGTAAAAACATGCTATCTAGCAACACCATCAGGGCGTAGAGCTCCTCCTTGGAGTAGATTGTTATGGCCTCCAATGCATTCCGAAAGCTGAGCTTGCATTCTCTTTGAGACTCCTGGTAAACTTTTCTTGCTTCTCATTCTTCTGAGTGTCCGCCCTACCAGCTTCACCACTATTGTGGGGTAGGAGATGGAATTTCAGATGGTGACGAGAGAAGCACAAGTGGTGTGATGAACAAGGTGCAGATGCGAGTGATGATGGAGGTAGGTGGTGGCGAGGAAAGAAACAAGGGTGCCACTCGTGATAATGGGTAGCACTTGCACGCGACAAGATCATGGTTGCTTTTTTAATGTCAATGTGCTATCACTACATGATAATATTTTAATTTAAAAGCATGTCAAGAGGGCCATCCGATTTTAGTTGATGGAAATGGCCTAGATCATCCAAAGCAGATGGTTCTAGGCTCAAGGAATCAGAACAACACATCAGGCTTACGAAGTAATCATTACTTTATGCTTACAAAATAATGATCACTTTATATATAGAAATCTGCCATCATGTTTTTCCTTGGTTGTTCTTCCCATTGGTTTTACAATTAGGTTACCAAAGGCTTGCAAGTTATCGAAATATATGCATGTTGTGATTGCTCTATGTGAATGTTGAAGCTCAAGGAGGAGTGCAAGTTCAAACTGCCCACAAGCTATTAATATGTTATTTGTTCCTAGCAAGGGACACACGTTACAACTTAAAATCTATCTAAACGATGTTATTTTGCACTGCATGAGCTATATCTATTGATCATGAGAGGATCTTTTAAAAATAGTATATGTAGAAAATTTAAGACCAATTATAAAAAGCTCTAAATTTTTATTAAAAGTTCTAATTAAGATGCTCACAAAGTTATAATCCCCCTGCACTGACAAGGTGAAGCTTCACAAAAGCATTCTAAAACAAAGTGCAAAGGAAGACAAGTGAGGCCGTTAAATGAAGGTATCCATTCACTAACAAAGAAATGCAAACATATATTTGTATTCCTTTCTTCCTTGTCCTTTGTGGCATGCCAAGCAATTGATGTCACTTTGCTCAACCAATAGCGGAGCGTATCTCAAGCAAGATGCTCTAACTGATAAAAACGTATTGATTTCTCTTCTTACAAAACAAAGAATGAGATATCTTGATCTCTTGCAAGCGCGCACGCACACACACACACACACACAGAGAGAGAGAGAGAGAGAGAGAGAGAGAGAGAGAGAGAGAGAGAGAGAGAGAGAGAGAGAGAGAGAGAGGGGGAGAAGCAGGCTAAACCTTCTTCTTGTTCTTCTTCACTAACTCAAGATAAGAAGTCTACAACGCATAATAGGATAATACAATAGTAAGGGAAAAATATTACAATGATTTAGTGTGAACCATAAGTGAGTGAGCTAGCTAGATGGGGGCTAGATAAGTGTGCCATCACTCCAACAGGTTGGCATAGTACACCTATAGTATCACTAGCGAAGATATACGTATCCACCAAGGTGTTCCAATGATGAGGATTGTCGATGATACTCATCCAGGAGCAGCACATATTGAGTTTTACATCTCAAAAATTCCCCTCAAGCTCAATGCTATCTCCCATATACCAAGCATCACTCAAAACCATCACAACTTCTGCAACTTGCTCATGTTAGGAAATAAGACGTAGCTAAATAGATAATTGAGTAGATTACTTAATGGAGAGAGACAGATTTATATACACGAGATTATAGAGTAGAGAGAGAGAGAGAGAGAGAGAGAGAGAGAGAGAGAGAGAGAGAGAGAGAGAGTACACACGATATACGTGGTTCACCCAATGTGGGCTACGTCCACGGGAAAGCAGCCACTCAATGGCTTTAGTACTTCAAAACAAGAAGTAGTTTACAAAGGGATTATACCCTTAATGGAGCTCCCGCCTTGCTTCACTCTCACCACCTCACACTCACCTTGTTGCATCAACTTCACACTATGAAATGTGTGTAGAAATGGCCTCCTTTTATAGGCCAAAAGGGCTGCCCTCTCTTATGAGAGACAGCCATGTGTAGCCGCCCTTGTGCGAATAAGTCCAAATCGGACCCTCCAATCCGCCCATGACGTGTGGCCGCCCTTGAGAAGACAAGTCCGCTTTTGAATTCGGCCACCGGCCACCGGCCATTGACTTCCGACTATCGGCCACCGGCCATTGACTTCCGACCACCGGCCATCGGCCATGGACTACCGGCCACCGACCAACCGACCGGTTGTTTTCCAACCACTTTCCGGCCGCCGTCCGGCCATAATATTCCGGCGAAAAAAAAGTCTCGGGGGCCTCCGCCCCCGAGGCCTTTAAAGTTGCCCCTGATTCTTGTCCGTGAAAATTTTGGTTTCTGGTGAGTGATTTTCCTTCATGCACGATGGCTTCTCCTCATAATGGGGGCCTTACAAATGTGCGCTTTTACCACAGAAAATTACAAGGGTAAATCAGGCTCCATACTTAACAATCTCCCACTTGGAGACTGATCTCCAAACCAAACCTGTGACTGCTTTCCATTCTGGCTTCTTATCCTTGAATGCCGATTGAAGATGAGAAAAAGCTCAACTTCTCCTTGTTGACCACCTTTGTAAACATGTCTGCAGGATTTTCACTTGTATGCACCTTTCCTAGCTTTAGTTGTCCCTCGTCCAAAAGAGTGCGTATGAAGTGATATCTCACCTCAATGTGCTTTGTCCTTGAATGAAAGGCTGAGTTCTTCGCAAGATGGATAGCGCTTTGGCTATCATTGTACAAGACACAATTGTCTTGTTTGAATCCAAGCTCTTCTAAGAATCTGTGAAGCCACAAAATTTCTTTGCTTGCCTCCATCATTGCTACATACTCTGCTTCCGTGGTAGAAAGTGAAACCACTTTCTGCAGCTTTGAAGCCCAGCTTACTGCTGTGCCTCCAACCGTGAACACATAGCCAGTAGTGCTCCTTCGAGTATCTTTGTCACCTGCCATATTTGCATCAGCATACCCTTCTAGAAAAATATCAGTTCCTCCAAAATACAAAGAATTTGTTGTTGTCCCTTTTAGATACCTAAGTATCCACTTCACAGCTTGCCAATGCTCTTTACCTGGGTTGTCCATGAACCTACTCACAACTCCCATTGCATGTGCAATGTCTGGCCTTATCCAGACCATAGCATACATTAGAGAACCTACCGCTGCAGCATATGGAACTTTAGACATATAGGCTATCTCCTCTTGTGTCTTTGGACACATATCCTTCGTTAGTTTAAAATGACCAGCCAAAGGTGTAGAGACTCGTTTTGCATTTTGCATTGCAAACCTTTCTAGTACCTTCTTGATGTAATCTTCTTGAGATAGCTTTATTGTCTTCTTCGTCCTGTCCCTTGATATTTTCATACCAAGTATCCTCTTTGCAGCACCTAAATCTTTCATTGAAAAAGATTTGGACAGCTCCTCTTTTAGGTCTTTGATGTCCTGCATGTTAGCACTTGCAATCAACATGTCATCAACATACAACATTAGGATGATGAACTTCCCATCTCCCAAATTCTCCGTGTAGACGCAGTGATCCGAGTTGCATCTTGTGAATCCATGATCCAACATCCATCGATCAAACTTCAAGTACCATTGTCTTGATGCTTGCTTTAAACCATACAAGCTCTTCTTTAATCTGCAAACCATTTTCTCCTTACCTTTTACTTCATACTCCTTTGGTTGAAGCATGTAGATTTCCTCCTCTAAGTCACCGTGAGGGAATGCCGTATTTACATCCATTTGCTCGAGATTTAGATCATGAGCAGCCACAAGGCTTAAGACAAGCCTAATTGAGTTCATTTTTACAACAGGAGAAAATATTTCATTGAAGTCAATACCTTTCTTTTGAGAAAAACCTTTTACCACAAGCCTAGACTTGTACCTTTTCTTCCCACCTTCTTCTTCCTTTAGCTTGTACACCCATTTGTTTTGAAGTGCCCGCTTACCTTTAGGCAACTCAACCAACTCCCATGTTTGGTTGCGATGTAGTGAGTCCATCTCCACTTGCATGCTCTTCGTCCATTCTTCTTTGGATTCATGTTGCATAGCTTCTTCATATGATTCCGGCTCTCCAGAATCTGAGATCAAGAGATGGTTGAAGGAAGGAACAAACCTTTCTGGAGGTCTACTTGCTCTTGTAGATCTTCGGGGAATAGGTTGAGGCTCCTCATTTGGTTGACGTTGTTGCACATTGTCACCGTTTGCAGTCCTTGAGTCTTCACCGTCCTCAAGCTCCATGTACTCATCACCTGTTTCTTTTGTTTGTTTTCTTTCCAAGTAATCTTTGTACATATTTTGTTCGTTAAAAATTACATCCCTACTCCGTAAGATTTTACCATCTTCAGGATTCCATAGGCGATACCCAAAGTCTCCTTCTCCATAGCCAATGAAGAAACACTTTTTGGACTTTGCATCTAACTTTGATCTTAGGCTTCTATCTATGTGCATGAAAGCCTCACACCCAAACACTTTGAGAAATGCATAATTCACCGGTTTACCTGTCCATGCCTCTTCTGGAACTCCCCCATCCAATGCCGTTGAGGGTGACCGATTGATTAAGTACACAGACGTACTTACAGCTTCCGCCCAAAGCTCAAGCGGTAGGCCTGCATGTAGCCGCATGCTTCGTGCTCGTTCCATGATTGTCCTGTTCATCCTTTCCGAAATCCCATTTTTTTGAGGTATCCTCGGGGTTGTCCTTTGCCTCCGAATGCCATTGCTAGCACAAAAGCTTGGCTGCAATATTCGCCTCCATTGTCCGATCTGAGGCATTTAACCTTGGTACCTGTTTCATTCTCCACAAAGGCTTTCCACCTTTGAAATATGGAAAATACATCGGATTTATTCTTCATGACATAAACCCATGTTTTTCTAGTCGCATCGTCTATGAATGTTACATAATACAATGAGCCACCAAGTGATGGTGTACTTGTAGGACCCCAAACATCAGAATAAACCAACTCAGGTTTTTTATTTTTTCTTTCATTTCCTGATTTTTGAAATTTTACCCTCTTTTGTTTACCATAAACACAATCTTCATAGAACTCTAAGTCCACTTCTTTCAAACCTGGTAGAAGCTTCTTTGTTTGAAGGATTTGCATTCCTTTGGCACTCATATGCCCAAGTCGGTAGTGCCACAGCGCACTCTCAACTTCTGTAGTTGCTGCACAAGCTGAAGGTTGCGTGCTAACAGTACACAAGTAAAGTGTACCGACTTTTTCACCCTTGGCAACCACCAAAGATCCCTTTGAGATCTTCCAGCGTTTGTTTCCGAATGCAATGTTGTGACCTTCATCGTCCAATTGTCCTGTAGAGATCAAATTTTTGCGAAGAGAAGGAACATGCCTAACATCTTTAAGCTTCCATTCATTTCCGTTAGCAGTTTTGACAGAAACTGTACCTTTGCCGACAATCTCACAAGCTTCATCATCTCCCAAGTATACATACCCAAAATTACCTTTGGTGTAGTCTTGAAAATGTTGCTTGTGTGGTGTCGCATGGAATGAAGCCCCGGAATCTACTATCTAGGAATTAGACACATTGTCTAATGAGAGAATTAGAGCATCTTGCTCTACTTTACCTGCCACATTGGCCTCCGATGTTGGCTTGTTGTCTTGAGACTCTGTCTCCTTCTTCTTCTTGGACCAAAAATCCTTCTTGACGTGGCCCTTCTTGCCGCAGTTCCAACATTCAAGAACTGACTTTGTGCGTGACTTGCTCCGCCTTGAGCGATCACGACCCTTTTGGTTTTTGAACCTCTTCTTAAGCCTTCCTCTTGTTTCCACTGATAGTGCAACACTTGATGATTCTCCTGTGCTTCTCCTTCGCATTTCCTCGCTTAGGAGAACACCCACAACATCATCAAACTTAAGAGTATTTGTGCCAGAGATAGAATTACTTATAGCCATCACAAGGCTGTCCCAACTATCCAGTAGAGATGATAGTATAAGGAGAGCTCGCACTTCGTCATCGAAATTGATTTTCACTGATCGAAGTTGACTTATGTTTGTGTTAAAGTCATTTAGGTGTTCTGCAACTGAACCATTCTCTGCCATCTTTAGATTGAACAATCACTTCATAAGAAATACCTTATTGGATGCCGATGGTTTCTCGTAGAAGTCGTCAAGTGACTTCATCAAGTCCTCCGTGTTCTTCATCTCCGAAACATTGAAGGCCACCGTTGATGCCAAGCTTAACCGGATTGTTCCCAGTGCCTTTCGATCAAGGACAATCCATGCTTCATTTGCCATTGTTGCGGACTTCTTCGCAAGACTGCCTAGTGGCAAATAGAGGTCCTTCTGGTAGAGATAGTCTTCAATCTACATCTTCCAATGTTGGTAGTTTTTGCCGTTGAACTTCTCAATCTTGAGCTTCCCTTCCTCCACCATAACTCCCACTCAATTCAAGGAATCCTTTCCTTGAGATAATTTAGCTATGAGCAAACCTTGCTCTGATACCAGTTGTTAGGAAATAAGACGTAGCTAAATAGATAATTGAGTAGATTACTTACTGGAGAGAGAGAGATTTATATACACGCGATTATAGAGTAGAGAGAGAGAGAGAGAGAGAGTACACACGATATACGTGGTTCACCCAATGTGGGCTACGTCCACGGGAAAGCAGCCACTCAATGGCTTTAGTACTTCAAAACAAGAAATAGTTTACAAAGGGATTATACCCTTAATGGAACTCCCGCCTTGCTTCACTCTCACCACCTCACACTCACCTTGTTGCATCAACTTCACACTATGAAATGTGTGTAGAAATGGCCTCCTTTTATAGGCAAAAAGGGCTGCCCTCTCTTATGAGAGACAGCCATGTGTAGCCGCCCTTGTGCGAATAAGTCCAAATCGGACCCTCCAATCCGCCCATGTGTGGCCGCCCTTGAGAAGACAAGTCCGCTTTTGAATTCGGCCACCGGACACCGGCCATTGACTTCCGACTACCGGCCACCGTCCATTGACTTCCGACCACCGGCCATCGGCCATTGACTACTGGCCACCGGCCAACCGACCAGTTGTTTTCCGACCACTTTTTGGCCGCCGTCCGGCCATAATATTCCGGCGAAAAAAAAGTCTCGGGGACCTCCGTTCCCGAGGCCTTTAAAGTTGCCCCTGATTCTTGTCCGTGAAAATTTTGGTTTCCGGTGAGTGATTTTCCTTCACGCACGATGGCTTCTCCTCATAATGGGGGCCTTACAAATGTGTGCTTTTACCACAGAAAATTACAAGGGTAAATCAGGCTCCATACTTAACAGCTCATATATCATCACATACTCAAAGTTCTCTTAGATGAAGTGGTAAGGAACCTCAATGTGCTTTGTCCTGGCATGAAACACTGGGTTCTGAGCCAATTGTATGCCTACTAAAGTTTTCACAATAGATCTACTCTCAAGTGGAAACATGAATCTACTAGTAGATCTGCAATCATATGTGCTAATAGCCCAATTTTCATCTGTGTCACCATAGAATTGCAACTTAGCATCAATCCTATAAAAGATTACATGATTCAAAGTAGCAATCACATAGTGCAATGCCTATCTCATTGCATCCAAGTGTGTCTATTTGGAGATTGCATAAACTGACTCACCAATCTAATTGTGTAACTCAAGTTTGGATGTGAGATAGTCAACTAGATCAAACCACCCACAATCTTTGTGTGCATGGTAGCATTTTCAAGTATTTGATCTACATCATTCCCCAACTTTAAAATTTACGATGTGTCCCACTACAAGAGGTTATTCATATTAGCGACGCTCACACAGCGACGCTCATAGCGACGCCGACTGGGCTAAAAAAATAACAGAGCGCCAAAAAACTCAGATCTCAGATTTGAGTTTTTCGGCGCCCTCAAGCAAGGAGCAGGTAACGCTCTCCCTCTCTCTCTCTCTCTCTCTCTCTCTCTCTCTCTCTTTCTTCTCCACACACACACACACACACACACACACACACACACACACACACACACACACACACACACACACACGAGGAGAAGAAGGAGAGCCAGGTATGCTCCTTCCCTCTCCTCACTCTCATGTTCCCTTCCCCTCTTTCTCTCTCTCTCTCTCTCTCTCTCTCACACACACACACACACACACACACAGTGTTTTTGAGAGAGAGAGAGAGAGAGAGAGAGAGAGAGAGAGAGAGAGAGAGAAAGAGTACAAAGATAAACAAAAACGCACACACACATACATAAACAAAGAATGCACACACACATTGAGAGAGGAAAAGAGAGAGAGAGCATGCATAAACAAAAAACGCACACATTGAGAGAGGAAAAGAGAGAGAGAACATGCATAAACAAAAAACGCACACATTGAGAGAGGAAAAGAGAGAAAACATGCATAAACAAAAAAACGCACACACATTGAGAGAGAAAGAGAGAGAAACTAATTTAACGTCGTAGGAAACTAATTAAAATTAAAAGACCTAAAGATCTAGCCAACGAGGAGTTGAACTCAAGACCTATTATTCAAGAGGGAAATGGCATAACCAATCTATCATACTTGGCATGGGTGATAGAAAGGTTATACCATTTATCTCTTTTTATTGACACACACATCCACACACGCGCACACACACAAGAAGAAGAGAGTTATAACGTCGAAGGAAACTATCCTAAAAGACGTTAAATATTAGGTTAGATGTAGACTTACGTTAAATTAGATTTAGGTTTATTTAAGTTAAACTAGATTAGATTTAGGTTTATTTTTAGTTAGATTTACGTTTATTTACGCTAGATTTAGATTTACGTTATATTAGATTAGATTTAGGTCTCCACAGACTGCGATGCCTGCATGAAGCGGGTGAAGAAATCCCTCAATGGAATATAGGGTATTGCTGCCTTCACTCATGGTGGGCTCCGTCGATCCAAAAGTACTGGTGAAATGTCTTCAGAAGATAGGGAAGAAGGTGGATCTTCAGGGCGGCAAGAGTCACTACATCCCCGATAATGACCACCTAGACAACCTCTAGTCATTCAACAGCAACTTCAAAGTTAGTAACAAGAGCAAGAACGGTCCAAAGGGCCAATTGCTGTCATCAGATGTGGATGGAGATAAGGCAGCGTCACCGCTGGAAGTTAACTCTCACATCTTTAGTGATGAGAATGCCAACTCTTGCCGAGTTATGTGAAAAATTATGTGTTAAATCAGTTTTAAGGTTCTTATAATCCCTGCTAGTTTAGTTCTTTGTTTTTAATATAACATAATTTACGTTAGATTTAGATTTATGTTATATTAGATTAGACTTAGGTTTATTTAGGTTTACCCACACACACACACACACACACACACACACACACACACACACACACACACACACACACACACACACACACACACACACACACACAAGAAGAAGAGAGTTTTAACGTCGTAGGAAACTATCCCAAAAGACGTTAAAGATTAGGTTAGATGTAGACTTACGTTAAATTAGATTTAGGTTTATTTTTAGTTATATTTACGTTTATTTAGATTTACGCTTATTTACGTTAGATCGAGACCACACAAGAATTACTTACGGTTTAGGGTTTAGAGTTAGATGAACAGTGAAAAGATCTACTGTGAAAAGATGTTAAGATGCTGTGAAGTGCTACAGCTAGAGAAGAGGCAAAGGGGTTTTGTCCACTACATGCAGTATCATGTAGACGTGGGTCTGTAGATTTCTTGTACCCACAAATATAGGTATTGACCAATAAAGACGAGATTATAACCCGGTGGTTCTGATCTCCGTGCACCTCTAGACCGAGGTGTGCGGGGATTGGACATGACTAGAGAATGTGAGGTAGAGAGAGAGAGAGAGAGAGAGAGAGAGAGAGAGAGAGAGAGAGAGAGAGAGAGAGAGAGAGAGAGAGAGAGATAAGACGAAGAATGCCAATAGAATATTAAATTTGTTGTCCAGGTTATAAGATTTTTATCCTCATTATGAGTAGTGACGAGGATGTGGGACCGTCCAACCGAAACACCTATCTCTCAACGAGGGTCTTATGTCCTTGTAATCAATGCAAGCATGCTGTGCGACGGACAAGACGTGTTTCTTTACAGCACGTTCGCGAATTTGGCAAGTTCGATCCATCTATTATAGATCGAGTTGTTGCCAATTATAACTCGTCGGGCTCTGACGCTGGCCAACAAGCAGCAATCTTGCAACCCAATAGACGTGTTCGCAGGCGCTTTGGTCAAGCAGAATATGTGAGGCCACAAGATGTAGCCTCTGACAGCTCGGGGGATGATCATGCAGAGCACATTCCCAACGAGGCAATGTTTGAGCCCGAGATTGATGAAATGATCGAGACGATCATGGATTCAGAAAGGCTTATCTATGATGATATGAAAAGTGAAGCCGATACGCCATTGTATAATGGAGCACGTATGTCTAGATTGAAAGCACTCCTGGTTCTTCTCAACATGCAGGCAAAGTTTGGATGGAGTGACACTAGCGTCACAGCGCTTTTCAGGTGATCTATTACAATTAGTTTACTTTAATAAAACTCTAAATGTCTAATGATCTGATATATTTTTACACGACTGTATCGTATTTTTATGTTGTGTAGATTGCTTAAAGAGCACATACTACCAGCTGACAATGTGATGCCATATTCCCGAGATGAAGCAAGAAAGATTTTGCGAAACTTGGGGATGGATTACAATTCTATCCATGCTTGTCCTAATGACTGCATTCTTTTCAGAGGGGAATACATACACATGGAGAAGTGTCCGAAATGTGATTCCGAAAGATATCGAGTAGATCTCCACGGGACAAAAATTCCACAAAAGGTTTTGCGACATTTTCCTCTGCTTCCTCGCATCAAGCATTTCTTCGAATGTAAGTCCATGGCCGCCCTAGCATCATGGCATGAGGAGAATAAATCTTCGGATGGTGTGCTACGAATTCCTGCAGATTGCGCAGCCTGGAAACATATAGATGGAACATGGTCGGATTTTGCCAGGGAAGCTCGAAATTTGCGCTTAGGCCTGGCTATGGATGGCGTAAATCCATTTGGTCAAAGATCAACATCTTACAGTGTATGGCCCGTTGTCATCGTCAACTACAATATTCCCCCGTGGTTGACTACGAAGAAGGGGCACCTATGGCTAAGCTTGATTGTGCCAGGGCGATATAAAGTGGAGAATATGGATGTGTATCTTCGTCCACTATTGGAAGAGCTACAACAATTGTGGATTGGCATAGAGGTGGTGGATATGAGCCGACACACAAGACGACGGAATGCTTTGATCAGAGGCATTCTAATGTGGACCATGCATGACTATCCCGGGCTAACAGAATGCTCAGGTGATCTATTGACACTCCTCACTTAGACACTGTAAATCTTGTTTTTTCCCATAGTTGATCTATTATCATGTGTATACATGCAGGGCTTCAATCAAGCGGATACAGAGCATGTGTCACATGTGGACCTAGACTGAATGCACGTAGGGCGCCCTCACTGAAGAAGCAAATCTACGAAGGTCATCAAGCGTATCTTCCAGAGAATCATGTGTTACGTGATGGCTTTTTGGGAAGAGAGCCACCAATTAGGATGTCTGCACAAGCATGGTTAGAGCAGAAGGAGATGTGCGATGACGGATTGCCTCCAGGGATGAAGAGACTATCTCTATTCTTCTTAGAACATTTCATGAAAACGCTTAAGGGATATGTGCGTCAAAAGGCACGAGTTGAGCTAGTGACTTTATTTCTAAACGTTTGAACGGCCACTCATAATCTTTGTTCGTTGTAGTATAAGTCATACACAGCAGCATGGTGTAAAGGTCGACATTTTAGGGTGGAACGGATCGACAAAAAGCGTTTTACTCAAGATTGTGGAAGCATCGTAAAATTTGAACAGTCTAGTCGACGACGTTCCTCTGATGCAGATCCTGTGGTGGCGGAACTCAGTTACTTCGGCACGCTACAAGAGATTTTGAGGATCGATTATAGAGGATTTTTTGTCGACTTGTTCGACGTGCAATGGTTCAAGATAATCATGGAGGGTCGCAACGCTACTGTGCGTAGAGGAGAGTCTGGTTTTCTTGAGGTGGATTCTACTAAGAAATGGAGTGACCTAAGAGACACTTTCGTACTACCCGAGCATTGTGAACAAGTAAGTATGTAAATAGTTAACATCCCCCTTTTACAAGTTATGTGCTTGAAAGCTGTCATGTAAGTTATGTGGCTCTGGCAGGTAATATTTCATCCTACAAAGTCTACATCAAACTGGTGGTACGTCATAGAGGTAGCCCCTCGTAGTGCAAGGACGTATGAAGGCTACCATGTGCCAATCACAACGGCATCAATGGAGGAGATCAGAGAAGATGCTCAATCAGAAGCCGCTACGGTGGTGCCAGACGAGCATCAAGATGCTACTACTCTATATGGGGTGCATGCAGAGGAGCTACAAAATGAAACAGAGGATATGTGTTTAAACGGAGAGCTCTATATAGATATAGGAAGTTATGCTGAGTTATGCGAGGATGAGAGAGAGATCTCTTAAAGCCACAAATATTGTATTTGAACAATTTTGCTCCGTGTTGTAAAAGCTCTGGCTCTCTAAGTACCTTCCATGGTGTATAACGCTCTTTTCTACTCACACTCACATCTTTTGATTGAAAATTCTAAGTTTTCGACTTGCCTCTTCTATCACTCAATTCATTGCGTCATTATATTTATATGCGTCATTACGTCATTGTATTTAATGGTCTTTGCGTCATTGTCTACTCTATTCATTCAATATTAAGTTTAAATATTCGTGTGTTTAATGCAGGTATGGATGATGAGGAGTTTCTTTCTTCTTTGTCACCGCAGCAGAGACAGTGGTACGTGGAGCGTCATCGCTCTGGCGCATCATCGCGCGTTCCTACTCCATCCGCATCTCCCTCTCTTTCGGAGCATTCGGCGCGCTCCGAAGCTTCGGCGTTGACGAGACGATCTTCACAATCGTCTAGGCACCGGCACTCTAGTGGTGGCGGTGGCGGTTGTTGTGGGGATTCCGCCGCCGATGCCTCCACACTGCCTCGTGTTCGACGAGGCTCTTTACCTTCCCCTTCTTTGCCCGCCCCCACACCAGCCACAACATCGCCATCTACGCCAGGTTTTGCGCGGCTGACTGTTCCTAGCAGCTACACACCTCTACCTACTCCGCCAGGAGCCACCCCACTCGACACTCCTCGCTTCGGGACCCAGACGCCGGTGGAGACACCTGACGTCCGTACCCCCATCGACACGCCGCTGGAGACCCCTGCCGGGACACCTAGGTTCACGCGTCACCGGCCAGAGGGCTTGCCTTACTCCGTCGACTTCAGTGGCGACATCATCATGGATGATGACGGCAAGAAGGTGATCTCGCGCATGCGTGGTCTTTGCTCTTAGCTGTTCAGACACTACATACTAAACAAATGGAGTGAAGTACCAAGTGATTTAAAAAACAGAGTCATCAGCATACTTCATGATGAGTTTCCCGTTCCAACACGGGATCAGCGCTTCAATGAAGACCTGATGAAGATTGGAATGCGCGAATATTGCAAACACAAGCGTTCCGAAGTGCAAAAAGCAATCAAGCATGGGTGGAACAGGCCAGATTGGCTTGCCAAAGAAGATTGGAAGAATGCGAAGAAAGCAGCGCGCGAGAATCCTGACAAGTGGAAGCAACAAAAGGATGCAGCCAAAGCGCGAGTAGAGGCAGGGAGCTCGCACCACTTGGGGAGCGGTGGATGGGCATCATTTGAGGCCGATTTTGTAAGTGTTTTCGCATTGCTCTTTATGTTCAATAGTTTAGGGTTTATGAGTTTTTTAATTCTAACATAATGAAATCTTTGTATGTTTTGATAGTGGTTGATGATAGGACGTGATCACACACCGTACAAGAGCGAGTACGCATGCAGGAAGGGCTTAAACGCCCTGATGGACATTCTCAGTTCTCGCGGCAGCATGGTTAGTATTAGGGTTTACTCTTTTCTATTTTTTGTATTGTTTTATAAATGTCGTTATATGTTTATACTTACTGAAAGCTGTCTTATTGTCTTTTTTTGCAGAATCCGACAGATACGCCGGTTAGACGCGATGAGACGTTTGACTAGACGACGTCAGTTTAGCCGTAGCTAGATAGCATTAGTTTCGGGTTTCTCATAGCTTATGTATCATGAGACAGATTTTATACGTCTTTTTGAACCATGTATATTATTACATTTGTCACCGCAGTTCATTTTGCCAATCAATTCTTTATGCCTATGATGTTGTACAATTTTCATTATTACATTTGCCAATCAATTCATTTTGCCTATGATGTGTACAATAGTCAATATTACGCTTGTCAATTTTGCAAACAATGCGTCTTGTGGGTGACTATTTTGGGTCTATTATCTACCCTTGCACTTTTTTTAAAAGTGAATCAAGTACAATATGCTTGATGGGTGGCAGGGCATTCAATGCCCTGTCACCAAAAAAAATTTCTCTCGGGCGTCGCTATAACCGTCGCTATTTATGGCTTTGTAGCATCGCTATGAGCGTCGCTATAGACTTCTGTGTAAATGTCGCTATGAGCGTCTCTATATAGCGACGCTTATAGCGATGCATATAAGCGACGCCTATAGCGACACATATAGCGACGCTCTCATAGCGACGCTATTAGCGACGGTTTTAGTGATGCCGGGGGTTATAAAAACCCAGTGTATTTCTGTCGCTAACAGCGTCACAAGAGCACACAACCTCTTGTAGTGTCCGAATAATCTCAATGTCCAAAAAGTAACATAAGTAGAGTATGTACACCCTCTACTTTAGCCACATTATCACTGCCAACAATCAAGTCATCCACATATATATAAATAACACAATTATTGCATCATTCTTTTGTGTGTACAAAAAATAATCTGCATCAGACATCCAAAAGCCCAAAGAAATAAAGAATGCCACAATCGTCTCATACCAAGCTTCTTTGCCTAGTATAATCACAATTCGTGCATTTACATGCACAAAGAATAATTTCCATCAGACATTCAAAATCCCAAAGAGGTAAGGAATGCCACAATCCTCTCATATAAAGATCCTTTGCCCCATATAATGCTTTTTAACTTACATACAACGTCACTTAGACTCATATTCACATAACCCTATGGCTACATCATATACACAACTTCCTCCAAATCTCCATTCAAACAAACATTCTTTTCATCTATCTAGCTCAACACCCATCCTAAAGTTGTAGTCACTACAATAAACAGACAAATGATAACCATCTTGGCTACAGAGTTGAACATCTTCTCATAATTGATCGCATATAACCCTTGTCCATAAGACTTGCTTTGTACCCACTCACACTCCCATTAAAACTATACTTTATCTTGTACACCCCTTACCTCCAACTGCCTTCTTCCCCTCTAATAATGGCACCAAATTCCTTGTTCCATTTTCATGAAGGGTACCCATCTCCTCATCCATAGCTTGCCACCATTTTGCATCCTTAGCAGCATCCTCAAAACAAGTGGGCTATATTGCCTCTTTAATCTTAGCCATATATGCGCAATGGCAAGCCACATGACCATCGTAAGTCAATCTTTGCATAGGCTCTTTTACTCTCTCAGATCTATGTGGTCCACGATCACTTCCGAGAGACTTATTCCCTCCTTGCATCGTTCTTGTGCCCGGATTCTTCATAGAGGGTGTGCCAAACTCTTCATCTAAACTTTTCTTGGAACCACTATTGTCACCATCATCATGACCTATACTCAAATTTGGTGTCTTAGGTGCATTATCAACTTTTTCCTTCCTTTTTCTTGACACATTTGATGAGTTAGCAGAACTCACTCTTTTACGCAACCTGCCACTCCATGGGTTCTCACCATAACTTGCACTTTCCATGTCATAAAAAATATCTTTGGTTACCCTTACTTTACAATTGACAGGATTGTAACACTTTATACCCTTTCTGCTCAAGAGAATAACCAATGAGAATACATATTTAAGCCTTTGCTTATCAACTCATCTTGCACATGCACATAAGAAATACAACCTAACGCATTGAAATTTGACACATTAGGTTTTTCACAATTGAGCTTTTCTATAGGTGTCATATCATGTACTACAGTAGTAGGAATCCTATGCATAATGTCAATGCCTGTAGAAATAGCCTTAGTCCAATAACAATAAGGCATGTTATTCTCATTCATCATATCTCTAACAACTTCGGATTTGTGCCTTCTCTTCCACTTTGTAACGTTTTTTTGCTGCTGCGAAGTATACCTACATGAAAACTGTCTCTAAATTGCATACTTTTTTAGAAAATTGATGAGCTCATTTGAGAAGAATTCTCCCCCTCCACTTGACTATGGGATTATGGCCTTTGGCCTAGACCTCTCCTACCTCTATGGGTACTACCTCTTGTACATTCAATAATCCAGTCATCCTATGAACATGTAAAAGCCACATGGCCGAACACATGGCATAGTGAGTTTTACAAGAGTCCTCAGTCACCCCCCATTTGCTAGAATTGACTCCCTTATTGTGGAACTAGTTTTTGCTTTTGGTTGATACCCCTTGACCCTTAGGAAAGATACTAATGACCCTTTAGAGGTGCACCTAGACACATGCTAATACTATTTAAGTAGTCACACATTATACACACTTGTTAGTGTTGATTGTTCATTTTATAATCAAAGCTATTTTCTATTGTATCATCTCAGGGATGGTATTGGGAGAGCTTTTTGAGCAAGCCATGTTTCTCAAAATGCTTAACATGTGGAGTGCATCATGTGTCTTGTTCCTCCACTACGGAAGAAAGATCTAGACTCTCTAAAAGCCTCTCCATGTTTTTGTCATTTGTCGTTTCTTGTAGTTGTAGCACTTCAAATGGAGCAAGAACAAATGTGTATGTTGTATATGGCATGTATATATGGATTTTGAATTCAATTGGGAAGAGAACCTTGCCAAGGGGTCATTGGATTTTCACTTTTTGCCCCAAAACTAAGGGTTTTTGGCATCTAGACTGCCTTGATAACAAACATGCGTTCTCAATACATTAGAAATATATAGCTTATGTATCTCGTTTGTTCCTCCTCAATGGAAGATAGGCCAAGACTCTTTGAAAACCTTTGTGTTTAGGGTTTGTCATTATTTTTGGTAGTTCCAATGATCCAAACAAAGCAAGATCCACAGTGTGTGTTGTACATGCCATGGATATCTAGACTCTAAGTTTAGTTAGAAAAAGAACCTTGTCTAAATATCATTTCTTCTCTTTTTGGGTAGTTTTCACATCAAGTACATGCAATCTCCATGGATGAAAACAACATAAATGTATTCAAGTTGTTTGCTACTGAGGATAGATTGGATGGGGACAGTTATCCAATGTGGGCTTACATGATGCAGCATGTTCTTGTGTCAAAGGGTGTTTAGAATCTTATGCAAGGCATTGATGTACGTCTTGGTTCTATGGATACATGCAATCTCGATGGCTGACAACAACATAAATGTATTCAAGTTGTTTGCTACTAAGGATAGATTGGATGGGGACAGTTATCCAATGTGGGCTTACATGATGCAACATGTTCTTGTGTCAAAGGGTGTTTAGAATCTTATGAAGGGCATTGATGTACATCCTGGTTCTATGGATACGGGTGATGTTGAGGATGTTGCAGGTTTTGGTGCAGAATTGTTGATGTTAGAGCTATTTTGCCTACGGCTGAATAGGCTCGTTGGGATGTAAGAGATGCGTAGGATCATGCATTGATTGCATTATTTATGAAGAGCACTATTACTCCTAACATTCATTTAGCTAAATATGCAAAACAAGCTTGGGATAATCTGGCTGGTCTTTATGCACATCGCAATGAGGTTAAAATTGCATTACCGTGTAAAGAGCTGGAGTCAAAGATTATGCATGAGGAAGATGAAATGGAAACTTTTCTTGTTGGTATCAAGTATACTAATGAGCAACTTATTTATGAAAGCAAAGTCATTTCTCCTAGTTCCCTTGTGTAGGCTGTTCTTGATAATGAATTTAATGCATTTCTGGCTAGTCGTGGGACAAACCACCAATGTACAGTGACATATAACCTAAAAAAAATGGTGTTGCAGAATAAAAAATTCAGGTCATTTACAAAAATTGCATGATGTATGGTAAAAAGTCAAGCTTTTCTACATTTGTTTTGTCTTGAGACTATCATGTGTACCACTTATAAACTTAACAGGTTTCCTATGAAAGATTTGCAGTCTATGACTTTATATAAAGCATGGCATGATAGAAAGCCATATTGATCACATGCGTTTTTTGCGTGCCGTGGAGACACCCTCATTGCAGAGTGCAGAATGGCCAACTCCAGACCATTGGGCCTTGCTTTCTTTCAAGTGCAAGGTGCTCCAAGATTTCAAAGGGTCCCTAAAGTTTGGTAAGGAAACCACATTGGTGGGTCTCAGTTGGCATTGTCCCATCCATTTTTTTGTGCATGCATTCCGCTCTTTGCCGATTGTGGAAACACCGACAATGTTTGTTTGCAAAGAAGTTGACGTAGATGCAATGGACACCATTCTAGGTGTCAATTGGGGCTATGTTGACGGTTTGCATGATGGTGACTGCTACAAGTGCAATGTGTCCCCCACACACCTTTGCCTTCGATATTTGAAGGCAAGGTGCACTTTGTATGCACGGTTTAGCTACGAAAGGTGGATGCACAAACGTGGCAAATGGATACCCTTGCAACTGACAGCCGAAGAGGTTCAATCCTTTGAAATTTGTGTCCGCATGCCCAATAATGAGGTGGAGGTGGTTGCAGTGAACCCGCATTGGACTCTTGCCAATCTTTGGGAACATTTTGTCATAATGGAATTCGAGGATGTCGGCAATGCAAGTTTCAAACTGGAACAACGCAAGGTCTGCTTTGTGCTTGATTAGCTACCTTTTCTTAATTTTTATGGGTATTTGTATCTTGATTGCCCATTTTTGGTTGTGTAGATTGGAAGGCGGATGGAGGCCACTATGCTTGTTTCCAAAGATTGGGCTACATACGAAGTCATCTTGTCTAAGTTAATTAGCTTTATATACTGGATATTTTATTAAAGATTTTGAAAATTTTTAGGGTGTTGTACTTGATTTTGTACTTGAGTTTTAAGGTGTTTGTAATTTTATTTTTAAAACACATATTTTTTATTTTTTTCAAGATGGAATATGTCTATAAAAGGGGGACCACCTCCTCATTTTACGATTTTCATCCCAGCATTGTAGAGAGACCTAGCATACCCAGTTACGCAAAGAGAAAGCATGGCTGCAACTAGTTCTTTAGATGCATTCCTTAGTGAGGTTGGGCATGCAAATCACCTTGAGCTTCATGCATTTTTCACAACCCAACCCGTTTTGGAAACCACCTTGACCCTCCACTCTCAATCTCTTGAGCACATCACTTCATACATTTCCACGTGCATGGGGAGATTCATTGTTGAGTTGCCAAACCGGCAAGGGCAATGGGTCCCTGAGGGCCTTTTGCACCACATCTACAAAGGGGACAGGCCATTTCATCAGTGGCTTGCATGCTTTGCCACCATAACACAACCCGCCGGACAATATGTTTGGCTTGAAGATGATGATGTGCAAGCAATGAGTAAGGGGAAGATCGGAAACACATTTTTCTCTGTCAAGGCCATAATGATCTTCCTCCTTCACGAGTGCCCAGCAGGCCCTGACGTAGTGCTACCACACTTGCAGATTGCTGGGGTCCTGGTGGATGTGAAGGACCCCATGCCCGCGCCCATTGACACATCCGCAGAGGAGAGGACACTTGCCTTGACCTACTCTGTAGGGATTCAAGGCCTCTTGGAGGCCTCTCCATTTGTCGGTTCGTCCTCGGGGCTGCCATAAGGAACCAGCACTCGGGATGCCATCCCTGAGGTAGAGATTACCTGTTTCTCCTCCATTGTGGTGGGTGGGGAGGAGTTTTTTGTTTTTACATGATCTGGAGAAATCTTTTGAGCTTTGCATGGATGAGTGTTTCACCATCCTCGATGCCCATGGCAAGTTTGAGGTTGATACCACCACCTCCCATGACGATGATCTCCTACTGCCCATGGGGAATATTGTGGCGGACACAGTGGCGATCGCACAAGCTGAGGTGGTAGCGGCCGAGCATGCCAAAGTCTCTGAGGAGGAGTTTGTGGCCATGCAAGCCATGTGTTTGGCTAAACGCACAAGAGTGGATTCACCATCACCTGCTACAACACCTGTTTTGCTGGATCAAAAGGGGAAGTCAAGTGTGGATCTTTACTTGCACCCGGATGCTGATGAGGAGGATCGTAGACAAGAGGTATAGATGCTCGCTTAAATTTGATTGTTAAAATTGGTTTTGTTAATGTTATAACTAATTTTTTGCCATATTTCTCACACAAATCCTATGTTTTACAGGATGTTTTGGAGGTTGACGCCTAGGCGCAACGGTCAGGGGGAGGAGGACGGAGTTTGGACGTCAAGCGGCACTTGCTCACTACCTCGGCACACTTCTGACTGGTGACGTGGTGTTTGTGCATGCCGACTACTCCCCCAAAGGATGCTACAACATTTTTTCCCTCCGTTCACTCTCCAAGGCCTTGTGCTTAACAACCCTTGCCCAATCGGCCAACCTTGTAGTGCTTGTAAAGAAAGATTTTGCAATATCCACTTTCGGCGTCAACTTTTGCGGGCGTCTCATCGCCCATGTCGGCATGAACCAAGATGTAGGGGTTAATGACACCCAAGAAATTACAACCACTTTGCTTAATAGGGAGCCACCCCAAAAGGCCAAGCGCCAGAAAATTGTAATTCGAAAGATCCTAAAGCAAAAGCCGGATGTCATGTAAAGCGTTGATTTCCTTAATGAATCTACTTTTTGGTGTCTATGAATCTCTCTTAATTGCAAGCTTTTGAATTTGTTATATGTTTGGCTTCCAATGTTTTATGAGAAGCACCCGTGATTAGTGAATCATGCAGTTTTTGATGCATGCTGTGTTGGAGAGCATGTTGGCTAGCCAACTTACATTAAATCATGGGGAAAGTTATTGATATGCCTACAAAAGGGATTGGGAGGCCCCAAAATGGTCTGCCACAAGGGTGCGCATCTGGGTCTTCCATAAGCATATGGAAGGGGCAAATGCGCGTCCTTGTGGCAACCCATTTTGGAGCATCTCAAGCCCTTTAAAAGGCTTATCAATACCTTTCTCCATGAATTAAGAAAAAATGGCTAACCAACATTCACTCCAACCATAGATCCTTTCATAACCAAGCTTCTGTACAAGCCCAGATAAATTTCAGTTGCAAAACCAAAACTAATTACATGTATGCTTCAAAAAATCTATGCTACATTGACTTAGTGGGGCATGCACTTCCTGATGCATCCAAGCTATTTGAAGCATTGAAGCAAGGTAAATATCCCGAATGCAAGGCAAAACATCCTGGAAAGCTTTGGAAAGACCTTGGGAGGCCCTAAAAATGGCTGCCACAAGGGCGCACATTTGGTCCCTTCATCGGCCTGTGGAAGCACCAAATGCGCGTTCTTGTGGCAGCCATTTTGGGGGCATTCCAAGCCCTTTCCAAGGCTTTCCGGAAACTTTTACCATGCATTCAAGATATTTGGGTTGCATCAGTGCTTCACATAGCTTGGATGTATCAGGAACTGCATGTTTGACTTAGCCAAGGTGCTTAACGTAGGCAAATTTTCCCAATGCCAAGCTTTAAGCTACATACATACAAAAGAAGGTAGACAACACATGGACCACTACTACATCGCATGGTACACAATTAAAGCAATACAATGCACAAAGAGTGGAGTATACAATCAAAAGACGATTGTATTCAAATTCTTCCCAATCTTGGAAGTTTCGTAAATACAAAAATGGTTTGATGACTAATTACAAGCTAATGCTCATGGCGCAAACGACGAGCAAGCTGCATATCCTTGGTCATAATCGTTACACGCTTTCCATGGATGGCACATAGGTTCGCATCCTCAAATATGCTAGTTAGATATTGCTTTGCTACCTCTTGAACTGCCTCTATGGCCATGACGCCCATCCGAAACTCAATGTTGTACATTTGCAAAACCTCTCTGCAAAGCCTTGCAAAAGAGGCCCTCCGAATCAAGAGCTTGGTGCTCTTCTGATAGTGGCGAATCTCCGCAAATGCACGGCTGTGATTTCGAACCTTTTGAGGTTGACGGGGAGGTGCATTTGTTGCAAAAGTTGGGGCAGCTTGCTTCCTCTTCTTGTAGACAATGCTCTTTCTCTTTTTCGGCCGCACAGGCACCTCTAGCACCTCATATTCTGAGTCCACCCACTCTTCATCTGATTCATGCTCTTCACTATTGTGCGGATGTGATGGTGTGGGTCCACTCCCTTTAGGGAGTGTCTTACCCCCAATAGACATGTGAGAGGCATAAGTTTGTATTTCGACGCCAACCCACAGGGGATCATCATCCATTTGCGTCTCTTCGGAGCCTTCTGACAGCTGTTTGTGGTTATTTCTTTCTTTTCCTTGGTCGCTCTCATCATTCTCACCCTCAGAATCATTGGAGTCCGATGAATAGACAACAAGGCGATGCTTCCTTCTCTCTTTTCCTGATGTAGAGGTCTGACCATGTTGATTTGAAGCTCCAGCTTCTTCTGTGTGGAGCTCACCTTGAACTTTTGAAGTTCCAGCTTCTTGTGCTTGAGTTGGGATTCGTTGTCCATCTGGGCCCTCTGGATATTTAATCCTTGCCGTTTGTTTTGTTCTTGCCATGGTAGCACCTAGTATGGAAAATGACAAAATGAGCGCCTTCAACCTTTAAATAGGGGTTTTTGGGATTTGGGCCCTTCACACTATGAGGCCAATTAAGTGAAAAACTCAAATAAACCAATTGAATTTAACAAGTAAACCTGGATCATGCGGACGGCTGACGCGGCACCCAAATGCTGCCTTTTCGATCCTTAGTTGCACGCCAAGCCTCATGGCCCAGGGCCGCTCGCAAGCGTTTCCACTTCTTGGATGCTGCAATACGGGAGGCCTTGCGTAACTGCTTTGCTAACATCGACTCTCTTTCCTTCTCAATAGTGCGAGTTATCCCAAAGGTGTGCCTAAAAAACTAGTTAAGCATCTCTTGGAGTAGTTGGAGTGTGAACCATCACCACCATGCCGAGTATTCTTGAAGTAGACTTCTTTTGCTCGATAGTGGGACTTCTCCATGCCTTGTGTACTCCATATATCAAGCGAACCATAGCGGTCCATGTAGTATGCACCATGCACATAGAGAATGTGCTAAAACAACAAAAAAGGAGATAAGGCAATAGAAAAGTTGCATTTTCAAACATTGCATGTCTATTAAGTCCGTTAGAACAAACTACGTAGTGTGTAATCTTGCTTTCAGACCATCCGTCCTTAGCGGCTTTTGTGAACTCATAAAGCACCTTCTTGAACTCCTCTCGCTGATCAACGGTGGTGCTTGAAAGATTCATCAATTGCACAACCTTTTGAAAGGATGACCATACTAGCTTGCGTTGGTTAGCAACCTCCACATTGGGATCTTTGTCCATCGTGCATGAACACAAATCTTTCCACAACTCCCACCGCTTCTCACTTGCTAGATTGATACTTGCCTTGTGTACCTGCATTGGAGACTTTGACATCTTCGTGAAAAATCAACGTGCCTTGGCTCCATTCATGGAAACCTTGAAGTCGCGGAGCGGAGCGTGGATCGACTCACACACACACACACACACACACACACACACACACACACACACACACACACACACACACACACACAACACACACACACACACACACACACACACACACACACACACACACACACACACAGATACACAGAGAGCTTACACAGTACGCAGAGAAGTCGTTTGAAGGGTTATCTTCCAAAACCTTATTATCCACAAAAGTATAAGTGAGATATACAAAGAGTTAGTGATAAGTGAGTTAGGCGGGCGGCCGACCATATCCGTATAAGAGGCCACTTGGGCTTTAATCCCCTACAACCTCCCACTTAAAGTCCAATGTGGCACTTTAAGTAACTGTAAATCTATGAACATAAATGAACAAAGATTTACATGGCTGCCATCTATCTAATGCCCAATAACTCACGACAATGCACAAAGCCCTCTCCTGGAAGTCCCTTTGTGAGTAGATCAGCAGGATTGTCCTTGGTGTGGATCTTCAGCAATTGTATCTGCTTATCTTCAAGCACTTCCCTCATGAAGTGATATTTCACATCAATATGCTTAGTCTTTGAATGGAACATTGGATTCTTTGCCAATTGTATAGCACTTTGACTATCACAATATAACTCTGGCATATCTACTTTGATTCCCAAGTCTGCTACCAATCTACCAAGCCAAATAGCTTCTTTGCATGCCTCATTTTCTATAACATACTCAGCTTCTGTAGTAGATTGCGTAATACAATCTTGTAATCGAGATCACCATGATATGGCACCTCCAGCCAATGTAAAGACATAGCCTAATGTAGATCTCCTCTTATCCAAATCTCCTACATAATATGAGTCAGTGTATCCTTTGACACTCAAATCCTGACTACCATAGCATATGTGCATACTCTTTTTTTTTGTATGTTTTAAGTATCTCATGATACCTTTCACTGCCTCCCAATGTTTCTTGCTGGGATTTGACATATATCTGCTAACCACTCCCACTGCAAATGCAATATCCGGACGTGTAGCAATCATTGCATACATCAAACTACCCACTGCAGACGCAAATGGAATCTTATCCATTTCAGCCTTTTCGTTGTCAGACATAGGACAATATTGTTTGCTAAGTTTCACATATGGTGGCAATAAAACACTCAATGCCTTTCCCTTCTCCATATTGAAACGTTGCAAAACCTTGTCAATATACTCTGTTGGAGATAACCAAATCAACTTCTTTGATTTGTCTCTCTCAATGCGCATACCAAGTATATGACTTGCCTCACCCATGTCTTTCATGTCAAACGATTTTGCCATCTTTGACTTCAAAGCTGAAATTTCTTCCAAGTGTTTGCCAGCAATCAACATGTCATCCACATACAAAATAAGGATCAGCCAATTGCCATCCTTGGCCTTCTTTGTATATAGACAGTGATTGAACTAAATACGTTTGTAGCCTTGAGAAAGCATAAACTGGTGGAACTTATGGTACCATTCCCTCAGTGATTGTTTTAAGCCATAAATACTCTTTAACAACTGGCATACCAAATCTTCCTTGCCTTTCTCAACAAACCCTTCTGGCTGCTGCATGTAAATTTCCACATCTAAGTCACCATGCAAGAACACTGTTTGACATCCATTTGGTGCAACACCAAATCCAGTATAGAACCCAATGCAAGAAAGCATCTCAATGTAGTCATCTTGACCACTGGAGAGAAGACTTTATCAAAGTCAATGCCTTGTTCTTGCTTAAAGCCCTTGACAACAAGCCTTGCTTTGTACTTTGGCTGACTATCATGAGTGGTGATCTTATACCTGTAAACCCATTTACAAGGTAGAGCCTTTTTTCCCTATGGTAATTTAACTAGCTTCCATGTCTGGTTTTTATGCAGAGTTGTCATCTCTGACTGCATGGCCAACTACCATTTTTTCGAGTCAACCACTTGTAATGCTTCCTTGTAACAAGATGGTTCTCCGCAATCTGTGAGCATGACATAATTTAGAGATGGCACATAACGATCAGGTGGTTTGGAGACACGCTCAGAACGTCTGAACACAACTGATTCTGCCTCTCTAGCCACTATAGGCTGTTCCTGAGCCTGACCATGTTGTCTTGATGTTCTAGCACTAGGTCCATCTTCCCTGAAGACAACTCTTCTGATCTCCTCTGTCTTCTCTGGCTAAGCGTGAAACTTGGCTTCATTGAAATTCACATCATTGCTACGAATAACTTTTCTGGACTCAGGATCCCAAAGCCGATAACCCATCTCGCCCAATTCTCCGTAGCCAAGAAATATACACTTCTTGCTCTTTGGTTCTAATTGATTCCTGAACTCCTTAGGAATATGGCTATAAGCTTCACAACCAAAGACTTTGAGATGCTTATACAAAGGTGCCTTGCCTGTCCATAGAATCTCGACCACTTCACTCTTATCCAGAACCCTACTAGGAGACCTGTTGATCAAATGGACTGCTATAGCCACTGCTTCCGCCCAAAATTCATCAGGCAACTTAGCATTTGGAAACATGCTTCTGACCTTCTCTTGTATGGTCCTATTCATACGTTCTGCAACCCCATTCTGTGAAGGATGATATGGTGCAATAAGTTCCCGCTTAATCCCTTTTGCTTCACAAAAGTCTTGAAAAGCTTTGGAAACGTACTATCCACCATTGTCAGTTCTCAAGCACTTCAGCTTCTGACCACTCTAATTCTCCACAAGCTGTAAGAATGTCTTAAAGACCTTGAGCACCTCATCCTTGTGCTTCAAGAAGTAAACCCATACTTTGCGAGAATAGTCATCTATGAATGTACAAAAGTACGCTGCTCCCCCTACTGACAAACTAGGCAGTGGTCCACATAGATCATTGTGCACAAGAGCTAACCGTTCGTCCCTACGATTCCTCTTTGATCTGTGTGGTTCGTGTGTTTGCTTACCATAAACACAATGCTCACAAAACTTGAAATATTGAAATGAAAAGTCAGGCAAATAACCATAATGAGAAAGTATTTCCATTCCTCTTTTTGACATATGTCCCAGCCTACGATGCCACAATGACACACTTGGCTGCTCAATCACATTAATTACATGGTTTTTAACCTCTGAAACATGTAAAGTATACAGAGTTCCTGACTTGCTGCCATGTGCTACAGTCATCGAACCTTTGGAGATCTTCGAAGCGCTGTTCCCAAAAACTGTCACATAACCCGCATCATCCAACTTCCCTGTACTGATCAAGCTCTTTCGGATTGCTGGAACATGTCTAACATTCTTGAGCCATAAAGAAGAGCCATTCTGAAACTTCAACTGCACATCTCCCACTCCAAGTATTGGCACAAACCTGATCATTGCCAAGTCTGACATAATCTTTAGTAGTCACATATGATGTAAACCACTCTTTGTGCGGAGAAACATGTAAAGATGCCCTTGAGTCGATAATCCAATCACTCATAGCATGTCCATCCTCTGCAGTCAAGAAAACAGAATCAAGATTGCTTGTGAGGAAGATGTCACCAGCTGCTATACCAGAATCACTGTCTGAACCAGATGCAGGTTTGAGTGAGGGATGAAGAGAAATGGGTGTGTGTGTGTGTGTGTGTGTGTGTGTGTGTGTAGAAGTGTGAAAGGAGGTGAGAGAAGACTAGAGATGACTTGTGAGAAAATGTAGGCAGACTGGGGTCCACCAAAAAAATCATATCTCACCAAAATGCCAGTTTTTCGTCTTGCAAAAGTCTTCAATGGCCCTCCTTTTGTTGAATTTGCATAATCCTCCAACAGTGAGCCCCTCCTTATATGAGAGCATGACCTAATAGATCCTTAGGGGTTTGAAAACATGCATGTATGTGGATTATTCACAAATATGATATATAAATATGATGAAAAATAAACAGGTTAGTATATAAACAATTCATGGAATCTAGAATAGTGTCAGTTGTATATAAATATAATATGAAAAATTTAAATATATCACAATTAAAGGGGAATCCAGCGAGGGGGCCATCATTTGTTTTTCTGACTATGGTGAAAGGTATTTTTGTGATTTTTTCTTAGAGTGGGTTCACACCAAATTTTGAGAGGCTTGCATGAAAAGGTTTCTTTATATAATAAAGATTATGCACATTGATAAGAAAAATTATGGTAATAGTGAGTTAATGTATATAGAATACTTAGGCAAATAACATACACCTAGGTATAAATATTTAAATAAATTTAAAGATAATAAAAATATAAATATCCTTATATTTAGGCCCTATATACAATGAAATACACTACAAGAGGTTGTGTGCTCTTGTGACGCTGTTAGCGACAGAAATACACTGGGTTTTTATAACCCCCGGCGTCGCTAAAACCGTCGCTAATAGCATCGCTACGAGAGCGTCGCTATATACGTCGCTATATGCGTCGCTATAGGCGTCGCTATATGCGTCGCTATATAGAGACACTCATAGCGACGCTCATAGCGACGGTCATAGCGACGTTTACACAGAAGTCTATAGCGACGCTCATAGCGATGCTACACAGCCATAAATAGCGACGGTTATAGCGACGCCCGAGAGAAATTTTTTCTGGTGACAGGGCATTGAATGCCCTGCCACCCATCAACCATATTGTACTTGATTCACTTTTTTAAAAAAGTGCAAGGGTAGATAATAGACCGAAAATAGTCACCCACAAGACGCATTGTTTGCAAAATTGACAAGCGTAAAATTGACAATTGTACACATCATAGGCAAAATGAATTGATTGACAAATGTAATAATGACAATTGTACAATATCATAGGCATAAAGAATTGATTGGCAAAATGAACTGCGGTGACAAATGTAATAATATACATGGTTCAAAAAGACGTATAAAATCCGTCTCATGATACATAAGCTATGAGAAACCCTAAACTAATGCTCTAAACTGACGTCGTCTAGTCAGATGTCTCATCGCGTCCAAGCGGCGTATTTGTCAGATTCTGCAAAAAAAGACAATAAGACAGCTTTCAGTAAGTATAAACATATAACGACATTTATAAAACAATACAAAAAATAGAAAAGAGTAAACCCTAATACTAACCATGCCACCGCGAGAACTGAGAATGTCCATCAGGGCGTTTAAGCCCTTCCTGCCTGCGTACTCGCGCTCGTACGGTGTGGGATTACGTCCTGTCATCAACCACTGTCAAAACATACAAAGATTTCATTATGTTAGAATTAAAAAACTCGTAAACCCTAAACTATCGAACATAAAGAGCAATGCGAAAACACTTACAAAATCGGCCTCAAATGATGCCCATCCACCGCTCCCCAAGTGGTGCGAGCTCCCTGGCTCTACTCGCGCTCTGGCTGCATCCTTTTGTTGCTTCCACTTGTCGGGATTCTCGCGTGCTGCTTTCTTCGCATTCTTCCAATCTTTTTTGGCCAGCCAATCTGGCCTGTTCCACCCATGCTTGATTGCTTTTTGCTCTTCGGAACGCTTGTGTTTGCAGTATTCGCGCATTCGAATCTTCATCAGGTCTTCATTGAAGCGCTGATCCCGTGTTGGAACGGGAAACTCATCATGAAGTATGTTGATGACTCTGTTTTTTAAATCACTTGGTACTTCACTCCATTTGTTTAGTATGTAGTGTCTAAACAGCTGAGAGCAAAGACCACGCATGCGCGAGATCACCTTCTTGCCGTCATCATCCATGATGATGCCGCCGCTGAAGTCGACGGAGTAAGGTAAGCCCTCTGGCCGGTGACGCGTGAACCTGGGTGTCCCGGCAGGGGTCTCTAGCGGCGTGTCGATGGGGGTACGGACGGCAGGTGTCTCCACCGGTGTCTGGGCCCCGAAGCGAGGAGTGTCGAGTGGGGTGGCTCCTGGCGGAGTAGGTAGAGGTGTGTAGCTGCTAGGAACAGTGAGTCGTGCAAAGCCTGGCGTAGATGGCGATGCTGTGGCTGGTGTGGGGGCGGGCAAAGAAGGGGAGGGTAAAGAGCTTCGTCGAACACGAGACGGTGTGGAGGCATCGGTGGCGGAATCCCCACAACAACCGCCACCGCCACCACTAGAGCGCCGGTGTCTAGACGAGTGTGAAGCTCGTCTCGTCGATGCCGAAGATTCGGAGCGCGCCGAATGCTCCGAAAGAGAGGAAGATGGGGATGGAGTAGGAACGCACGATGATGCGCCAGAGCGATGACGCTCCACGTACCACTCTCTCTGCTGCGGTGACAAAGAAGAAAGAAACTCCTCATCATCCATACTTGCATTAAACACATGAATATTTAAACTTAATATTGAATGAATAGAGTAGACAATGACGCAAAGACCATTAAATACAATGATGTAATGACGCATATGAATACAATGACGGAATGAATTGAGTGATAGAAGAGGCAAGTCGAAAACTCAGAATTTTCAATCAAAAGATGTGAGCGCGAGTAGAAAAGAGCGTTATACACCATGGAAGGTACTTAGAGAGCCAGAGATTTTACAACACGGAGTAAAATTGTTCAAATACAATATTTGTGGCTTTAAGAGATCTCTCTCTCATCCTCGCATAACTCAGCATAACTTTCTATATCTATATAGAGCTCTCCGTTTAAACACATATCCTCTGTTTCATTTTGTAGCTCCTCTGCATGCACCCCATATAGAGTAGTAGCATCTTGATGCTCGTCTGGCACCACCGCAGCGGCTTCTGATTGAGCATCTTCTCTGATCTCCTCCATTGATGCCGTTGTGATTGGCACATGGTAGCCTTCATACATCCTTGCACTATGAGGGGCTACCTCTATAACGTACCACCAGTTTGATGTAGACTTTGTAGGATGAAATATTACCTGCCTGAGCCACATAACTTACATGAGAGCTTTCAAGCACATAACTTGTAAAAGGGGGATGTTAACTATTTACATACTTACTTGTTCACAATGCTCGGGTAGTACGAAAGTGTCTCTTAGGTCAGTCCATTTCTTAGTAGAATCCACCTCAAGAAAACCAGACTCTCCTCTACGCATAGTAGCGTTGCGACCCTCCATGATTATCTTGAACCATTGCACGTCGAACAAGTCGACAAAAAATCCTCTGTAATCGATCCTCAAAATCTCTTGTAGCGTGCCGAAGTAAGTGAGTTCCGCCACCACAGGATCTGCATTAGAGAAACGTGGTTGACTAGACTGTTCAAATTTTTCCATGATTCCACAATCTTGAGTAAAACGCTTTTTGTCGATTCGTTCCACCCTAAAATGTCGACCTTTACACCATGCTGCTGTGTATGACTTATACTACAACGAACAAAGATTATGAGTGGCCGTTCAAACGTTTAGAAATAAAGTCACTAGCTAGTCGTACATTGCAAACTTAAGCTCATGAAGGTTGGTAGGCTCTCCAGAATCGTCGGATAGTGCATCGGTGGTCGTCTTCCCCGTCTCCACTCGATTCGTGCCCTTTGTCGCTCTTGCTTTGCATCCTCATATTGTGAAATCCACTTTTGCATCACTGGATTGTGAAGCATGCAAAATCGGTTGATTTTAGCCTCTAGATCTTCCATCATCTTCTTCTCAACACCGAGATTGCACATGACAATCCCAGATATGCGCTCATCATCTATGGTTCGCCACAGCGTGTCTCGGGCTTTATCAAATCCGTCTAGCCACTCTCCAATGTACACTAGGGACTCTGATACCAACCAACCTTCTGCCATGCTACCCTCTGGACGTGCCTTTTGACGCACATATCCCTTAAGCGTTTTCATGAAACGTTCTAAGAAGAACATCCATCTAGAATGAACTGTGCCAGCTATTTCCACCTCATCAACTATGTGAACAAGAAGATGCACCTGAATGGTTAGCATGGTAGTAGGAAAATGTTTCTCAAACATGCACACAAGCTCCGCAACATTTAGTTTGGCGAATGGTATGGAGTCTACGTTGATCTCCTTTTGTGAGATCCATTGGACCAGCTTTGCAAGTTTGTAGATTGTGTTACGGATGTCGAGAGACAAACATCCCTCAATGGCAACCGGTAAAATAAACTGTAAAGTATGTGCAGTAATGATATTAAAGTCCACTATGAACGTACCTGACACATTTTATGCCAATCGTGTGACTTCAAACCGGTAAGCTTTCCTTCTTTAGTAAAACACGTTTGGAGCGAGTGCATTACGCCAGTGGGGGTCCGCAAAGATCGAATGGTCTCTTTTACTTTGCGTTCTTGGGCTCCTGTGAAAATCCATGGTGCTTTAGGGAGTTTTATCGATCCATCAGACGCTGTTTGAGGCCAATATTGCTCCATACGATCCACATTTCTAAGGTCAACTCTGGCTCCCAAAGTATCTTTCTTGCCGGTCAGATGGTCCCATAGTAGATTACCCACATTCTTGAATATGTGCATTGGATCTAGCGAGTGATTGATCATCAGTCCGGGCCAGTATGGTAACTCGTACCATAGAGATAGTCTCTTCATCCCTGGAGGCAATCCGTCATCGCACATCTCCTTCTGCTCTAACCATGCTTGTGCAGACATCCTTGGTGGCTCTCTTCCCAAAAAGCCATCGCGTAACACATGATTCTCTGGAAGATACGCTTGATGACCTTCGTAGATTTGCTTCTTCAGTGAGGGCGCCCTACGTGCATTCAGTCTAGGTCCACATGTGACACATGCTCTGTATCCGCTTGTTTGAAGGCCTACATGTATACACATGATAATAGATCAACTATGGAAAAAAACAAGATTTACAGTGTCGGAATGAGGAGTTTCAATAGATCACCTGAGCATTCTGTTATCCCGGGATAGTCATGCATGGTCCACATTATAATGCCTCTGATCAAAGCATTCCGTCGTCCTATGTGTCGGCTCATATCCACCACCTCTATGCCAATCCACAATTTTTGTAGCTCTTCCAATAGTGGACGAAGATACACATCCATATTCCCCACTTTATATCGCCCTGGCACAATCAAGCTTAGCCATAGGTGCCCCTTCTTCGTAGTCAACCACGCGGGAATGTTGTAGTTGACGATGACAATGGGCCATACAGTGTAAGATGTTGATCTTTGAACAAATGGATTTACGCCATCCATAGCCAGGCCTAAGCGCAAATTTCGAGCTTCCCTGGCAAAATCCGACCATGTTCTATCTATATGTTTCCAGGCTGCGCAATCTGCAGGAATTCGTAGCACACCATCCGAAGATTTATTCTCCTCATGCCATGATGCTAGGGCGGCCATGGACTTACATTCGAAGAAATGCTTGATGCGAGGAAGCAAAGGAAAATGTCGCAAAACCTTTTGTGGAATTTTTGTCCCGTGGAGATCTACTCGATATCTTTCGGAATCACATTTTGGACACTTCTCCATGTCTATGTATTCCCCTCTGAAAAGAATGCAGTCATTAGGACAAGCATGGATAGAATTGTAATCCATCCCCAAGTTTTGCAAAATCTTTCTTGCTTCATCTCGGGAATCTGGCATCACATTGTCAGCTGGTAGTATGTGCTCTTTAAGCAATCTACACAACATAAAAATACGATACAGTCGTGTAAAAATCTATCAGATCATTAGACATTTAGAGTTTTATTAAAGTAAACTAATTGTAATAGATCACCTGAAAAGCACTGTGATGCTAGTGTCACTCCATCCAAACTTTGCTTGCATGTTGAGAAGAACCAGGAGTGCTTTCAATCTAGACATACGTGCTCCATTATACAATGGCGTATCGGCTTCACTTTTCATATCATCATAGATAAGCCTTTCTGAATCCATGATCGTCTCGATCATTTCATCAATCTCGGGCTCAAACATTGCCTCGTTGGGAATGTGCTCTGCATGATCATCCCCCGAGCTGTCAGAGGCTACATCTTGTGGCCTCACATATGCTGCTTGACCAAAGCGCCTGCGAACACGTCTATTGGGTTGCAAGATTGCTGCTTGTTGGCCAGCGTCAGAGTCCGACGAGTTATAATTGGCAACAACTCGATCTATAATAGATGGATCGAACTCGCCAAATTCGCGAACGTGCACGGAGATCAGAAACACCGGGTTATAATCTTGTCTTTATTGGTCAATACCTATATTTGTGGGTACAAGAAATCTACAGACCCACGTCTACATGATACTGCATGTAGTGGACAAAACCCCTTTGCCTCTTCTCTAGCTGTAGCACTTCACAGCATCTTAACATCTTTTGACAGTAGATCTTTTCACTGTTCGTCTAACTCTAAACCCTAAACCGTAAGTAATTCTTGCGTGGACTCGATCTAACGTAAATAAGCGTAAATCTAAATAAGTGTAAATCTAACTAAAAATAAACCTAAATCTAATTTAACGTAAGTCTACATCTAACCTAATCTTTAACGTCTTTTGGGATAGTTTCCTAGGACGTTAAAACTCTCTTCTTCTTGTGTGTGTGTGTGTGTGTGTGTGTGTGGGTGGGTAAACCTAAATAAACCTAAGTCTAATCTAATATAACATAAATCTAAATCTAACGTAAATTATGTTATATTAAAAACAAAGAACTAAACTAACAGGGATTATAAGAACCTTAAAACTGATTTAACACATAATTTTTCACATAACTCGGCAAGAGTTGGCATTCTCATCACTAAAGATGTGAGAGTTAACTTCCGGCGGTGACGCTGCCTCATCTCCATCCATATCTGACGACAGCAATTGACCCTTTAGACCGTTCTTGCTCTTGTTACTAACTTTGAAGTTGCTGTTGAATGACTAGAGGTTGTCTAGATGGTCATTGTATCGGGGATGTAGTGACTCTTGCCGCCCTGAAGATCCACCTTCTTCCCTATCTTCTGAAGACATTTCACCAGTACTTTTGGATCGACGGAGCCCACCATGAGTGAAGGCAGCAATACCCTATATTCGATTGAGGGCTTTCTTCACCCGCTTCATGCAGGCATCGCAGTCTATGGAGACCTAAATCTAATCTAATATAACGTAAATCTAAATCTAGCGTAAATAAACGTAAATCTAATTAAAAATAAACCTAAATCTAATCTAATTTAACTTAAATAAACCTAAATCTAATTTAACGTAAGTCTACATCTAACCTAATCTTTAACGTCTTTTAGGATAGTTTCCTACGACGTTATAACTCTCTTCTTCTTGTGTGTGTGCGCGTGTGTGGATGTGTGTGCCAATAAAAAGAGATAAATGGTATAACCTTTCTATCACCCATGCCAAGTATAATAGATTGGTTATGCCATTTCCCTCTTGAATAATAGGTCTTGAGTTCAACTCCTCGTCGGCTAGATCTTTAGGTCTTTTAATTTTAATTAGTTTCCTACGACGTTAAATTAGTTTCTCTCTCTTTCTCTCTCAATGTGTGTGCGTTTTTTTGTTTATGCATGTTTTCTCTCTCTTTTCCTCTCTCAATGTGTGCGTTTTTTGTTTATGCATGTTCTCTCTCTCTTTTCCTCTCTCAATGTGTGCGTTTTTTGTTTATGCATGCTCTCTCTCTCTTTTCCTCTCTCAATGTGTGTGTGCATTCTTTGTTTATGTATGTGTGTGTGCGTTTTTGTTTATGTTTGTACTCTCTCTCTCTCTCTCTCTCTCTCTCTCTCTCTCTCTCTCTCTCTCTCTCTCAAAAACACTATGTGTGTGTGTGTGTGTGTGTGTGAGAGAGAGAGAGAGAGAGAGAGAGAGAGAGAGAGAGAGAGAGAGAGAGGGAGAGAGAAAGAGGGGAAAGGAACATGAGAGTGAGGAGAGGGAAGGAGCATACCTGGCTCTCCTTCCTCTCTTCGTGTGTGTGTGTGTGGAGAAGAGAGAGAGAGAGAGAGAGAGAGAGAGAGAGAGAGAGCGTTACCTGCTCTTGCTTGAGGATGCCGAAAAACTCAGATCTGAGATCTGAGTTTTTGGGCGCTCTCTGTAATTTTTTTAGCCCAGCCGGCGTCGCTATGAGCATTGCAAATTTACGAGTAAATTTGCGACGCTCATAGCGACGCCGGGATTTTTTTTTTGAGCGTCGCTAATATGAATAGCCTCTTGTAGTGATATCTACACACAAATGGACCATAATATATTTTTGTTTTGCTTTTATGTATTTATTTTTGGCTCAACTAGCCCATTGACTAGCTAGCTGGGAAAAGTCCCCTAACTCACATACGCCTATGTACAACAAAAAGATGAGGATAGCCACACTGCTTGGGTGATTTTGGTAGGATGAGGTAGCTCACTATGGCAAGTACGGATAGCCAAAAAACGGCTATCATTAACCCTCTCCCAAGATGAGAGTACATTCATGTACCTTCAAAAGGCATCTTTTCCAATGAGAGTATTTTTGAGTCCTCTAGGATATTTGGTATCTCAATAGGATTTTCATTATGTAGCTCCTTGTCACTTTGGCTCGAGTTACACACATGCATCATGCAGCAAAACGTACATGAGATAGTAGGTCTTTGACAATTCTTTTGTAGATCCTTTGGTAGAAGGCGACTTAAGCAGAGATTTAGATGATACCCGTTTATCTTCTTAGAGTGCTATTTACCATTCAAGTCCATGAGTTGGTAGTAACTTGAATTGAAAACCTTCTTGACTATGTATGGTCCTTGCCATCTAGTTTCAAACTTGGCATCAAAACGATTGTCTAGTTAATTGTTATACCTTAGCACAAGATCTCCTTCCTTGATGCCTTTGTCCTTCACTTTCTTGTTGAGCTTTTCTTTTTCTTGTGTAGCTTTCCTCTTATAGCACTCATAAGCTGCTTCTCTCGTCCACTCAAGTTTGACTAAGGTAAGAAGTCAATCCATCCATGCTTCTTGATCATCTTGTTCCCCTTTGCTGTGAAGCCACATTGTTGGGATGTTGAGCTTGATAGGCTGCAAGGCCTCTTGACAATAGACCAAGTGAAAAGGCGTGAACTATGTGGCCTCCCTATATGTGGTTTGATATGCCCACAATGACCCATCAAAAAGTCATCCCATAATTTTGTCTTGTTTTTCACCATCTTTTTTATGATGCCTGCAATGACACCATTAGCTTTCTCTACCAAACCATTTGATTGTGGATAGTAGGGTGTATTGTGATGATGTGAGCAAAACCCTCCTAAATCTTGGACCATTATCAATGGTTATAGATAAATTTTCTCACCTGTCCTCTCATTTACCTTTGCCACACAAAGCGTATGACTATTATTCGTGTTCTATGTGCATTAACAACTGAATTTTGATGGGATGTACTTCAATCAAACATTCTTACTACTTTCTTGAATGGTGATATAGTTGAGGAAGTTTAAGACAACCTCATGATTTTTTCAAGAAAGGACGAACATAAAGTGTGAAAATGTAAGATATCTTTGTATGGGTTGAAGCAAGCTCCTTGTTCTTGGTATGAGAAAGCTGACACATATTTGGCTAAGCTAGGCTTTCATAATAGCACAATAGAAAGGACTTTGTATGTAAAGCATGAGGTGATGCATTCTCATCGTTGTTCTATATATTGTTGATTTGTTGATTACCGATCCGAATGAGACACACATTGCTAAACTCAAAGCTGATTTTAATGCTACTTTCAAGATGGAAGACTTGGGTATTTTGCATCATTATGTGGGCATACAATTTAAGAAGTGTGATAGTGGTAGTGCCTTGTGTCAAACAGGCTACATCGAGACATTACTGTGCAAGTTTGGCCTTGAGGACTGCAAACCTATTGCATCTCCAATAGAAATAGTTTTAAGATTAATTCTTCATGAGGATGGTGATCCTTTCAATGCCACTGTTTATCAATGGATGCCTTATTTATGTATGCAATACACAAAGAAGATCTTTCGCTACTTGAGTGGCACCTTAAATCTTCGGTTGTTTTATCCCAAGGGTTCATTGCAACCAGATTTATATGCTTTTTTAGACTCAAATTGGGATGCTTGTTATGACATGTGAGTGTCCACATGTGATTTTTGTTTTATGCTCGCCAGTTCATGCATATCATGGTTGAGCAAGAAGTAACCTATTGTGGCCACTTATACGATGCTAAGTATAAGGTAGCCTTCATAGTACGATCGAGTATGTATGGATCAAATGCCTTATGGCTGTTTTGAGTGTTGGAAAGGACACTACCAACATCATCTACATGGACAGCTAGAGCGCATTTGCAGTTGTTGCGAGGAAACTAGTTTTTCATGCTTGCACAAAGCACATTGAGGTGCATTATCACTAAGTTAGATATCATGTTGGATTATGTGGCAACATAAGACAACCTTGCATATCTTTTCACAAAGGCATTGCCTCTTGAGAAGTTTGAATCTTTTTGCAAAGCTTTGGGCTTGCTTCCCTTTGTGGATTGATCATGTCCTCAAGGCATGGAACTTTGCTATACACTATGTGCTAGATCTTGTTCACCGCATCACTCCCAAGGGCGATTTGTTTCCATATGCGAGGTAGTGATGTTTGTGAACACACAGTCTTAGGAATGCCGAGGCATTTTTTCCCTCATTAGGAGGTTTTCCCCCAATGCATTGTATATACGCTAGTGAAACCAAAGTTGGTTGATGCTATAGAGTGTGCAAGGTAGATATATGTGTGTTCAAGTGCATGCTAAAGTGAAAAAGCAATTGTGAAAGTCAAGTGCATGCAAAGGATAGCGGATGTGTATGCTTTAGATGGTTTTTTGGGCCAATGTACCTTGTCAAGGTTCCTATCAAAGGTGGCTGGCCAGAGTGCTTAAAGTGAAAAAATAGAATTTCCAAAGGTGGCCCTCAAAGTGTTCTCCGAGCTAGTCTAGATGGCTCATCAATCAAAGCTACGGGGTACAAATTATGGCATGATATGGTAAGAGTGGTTTGCCCATTCTTGCCAGATTGGATAGTTGTAGACTGATGGTTAGAGGAGATGGGAGTGGATGGTCCTAAAGTGCTTGACTCATGGTGCATGTCGGTCATTTTTGATAAAAAATTGGAGTTCAAGAGGCCAAGTTAGGGGTAGTGGAAGTTTTGTCGGGGGTTGTGAAAAAGTTGAAATGCAAAGCAAGCGGGCGGAGTTGTAGTTTGGGTTGCCAACTTTTTGTAGCACTTTACTGCTTGGGCATTAGACCAATGAGCAAAAAATAGGGGTACCCTAGTTTTTGTGTAAAAAGGGGTCTTTTTGAACTTTATCAAGGGAGTTTCTAAGGTCACAGAGTACAAGGCACTAGGAAGTGCCACGTGGACAAGGGAAGATTCCACATGCAAAGAGTAATCCCTATAGTGTGGGGTATATATACCAAGTTGAAACCTCACATTGTGTCAACAAAGGGACAGAGAGAGAGCTCTCATGGAGCTCCCTCACCCCTCACATCGGCATTGCGTGTGGTCAACGTTGTGGCACTACTGGTTGTGTGTGGTGGTGCTCTGCTTGGGCTCGGTGGCATCTGTCAGTGGCACATTGACCCTTTTGCCAATTGGCAGTGGTCCTAGGCGGTAGTTCAGCGGTTCCCGCAAGGGCACCCACGGGCCCCTCCCCTTTTGTTGGAGGTAAGGGAGCGCTTACATGGGTCCCAAGTGGTCATAACTGCCCTCACAAAATATGGGGCCTTACTCGCATGTCGCAATTAGAAAAGTTGGGGTCTAAAAGTAGAGGTTCATATGACGCGTGTTCAAAGAAAATGAGAAGTGCTAAAAAAGGAAAGTTGTGTCTCATAAAGGGCCTCCCCTTTTTGCTGTTTTGGACAACAGCTGTACAAGCTCGAAGGAGGAGAGAAGAAGCATTGTACACATCTTTTTGGTTGAGTAATCAATGGCCGATTACCCCCTATTCTCAATCTACCGGTCCCTCTTTCTTTTCTTCATTGTTTATGTGCCTTGTGTTGGGTGCTAATGCGTGTGTGGTTCCGGATTGTGTGTAGTGGTGTAGAGAGGGAGAGAATTGTGTTGTTATCGTGGTGTATTTGATTGAAGTGTTGTGGGTATCATTAAAGAATAAGTCTCTCAAAGTGTGTATACGCTTGTTTGTGTGCAACATAAGGTGTGCGTTGTGAAATTTTTGTCAATTTAGAGGTGTTATTGAGTGGATTTGAGTGTTGTGACTATCCTGGGCTTTATAGAGGAAATCTGTAAGTGTTTCTTTTGGATATGCTTACATTCCCCTGTCCATCTTCTGGTGCCTCTAGTGAGGAGCATCTGATTGCTCATTAATTTGATCAAGAAAGGTGTTTTCTTTCACAAAGAAGTGATGAAAACACAAAGTTACGTGCTGATTTTTAGCGGCAAGGAGGATCTGGAGGATTTTCAGCGGCAAGCTGTCGTTTCATATGCCAAATAAAGATAGCAAGATGTAGATGATTCCACTGTTGATCTCAGGCAAAGAAAAGGTATGGTTTGATGATTTGGAGGGAGAACCTAGTAATTGATATGGCCGGCCCTGCGGGCTCGCTTCCTATAGGATTTTTGTAAATAGGTGTCTCCGCTTGATTTGTATGCAAGGTTGAAAACTTTAAGGAAATATGTAAATGAAGAATTTGTTGTTTTTCTTAACCATTTTGAACAGGTTGGGTTAGAGTTTGTAACCGCTATATAGTTGGCCAATGGCAAGTACTTCAAATTGGAGAGATCATGGTGTGTTTTCATCCCAAAGTTTGAGAGAAGGTAGATTTGAAGAGTCCAAAGAATTAGAATGGTTTGGTTGCGATTGCATAAGCAAAGAGCAGGAAAATCAAGAAGAAGATCAATCAGGGTGCAATAGGGTATGAAGCTACAACTCCCAGCCCGTCGCTCTAAGTTCCGACAGAAGAAGCCCAAGTGGAGAACCAAGAAAATTATGGAATCGCAACCATTCCTCAACATTGGGTAGGTAATGTTCAGGATTTGATTGAGCAGATGCAAGAGCTTTGTTTAAGTGTTATGGATAGAGGGCGAGTTTTGAAAGATTTGATACAAATCAAATTCTTTGTCAACACACAATTGATCAATTTCATAGAAGCAAGGGCAAACATCAATAAGATATCCAAATAGTGAGCTATTTGAGTGGTAGATGATATGACATGAGCAATACAGGCAATAAGGTAAGAGTATGCTTGAGGTTCTTAGTAAGTCGGATACATATAGCAAAAGTAAGGCAAAGTAGGCCTCATTTGCATTTTGTGTGAGTGTGTGTGTGTGTGTGTGTGTGTGTGTGTGTGTGTGTGTGTGTGTGAGAGAGAGAGAGAGAGAGAGAGAGAGAGAGAGAGAGAGCTAGGCTTCTTGGAAACCTAGAGTACGTGCAAGTTTTTTGCTTGCTACGAGCCATTAGGGCCACCATTTTTCACCAAATTCAACAAGTACAGTCTACATACTCCTTGAACATGCCTATGTGAGTTGCATTGTAAATTAATTGGTAATTGAGTTATAGTGCAAATTCAGATTTTATTTGGATAAACCAATCATCTAAATGTGTGGAAATTTTTAGTAGATCGAGTTGATTTGAAGGTAGTGTGTCACAATTGTCATCCCTTTCAATACCTTCATATCATGAGAAATGATGGCATCATGAAAAGGCCTTGCACAAAAGAGGAAGCCTTGGGGCACATGGTCATTATTCCCAAAAGTCCATCAACTCTTCATGCACAGAGCAAGGAAGATCCTATATGCCTTGAAGGATCCGTTAGCAATATGGAAAGCCATAGAGCTTGCCCACAATGCATACGCCTTGTGGGCAAGCTTTATGGCTTGCTGTATTGTCAAACTGATCGCCATTGTGTTGTTTTTAGGGGCATAGGTAATTTTAGCGCTTGAAAATCTCTTGCAAATATATAGACAACACCATGGAGAGCCGTTTGGCAATAGGGCAAGCCATAAAGCTTGCCCACAATGCATATGCATTTTAAACAAGATCTATGGCTTGCCGTATTGCCAAACGGCTCGCCATGGTGCTATTTTAGGATTTGAAATCCGCTCGCGGACATATAAACAACACAATGGCGAGTCGTTGGCAATATGGAAAGCCATAGAGCTTGCCGAAATCCATAGAGCTTGCCCACAATGCATATGTGTTGTGGTTATGGCTTGTTGTATTGAGGAACAGATCGCCATTGTGTTGTTTTTAATATGCGCTGTGGGTAAGTTCTATAGCTTGCCGTATTGTCGAACATAGCTTAACTTAACTTAACCTAATGTAGCTTTACCTAACTTAACATAACATAACCTAACGTAACTAAACCTAACGTAGATTAACTTTACCTAACCTAACTTCTAAGATAACCTAACCTAATATAGCTTAACCTAACATAGCTTAACTTAATCTAACCTAGCGTATAAGATAACCTAGCTTAACCTAACCTAACCTAATGTATAACATAACATAACAATGTAGCTTAACTTAAGTAACCGAACCTAAACTTAACCTAAAACATAAACCCATCAACTACATAATTTGAAAAACGACATAATTCAATAAAAATTTTCTTCAAAACAAGATGTTTTCATAAACTTAAACAAATTTTTTCCATAATTTAAAATGAAATTTCACATAACAAATCCTGATTTCTTTTAAATCATTCAAAGTTTAAAGTATTCAAAGTTTAAAGCATGAAATTTTCTTTTCTTAATACAAAGTAATTTAAATAAACTTAATATGCATTTAAAGTCTTGAACACTCACATTAGTCCTATTTGAGCAATGAAAGTTGTTGTAAAAGTCCTGGAACCTACAAAACGCACACACAAATAGAAAGTTAAACCCTAAACCCTAAATCTACAAGTAAACATGAAAACAATCTTACCTTAGTGTTATGCGCTAACCCACAAGCAAGATTAGCACCTCCGACGGCGTGTATCGCAGTAGATCTGTGAGAGAGGGTGAAGAGGAGAGCTTGATAAGTGGCACAAGAATTACGAGAAATGCGCAGAGAAAGCCTACGGTTTTGATTTTTGTAGGTACCGACGGTACAACTATCGGTACAACCGTTGGAACAGTCATCGGAAGGGGCGTCGGATCAATGCGCATTCGCGCTGCCGTCAAAAGACGTGCCGGAAGAGGCGTCGGAAATTTGAAAATGAAATTTAAAAAAACCTTAGCTCCCTCCATAAATACACACACATATACTGACGCCCACCAGTGACACCGGAATTCAAGTGACCTCTTGTAGTGTTTCTATTATTAACAGTGTGATCCCATGTAGGAAGAGGTGTCCCATGATCCTTCCCACACTAGAACACATACAAGAACTACTTGATGGGGGCATTAGGCTCCCAACAAGGATGATCTAGTGGTCACCATTAAGAAGTACTAAAATCTTCAATGGATGAGTACTTATGGTTAATACACTTGCCTAAGTCAATCTTCATAATTCTCCAAAGCCTGCGTCTTTCAAAGAAATTAAAACAAAATGATTGCACTAGTAATCTAATATCCTAGGCAACTTTTTTGTAACAAAAATTTTCATGGATGATAGGCTTTAGTTGCGATAAATTGAAGAGGTAGAGAGGGTAGCCCTACCATGGCTTCTCTCATGCTTCATTCCCATTAGAGTCGTCTCCATCTCCTTCTTAACTAGAGCTCTCTCACAATTTGTTAGATTTCTCATGCCCTAACCAAGTCTACTACTTGTTGGATTGACAATAAGATTTTTCATGCCCTAACTAAGTCTACTACTTGTTGGATTGACAATTAGACAATGTTGATTTAGTGGTGTATGCTATACTACACAACTTCTTTCTAGCACTCATATGATTGCTTTTATTGGTGTTGTCGGTATTGAGTCAAACATCGGGTAGAAACTCACTATTGTGGAGACTCTCAAGCTTATGTTTTTGTTGACCAAGTGCTGAAAACTTTTTTCCATTTCCATGTGTGCATGCTAGGGTAAAGAGAACGATGCAAAGAACAAACTTGCAATGTTAGAGAGAGTGGGGAGGGATGCTCCTTTATTTTTTATGCACAATAAAGAGAATGATGTAGAGAACAAAGGTGCAGTGTTAGAGAGAGTGGGGAGGGATGTCAATGGAAACTCAAAAGCAACAATCCATTTTTATTTATTTATTGTTTATTTATTTATGTAATTTATTTTGGAAAGGAGGGAGTTATCCAATATAGTTTTTTTAAGGTTATAGTTCAGAGTGGTTAGATACATCATGTGGTTGCAGCCATTTCCAACTCGAAAAGGAGGGGTGTCTATTTCGAGAGTGTCTTCCAGAGTTCAAGGGTTTGGCACACGCCTTTCGTGCTACACTATTGTGGGAAGAGAACGTTGGTGCAACCAAACACTGTCTACCCACTGAGAAGCCAGAAGCAGATATACATAACTAAGAAGGATAATTGTGGAAGGCTTGAGCATATGCTAGAAGCAGATTGTAGCAGGTGCAGTTGGGATGTGTATGCCAAAGGGGACCAACGTAACCGCGAAACGCGTTTCAGCAGGCTTGAAACACGAAACGGGTGAAACGATTGAAACAGGTGAAATGCCTGTTGTAAAACGCCTAAAATAGAAAAATTTCTTTAGAGAATTTGACCATTAATTTTTATTTATTTATTATGTATATGCTATTTCAAGGGTAACATAGCATGTATCTTCACTCATTGCACTATGAACACCTATTTTGTCAATACATAACTCTATATATACACAAAATTGACGTTTGAGTCAGACGTTTTAGTGAGGCCTTAGCGTAGGTTGAAATGTTTCGGGTCTGAACGTATCGCGGTTATGCTAAAGGGGACACTTTGTAGGTAATTCATAGCATTTTTTATTTTCTTGGTGGAGATCTTGTTGCCCTAAAACCATCTTTGCAGAGAGGGCTATGCTCACCAATAACACTGAAGTCTTCGCAAGGGAGTTTTTTTAATGATCCTACGGTATACAAGGCCGCCGCCGAACATTGCTTTGAGTGGGAGTGCTACCCAAAGTTGAAAAAGGTGATTTGCATGGCAAATGCAAAGATGGAGGAGCGGGACTTCAACCGAATGCTGGAGGGGGGTCTCCACGTGTGCGGAATGCCACAGGAGGAGGAGGGCACCATATGAAGGGCTGCCCACAGGGTGAACTGCACGAACAAGATGAGAGAGAGAGAGAGAGAGAGAGAGAGAGAGAGCACGCAGAGGCGTGGGCAAGAAGGCGATGATACATTAATGTGCTGACTCAGGTGATGACTGTGTGATGACATGGATTATTAATCGTCCAACACGCCCCCGTAAGACATGTCGTCATAGAAAGGGCATGCATGTGTAAAGTGTGAGATTCAATCTACATGCTTTGGGTAGATACAATATGCTTATGCAATTATGCAATTTCCTTATAGCATCTTGGTGTGACTACCAAGGTCTTTAACTTGGATCAAGATTCTCCTTCATTAGATTGTTGAGGTCCCACTTCTTGTGAATCAATGAAGCTAGAATACCAGGAAAGTCAGCTTTGAAATCAGCATGAAGAGTTTTAGTTCTTGAAACTTGAACACCATCATATCGCCCCCGCAAGTGAAAAAAGTAGACTGCTTCATGGTTGTTGGATTTGCGCCCCCGTAAGAGAATGAATTGTAAATTGAGCTGAGTGTAGCATGCTTGGAAAGTTGTTGCCTCGTTTGCTACCAAATTGAGGAGATGGATCTCGACGAGAGGTAGCGGAGTAGGGTCAACATTACCGCCAGGGTCAAAGGGGGTTGAAGGTGAAGGTCTTGGCGAGGGAAGTTGAATCAAGCCTGTAGAATTGAGTTGAGTGTTGCTTTGGTAGAGGCCCTCAAAAGAGAAATGTTGGAAGTACTGATTACTGTCAGCAGGTGCATGACCATTGAGTGGGGCAAGAGAAGCTTGACGAAGTGGTCCATGCATCGTGCAAAGTTGACGGAGAATGGATGTGATCTGAGCAGTACCAGATGCAAGGAAGTGCTGCGCTTTGCCACAGCAGGGGTTGCGAAGCAGGAGGCATGGCGTGCTTGCCGCAGGGCAGCGAGGAGAGCCAGCCATGAGGCTCTTCGCCAAAGCTGCAAGGTATGCGCATGAGGCATGGTGGGGTTTGGTACAGGGCAGCCAGGGTCGCCTGCTGCGATGATATCATGTGAGAGAAAGGGAGAGAGAGAGAGAGAGAGAGAGAGAGAGAGAGAGAGAGAGAACGCAGAGGCGTGGGCAAGAAGGCGATGATACATTAACTACCAGAGAGGTTGTTATATACACAAGGATGAGGTAGTTACAAGTCACGTGAATTGGGATGCGAACCGTTGTGCTGACTGTGTGATGACATGGATTATTAATCGCCCAACACAAGAGGGTGCACTGCATGTTGGAGACGGCTCGGTGAGCCTGGGAGCAAGAAGAGGGCGACCTAGGCTCTGGGAGCCCATGATCAGCAGGGAGGTGGTAGGGCTGCAGGGAAGAGGAGCAAGCCCCGGGAGCTGAGTTTGCACAAAGAGGGGACGGCGACATTTGAGCTTTCTATTGTTGCAATGGGGCCGGGCTTTACTGATTGTGGGACGTCACTATGGCACCTTTGAGAGTATTTCTATCCACTTGTTATCAACAATTGATACTGTTGCGCCTACAAGTCACGACTTCTTGACCCGCTTATAAGAGTTCATCTATAAATGAGAATAGCCTCAGGTTGTGCCTGAGTCTTGCATTTCACATTGGTGGAGATGACGGGCATATAGCAGTTTTAAGTTTTTTGCACAACCTCAGCCCTTCGTTTTCCCCAGGCGCTACTCTCAACTGTGGACACCATGAACACCATGAGCAGGGAGGTGGTAAGGCTGCAGGGAAGAGGAGCAAGCCCCGAGAGCTGAGTTTGCACAAAGAGGGGACGGTGACATTTGAGCTTTTTCCCATTGTTGCAATGGGGCCGGGCTTTATTGATTGTGGGACGTCACTATGGCACCTTGGAGAGTACCTCAGTTATCCACGTGTTATCAACAATTGATACTGTCGAGCCTACAGGTCACGACTGAATTATCCTAGTTGGTAGCAGGTAGTTTACAGCTTCTTGACCCGCTTATAAGATCAGTTCAGCTATAATTAATGAGAATAGCCTCAGCTTCTGAGGCAGGTTGCGCCTGAGTCTTGCATTTCACATTGGTGGAGGTGACGGGTATATAGCAGTTTTAGGTTTTTTGCACAACCTCAGCCCTTCGTTTCCCCCAGGCGCTATTCTCAACTAATAACACCATGAACCATCCCACATCCCCACATCCTCAGCCCACTTCACCACACTATGAAGGTACCTCTATGCACACGGATTTTGGCGTGCAGCCTACTCCACATGAACACATTTTTCAAGCCATGTCCGACCTGCTTCTTCAAGTGAATCACACCAATCAGAATTTACTCAGTTACATCACGACACAGTCACACACAGAACAGATGCCAAAATCCGTCCCAAACCTTTCTCAGGTTTGCCCATAGAAGATCTCTTAACGTGGTTGGACCATTTTTGTAATGTTGCAGATTATCATCAATGGTCCGATGAGAGGCGAGCTATGGAAGCTCGAACACTTTTTGACGGGGTAGCGGCAACGTGGTTGTGCAACAACCAGTCGGAGTCAAGGGCAATTGGCATCTTCTGAAGACCTTGCTTATACAGAATTTTGCTCATCATAACATCACATAAACGGCTCTTCAACTACTTAGGCCCGTGTCACACTATGACGCCCGCCCCACCCTTTTTTTGAAGTTGGTCCTTGACGTTGCTGTCACACTGAGCCTTTTTAAAAATGCTGTGCCGAGTTGACAACGAATTAGAGCAGCGCAAGTGGTTCGACGCCCGCATTTCACGCTGGCAGACAGGATTCAAAGCTTGTGATATTGCTTCCCGCGTGCACTTTTCGCAAATGGCCGCTGCTAAGTGAACTTGGCCGAGGGTGCAAGGCCGTCCCTCTGACAAGCTCTGCAAGCCAACTTTTCTTTTTCATCTACGAATGGTTGGTCGCCACCTCGGATTGGCCAACCGTTGCCTGCCCCAGTGTGACACGGGCCTTAAGCTTCTTCGTTAGTAGCAGCATGAGCCAGTAACACAGTTTGCTGTAAAGCTAAACCAACTTTTACTCCGTGCAGATGCCTCAATGTCTGAAGAGATGAAACTCTTCTTTCTTTGGCCTCGACTTCGGCATGACATCTCTGGCGAGTACGTGATCAGGGTCCCACGACTTTTCATGTCGCCATCCAGATAGTGTAGCGTATTGAAGGAACTAATGAGCAGGACACAACTCAGGTATATACACCATCCACTCATCAACACATCTCAGCTCACCAACCTCCCACACCTATGGACATTGACGTCGAGAATCTGCAATACAGCTCTCATCGCTCTTTACCAGATAGAGATGCTCAGGGAAGACCAAAGTGTTTTATTGTAATCTTTATGGGCATGTGAAGCAACACTGCAGAAGATTTCGTGCTAGTCAACAGCAACAATAACAGCAGGTTCAAAATGCATAGATTCATGTTGCGGATGCTGCAACTTTGGCCTCCTTACCGAAAAACATCTAAGCGGGTGGTTGATGGAAGGGCCTCCCCCGCACGTTCAAGCCGTCACCTCTTCCGATCGCATGTGTGCTCTACATCAGTCCATCTCGAGGGTGCACTTCATGAAGCATTACTTGACACACGTAGCACCATTTCCTCCATTAGTGAATCTTTAGTCTAGCACCTAGGATTACCTACTAGCATCACAGATCCTATATCCATTTTATTTGGAGATAACAAACACTTGTATCGCTGTCACACAATTGCCCATTGCACTTTTCAAATTGGTCATCACACTCTTTTCAATGATTTTTATGTACTCCCTCGTCAGTTGTTCCCAATTACAATTGGTTGTGATTGGTTTTTGAAAATGAAAGCTCGTCTTCAGTTTGATACACTTCATTTGGTACTCCCACAGTCCCTCCCAATCCCATTTATTTATTCACACAGTGGTCTGAATTTTGTTCATGTACAACACACCCTCGTAGATGTTCACACCCGCACCAACAATGTTCGTGCTTTACTTCGACATTTTCCTTCGCTATTTATGCTTAGAAAAACCACAGCTCAGATTAGCCTTCCTATACGCCACTCTATTCGCACTGGTGACTCAGCCCCCATTAAAATGGCCACAGGACGATGCTCTCCTGCCGCTAATCAGCAACTCAACAAAGCCGTTCAAGAGATGCTTGGGGAGGAAGTGATTAATCCTTCAAATAGTGAATGGGCCTCAGAGCCCCACCTAGTCTGCAAGGATGATGGTTCTTACCGATTTTGTGTCGACTCCAGGCCGCTCAATCACTATCCACGACTTGTACCCCTTACCTCACATTGAGATTAGTTAGGCAGGCCATGTTACTTCACTTCCTTAGATCTAGCATCTGGCTATTGGCAGATTCCTCTTGATCAGGCTGAAGCCCATAACACTGCTTTTCGGACACCAAGCGGGCTCTACGAGTTTATCAGAGTGCCTTTTGGGCTATCAGATGCCGGAGGTAAGGTGTCCTTGTAGTCTATCTAGATGATATCCTGATACATACTCCCACGTGGCACCAACACCTAAAGGTCCTTCAAATCAGGAAGTTCTGACCCTCATCCAAATGCACAGCTCCAGTTGAAAAAATGCAAGTGGGGAACCACGAAGCTCAAACTTTTAGGCTTTGTTGTATCCGTAGATGGATTTTTCTAAAGTCAAAGCCATCCAGGATTACCCCCCTCCTTCTACTCAGAAAAACCTTCAGAGTTTTCTTGGCATGGCTAACTTCTCCTTGAGATTTGTGGCTCAGCTCGCCACAATCACCTATCCTCTTCGCACTTACTCAAGAAAGGGATTAGCCAGTATCACTGGAATTCTGGGTGTCAGCAAAGTTTTGATAAAGGTAAATGACTTATTTTAGAAGCAGCAGTGCTTGCTCACCCCAACTTTCAGAAGCCTTTTTTGTTAGAGACTGATGCATCTAATAAGGGTTTAGGAGCAGTTCTTCAACAAAGAGATGAAACAGGTTTTTGGCGATCGATTTCTTTCATTTGCCAATCTCTTACCACTGCTGAACATAATTATTCAACCATAGAGAAGGAACTCCTAGCTGTGGTTTGGGCATTCGCTAAATTCCACCCATACCTACATGGCTCACATGTTCTAGTTGAAACGGATCATCAGCCAATCGTCCCCCTCTTACATAAGCATCATCCCCCAGGTAGTGTGCTACGTTGGATCCTGGCTTTACAGGAGTATACCTTCGCAATCAAATACCGGAGAGGTGATACCAATTATATCGCTGATGGATTATCCCGGGTAGAACTCCAGAACACTCAATTTTTACCCCCTGCTTTAGATATCCAAGTTCACTTACACCAGGTAGCTGATCTACAACAAAAGGATCCAAAACTACAGTCCCTCATCTGATATCTATGATCTACCCCTTTTTCTCCTCCACACAGGCGTTTCATTATCGGAGATAATGTGGTATTTTACACAACTGCAGGTCAACAACCACACATCTATGTACCCGCAACATTACGACCTGAGTACCTACAACACTATCATGGCCATCCGGTGTCAAGCCATTTAGGCTTCCATAAGGTCTCGGGGAAGATCAGGAAACATTATTATTGGCCAAACCTACGCCACACAGTATCTGAGTTCCTGCAACAATGCCCAACATGCCAAGAAATCAAGACACCCTCACAAAAGGTCGGATTTCTACAGCCAATCACTCTCCAAGAACCATTTGAATTAGTTGGCTGGGATTTCATGGGTCCTTTTCCAACTTCAGTTCAAGGTAATCTCTACATTCTAGTTGCTATTGATGATTTGACACACTGGTGTGAAGCAATTTCCCTGCCCGATATCACGGCTAACACCATCGCCAAGGCACTGCTTCAAAAGGTAATATTCAATCATGGCTGCCCTATCCAATTGCTCTTCGACCAAGGCACGCAGTTTAAAAATGAAATCTTACAGGTTTTGTCAAAGGTCCTGGGTATCCACCAACTTTTTAGATCACCTTATCACCCTCAAAATAATGGCTTAACTGAGCGGCTTAACAGGACTATCAAATAGGTCATTTGTGCTTTTGTCGACCCATTACACCAAGAATGGGATCAAATTCTTCCATACGCCATTCATGCTTACAATACATCAGTGCAAGCCTCAACCAAAGCGAGTCCATTTCGTGCTCTTTATGGTAGGGATCCCCAACTCCCTCCCGACATGAAAGATCTCTCTATAAAGCCCACCAAAATTGATGCCGTAGAATGGCTGCATCACATGCAGCAAGTTCAGCCCCTACTTCGTGGCACTCTTTTATACAATGTACATCAGGCTCAGGCACGCCAAAAATGCTGCTATGATGAGGGACGCAAATCGGTTGAATATGCTGAAGGAAGTAAAGTGCTCCTCTACTATCCACGACAGCGCCCCGGCCTAAGCGAGTCCCTCGTACACAAATGGATTGGCCCCTACACGGTGCTCAACAAATTGCGTGCAAATACATACAGGATGATGCAACGCGACTCCAACTTATCGACAACCTGTGCTCATGTCATACGAATAAAGCCATACCATGCAGTCTCCTCCTGCTTTCAGATCTTTAGAAACCTCACTTTCGTCTTTGGGGGAAGATGTCGTGCCCACAGGTAGTTTAGGTAGTTTGAGAATGAATTCTTGGTCGTACAGCTTCTTGACCCGCTTATAACAGTTCAGCTATAAATGAGAATAGCCTCAGCTTCTGAGGCAGGTTGTGCTCGAGTCTTGCATTTCACAATACACATGGCAAAGTCTTCTATCATCTAATCTTTGCTCCTAAACATGATGTTTGATTATTTCTCATTTCACAACCAAGGGTGTTTACACAGCGCCATTTCAAAACGGGCGGCCGTCTAACTTATGGCAGGTAAGTTTTTGTGTGGTGGGCAGGCAATGAACTTGAGCTTTATACATAGCTATTTATTTTTAAAATATAGGGTTTATTATGATTGTTCAGGAAGAATGGCCAAGTTAATGCCATATATGGGTAGCTACTACCCCCGTCCAAATCTCTCCCCCTTTTGGTGCATACGTGGCTGCTAGCAAGGATATGACAAAGGGGGGGAAATGGAGGTGTGTATCGATACCTGTGCCCAAAAAGCCTACTCTCTACAGATGATTGGATGCATGCAAGGATATGGCGAGCATCGTGCTTGATGTGTAAGTAGCCTAGTTTACACAAACTACTATGTCATCTAGTCTCCGATTACTTCTTCTTCTTTTTGTTCTCTCTACTTTTAAGGTCTTCATGGTCGATTGAGATTTTTGTGTCGTGTTAAAATTCCTCTACTTCTTCTTGTTGAATGCTATGTAAGCTATGTTATCTACACACTAACACCATTTGCTATCTTCACTCTTCAAAGAAGGGACCATCCCCGATAATGGAGGAAATAAACAACACCCTTAATGAAGGAAATTTTTATTGTCGAGGTTCCCCACAACCATGATGGTTCTATACCTATCATTGATGTGTAACCGGAAGTTTATAACATTGCCATAGTTTGTGTGTGTGTGTGTGTGTGTGTGTGTGAGAGAGAGAGAGAGAGAGAGAGAGAGAGAGAGAGAGAGAGGAGCATGTGAGCACATACATGTTCACCACCTAAAACATAGTGCCACACATGGACATGAGAGGGAAGGGGAAGCAGAAGAAGAATAGAATTTAACGTCGTAGGAAACACAAGACACAGTCAAAGGCTACTCCCTCCACATGGGTCGTCAATGAACCCATGTGAGCCTATTTGTAAATTTTAGAAGTATCACAAGAAGAGAGAGAGAGAGAGAGAGAGAGAGAGAGAGAGAGAGAGAGAGAGAGAGAGAGAGAGAGTTCATGAGCATCTGATATCCAACATTACATAATTCAATGATGTAAGTTGCTTCCCACTTGTCATCCATACAAAAATTATTTGTTAATGCACCATAATTAGATACCATTGGAGGGCATGTTTATGTCACCGCATGAAAAGGCTTATATTTGGTTAGCACCACTAGAGGGTGCTTAGTAAATTGGCTTAATCAAGAGGCCTAAGATGATCATATGTGTTCTCCTTCCTCGGTTTACATAAATCATTAAGGGAGAGGCTTTGCCCAAAGCCTCTCCCTTAATGAGGCTTTTCCCAAAGCCTCTTTCAATCCTCCTCCGATCACTATTATTTGCCGATTGAGGTCACCAATTTGCTAGATTCCTCTAATTAGTGATAGCAATTATAGTGCAATTAGAGCAAAGCTCACATACACTCATGTATTTTTTATTGTGTATGGGTTAGCCTTTGGGCAACTCTTTTTAGTTCATAATTGAGTGGGGTTTGGGGAAGGTTGGTTAAAGAAAAAATTGTTCCTATACATCCATATATGCCATAGGTATATACTTCTCCATACATTCCATAATATAATGTCCATATGTTAATAGACTCCGAGTAGTACTTCTAGGGTTGTAAACTCGTCTATATGGACAGAGTTGCAAGCAAGAGAAAAAGGGGTGGGATAAGGTTTCCATTTATTTTGTGCATCTGGGACATAAGTAACCACTTCATCAGTCTTTTTAGCCTTTTGTCCAAACTCCTTGATGAAGAATCAGCCATATTATTGTACAATGATTTGATGTTTGAGAAAAGACCGATATGCTTTTGAATCTATATGACTATTGCTTGCTACTCCAAAGCAGTTTCCATTTCTTATTCAAACTCCTTTTAAGAGACTCTTCCAAAGGGCCATGGGATAAAAATTGCTTCTACATGATATGAGCAAATATTGGGATAGAATGAAGTTATGTTGCACTATTTTCCCTAGGCAAACAATCTTTCCTAGATCAATCAATTACTTGTCAAACATTTTTTTCCTACTTTATTCAGGTTCAAATTTAACAAGAAAATTAAGATGATCATGCCATAGTTTCGATTGGTTTTTCCAACACATTTTGGGAAGGTTCAATCATCCACTAGCTAACATAATGCAATTCTTAATTAAATCAACAAAATGACTTTGAGCCTACCTCATCAATCCTTGCTCCCTCGCTTCGTGAGATGGTCAAATCCTCGTCCCTCATGGGTGCCTTGCCATTGGGAGCCGCGTTGCTACTACCCACCTCGTGGTCATTAGCGCCACCAAAGCAGTTCTCTTGGGGGCCATGTCTCACTACTTGGGTTAGGAAACTTCAAAGAAACAAAAGACTATGTGTGATGAACCATTTTCCACACCAATAATGAGTAACATTCACAAGTATTATGAGAAGGAGTAAACCTAATCGTACACATAATGATGAGCTACTTGAGACAACTTCTACATCTAGGGAAGTGCAAGCTCTCAAGAACTTAAAATGGTGATTCATGACATAGCCTCCCTCAAGTAGAGACTTGACTTCGGTTATGGATAACCATTATGGATAACCATTATGGATAACCACACACACACTTGTAGAAAGCTTTCATTGAAAAGAGGAAAAATAACTTCACATAACTAAGGTTAGAGCAGATCAATCAGTATGCTAATTAGGCATAAGTGAATTAGAGAAGGAGAATTCTTCCCCTATTTATGTATCTAATGATACACAAGAAGAGGTTGATTCTTCTTAATCTAGACACTTAATTATGAGTGAAAGAAAAGACTATAATCTCCTTATAAATATTTTATAGGATTACCATAACCAAACATGCATAATATTCTTGTAAACTCATCATAAGGTTACCATCTACCATATGCAATAAGAGGTCACATTCTTGCATCAATTAGGTACATCAATTTAATGTACAAAGAAAGATTATAAACATGCATAGACTATGGCAAAAAGAGAATCAAATTCGACTTTACTATGCATATATTATGTGCAAATTGATTAGTGCAATAGGAGACCCTAATCATGCATCACTTTAATGTACAAAGAATATTACAATCGTGCATCAATTTTAGTGCAAAAGAGATTGATTTCTCCCTTATTATGCATCAAATTAATGCACAAAAGTAGATCAATCTCTCAAAAATATGCACTAAATTCTATGCAAACCAAGGGGTTAATTTCACCTTGATTATGCTACAATTAAGTTCATAAAGGAGAGAAGAACAATTCCTTCATTACTATGAAATAATATGCATGAGTGAAAAAGAAACAGTTCATCACCGATATATATTTATACGCATCAATCAAGAGAGCAATTTAACTTTACTATGCATTATTATGCATAAATCAAGAGAATTGAATCTCCTTGAGATATTAAGGTTTCATAATGCTCCTTAATCCAACAAGGGAGGGTGTGATCAATAGATGGGAGGCTATTGACATTCACACACACATTGAGAGACATTATGGAATATAAATTGTTGTAACCAGCTAGCATAGAGTAGTAGGAGGATAGGCTCGACATAAGACCTCTAGAGAAAAGAGGCTATGTAGCAATAAGATTAACATAACTTGAAATTAATTACCCTTTGATTAAGCCTCCTTGTGCTAGGTGACGTAGATACGCTCCTCCAAGGACTAGCTCCGGAAGCAGCACTTCGTTGTAGAGATCTTGGGGTAGTGTGTGTGTCTAAAATTGAGTGTAAATGCCTTTTATATAGGGTTTGGAGGTTCCTTGTTGCCCAATTCAACCCCCTCTTGCTAAAAGAATGAGTAAAGGTGTCACAAGTTCCTACTTAGCCATTAGAGGTGTCCCTCTTTACCCTTTTGAGTGATACACCTCATGTAGTGCCCCCATGCTCATAGTCAATTATTCTATAAGAGATGGGTCCATGGATATGGGTCATTTATGGGCATACATGGACATACATACACATGCACATACATGCCCATGCACTTGCATACATATGCATACCTTAGACTTAGGAATTAATTTATTAACATTAGGATGAGATTTAATTGTCTAAAGTGACCTTGGCTTATGAGAATTTAATTCTGAAACTTTCTATTAAGAGAAGAACTCGAGGACTATAGACTAAGGTGTCAGATGCACACACCTGCTATATTTAGCAATTTTTAGGACAGACAGCTATTTTCATGGAAATTCAGGAAGGGGTAGATTTTGACGAGACGGTCGCATCTAGGTGGGTGTAAGCACCTCAAAACTTTCTATTTTTGGACGAAAATGACAAAAAAGTTAAAATTTCATTTTTTGAAAATCTTACAACAATATATTTATCATTAGCTCATCAAAGGTGAAAAAACTGCCAAAAATAGTAACTTTTGTATATGGCTAGAATGACCTGATATGTATTCCTTTACATGGGAATCCTCTCTCCAAGGGTGGCAAAGACCTTACAAGACTGGCATCCCTTTTGGTATTTATTTCTATATTAATGTTTTTTAGAAAAGTACAACTGAGCGCGCTGTTGTTCGCTCCCAGACTCTACCTCCAGATGCTCTGAGGAGTGAGCCCCTAAGGCCACTTATAAATAATCTACAAAGGCTTGCAGATCCCCAAAAGTAGGTAATTCAAAATCCATAATCTCCAAAAGTTGTCAGCGTAATTTGAGGAGGTTTGTACGCTGCTATCAATGCAAAAAGAGAACGTCCGTACAGACAACATGATGTGAGGACGTCTGTACAACCAACACAATTCACAGAAATCCATACGTCCTGCCATGTTAGCAGCCTCTTTGCTTTATTTTAATGTTCTTGGGATCCATTGTCCCTTGGCCATAAGTTGGGACAACTTTATTAGAGTATGTGTGGCCGGGTGGCTTTGGCACGTCACTAGTTTGTGACATATCTTCGTCTTGAAAGAATTTTAATCGCCCTTGATTACGCCTGCAAAACAGAAAGATGCCATAAATTGTCTTAGTAGACACTGACTATATTATCAATGCACTAGACATGACACATCTAGCACTTGTACAAAATGACAGACACATCACAGAACATCACATGACAAATCATAGACAAATTCATTCCAAATCTCAGAACATGACCATCGGCAACGTATTTAGTAATTGTATCTAGATTCATTCAAGAACTCACTGATCCGTAATTAATTAATGCTTATTGCGATCATGTCTATGAGATTCATTTTGTCTTTCAGTTTGTGCACTCAAACAAGTCAAGTACAAATAAATCATATTCATTTTCAAGAATTCATGTCATAAAGTCATACAATAGAATATTGTTGAGCCCGTTAGTATCCCTAAAACCCAAAGGAGACATCAGTGACTTTATTCAAATTTGGGGTAATCCGTTGACAAAGGATCAAAGTAACTCCCCTCTTGTGCAAACCTGCTACATTAGATTCACCCTCGCTAAATTTGGGATTCTATCAGAGGACTATGCTAAACCAAACTCTTCAAGGTAAAGTTCCAAAATCTGAGGAGTATCTGTTAGGTCCTCCTCCGCAATCCACTTTGTATCCAATACAGGATAGTTCTTAAATTAATCAAGAACCACCTAATCACTTTACCTTTTACCTTTATGTCCTTCTGTGTCAAAACCTATTCTGGAACAAGTATCTCCTTGCTTTTCTCCACTTCGGGTTGCTCATCAGGCTTTCCATCAATTGGCACATTGCCTTTAAAAGGATTCAATAGACTGACATGAAATACATTGTTAATCTTCTAAGTATCGGGTAAATTGAGTCTAAAAAAGACGTCATTTATCTTTTCTTTTATCTAAAAAGGACCCTAAAACCTCATGCTGAGCTTTGGGAAAAGCCACTCCTTTCCCTTTTTCTTTCTTAGGCGTGCCTTCTCAAAACTTAAGAGAACCCAATGGTCTTCCTTTGCCTTATTATGTCGCTCTTGAGATTTTTCTAAAGCCTCTCGGACCTTGGCAAAAGCAGTATCCAAGTCCCTCGCGTACTGGTCAGCTTCAAAAACATTATCTTTAGTGCTAAGAAAGGGTTGAACCTTTGAAGCACCTCCAATGATCTGAAATGTTGGAATTAGGGTTGCAGAGAAACGCACACAGCTTGGATAAGACAAAGGAAGCTCAAGGCACACAATAGAGAGTATGTTACATAGTGTGCAATGGAAAGATAGATAGCCCTAGAGTGATGGGCGTATATACAATGCTCGGAGGAAAAGACCTCCTAAAGAGGGCAAAAATGCCCCGGCGGTCCTAGTGTGTTCACACACACCACTACCACATGTATATGGTTATAAATCCCCCCTAGAGTGATGCGGTGAACGAGAGCCGGCACATGAGTAAAGGGAAGTGCCATGCCCTGAGGACATGATCAGTCCACAAAGGGGAGTAAGCCCAAAGCTTTGCGGAAAGCTTCGAGCTTCTCACAAGACAATGCCTTTGTGAAAAGATATGCAAGGTTGTCCTGTGTTGGCACATAAGCCAAGTTGATCTCTCCTGCTAAGAGCCTCTCCCTGACATAGTGGTAATGCACCTCCATGTGCTTTGTGCGAGCATGAAAAACTAGGTTCCTTGCAATTACCAATTTTCTTTGACTGTCAGTGTAGATAGTGTTGGTAGCATCCTGTCCAACACTGAAATCAACCATAAGGCGTCTGAGCCATACACACTCAACCGTAGCTGTGAAGACTGCCTTGTACTTAGCCTCACAACTCGAAGTGGCCATAGTAGGTTGCTTCTTGCTCAACAATGATATACATGAACTACCAAGCATGAAACAAAAACCACTTGTCACGTGTCAAAACAACCAGCCCAATCTGAGTTCGAAAAAGCATGTAAGTCTGGTGGCAATGATCCCTCCTTGGGATAAAATGCACCAAGATGCAAAAGTGCCACTAAGGTAGTGGAAAATCCTCTTGACAGCCTGCCAATGCTTATACCCTGGGCTATGCATAAATCTGCTGACCTGTGAGACTGCAAACGGAATATCCGGTCTCGTGTTGCATACATAAATGAGGCAGCCAACAACAATTTGATAAAGAGTGACATCAACAGGATCGCCAGCATCATGTAGACTCAACTTCAAACCTGTTTCCATGGGAGTGGCAATAGGTTTAAAATCCTCAAGTCCAAACTTACATATCTATGTCTCTATGTAACTTTTCTGACACAAGGCAATACCACCATCACACTGGTTAAACTCTATACCCGGGTGAAAGCGTGGTTTGGTGGTACAAAAAAAGGACCTATTTTACTTCTACCAATGAAAAAGTGGGGACTGGTAAAATTTTTGTAGTTTAGGTCAAAACTTTTCGGACCTTGTGTTTTTAGATTCTCCTTTTGAAGATCTATCCACTGATATATAGTATGATAGGTAGTTTTTCATGTGACATGTAGAAATTGTAGCTCGAAGATTTGTCAAAGGTGCTGTCAAGGACAGTCCTTTTTGTACCACCAAAGCGTGCTTTTAGCCACCCAAGTAATGATGCAATAGCCCCAAATCTTTCATCTTGAAAGTAGCATTCAAATCAGTCTTAAATTTAGTAATATGTCTCTCATTTGGTCCAGTGATCAGCAAATCATCGACATAAAGAACCACAATGATAAATACATCACCCTCATGCTTTACATACAATGCACATTCTGTTGACTGTTACAAAAGCCTCGTTTGACCAAATGAGTGTTAGCTTTCTCATAACAAGCACGAGGAGACTGCTTCAACCCATACAAAGCCTTCTTACATCTTCACACTTTGTCCTCTTGTCCTTTTATGACAAAACCGCGAGGTTGCGTTACATAAACTTCCTCAAACATGTCACCATTCAAGAAAGAAGTAACAATGTCTGATTGATGTACATCCCAACCAAAATGAGCTGCCAATCCACATAGAAAATGCACAGTAGTCATACGACAAGTGGGAGCAAAAGTCTCTTCATATTCTATGCCTTTTTGTTGTGCATAACCCTTTGCAACAAGTCGAGCCTTATGGCGATCGATCTCACCATCCGGCTTGCGTTTCAACTTGTAAACCCACTTCGTACGAATGGCCCTTTTGCCAAGAGGCAAATCACATAAAGTCCATGTGTCATTTTCTATAAGTGCATCATATTCTGATTGCATGGCAGCCATCCAATTTTCTAAATTCTATGCTTCATCAAAAGACAGAGGCTCCTTAACATCATCTAAGCTAGACACAGCCAAAGCATAAAAATCTGATGCATAAGATTCATGACAAGAGCCTGAACGAGTACGACTAGACAAAGGTGCATCCAATTTACTGTCACGCAAAGTGTGCACCAGCCATTTAGGCATACCTCTAGCCTGCTCATTTTAAGCCCTTTACTCATCAACTATATCATGTACATCTGCATCAGTAATAGGCTGATCTGTAACATTTTCAAAAACCCCCATAGGCTATACATTTGCCTCATTGGAACTTACATTCGTATTTCCACCACTGAAAAGAGGCAACTAAGTGTCATAAATGTCCTTTGAGCTTATATTACTGTCTCTAGTACATGACAACAAGGGCTGAATAGAATCTTTCACAAACACTACATCTCGTGAAACCAGAATATGTTTTTTTACGAATGATACAACCTGTAACCTTTGCTTTCAGCACTATAACCAACAAAAATACATTTGACAACCTTATCATCCAATTTTCTGTGCTGCGTTTGTGGCACCAAAGCATATGCCAAATAGCCAAAAACACTCATGTGCTCAATAGAAGGCTTTCTATCATGCCATGCTTCATATGGAGTAATAGACTGTAAAGCTTTCGTAGGACACCTGTTTAGTACATAAGTGGCACACATGATGGCCTAAAGCCAAAAAGAATGCGGCAAAGCTTGACTTTTTACCATACGTCGTGCCATTTCTGTAAGTGATTTGTTTTTCCTCTCAGCAACACCATTTTGCCGAGGTATATAAGGCACTATACATTGGTGTTTTATCCCATGACTAGCCATAAATGCATTGAATTCATGAGACATATACTCCCACCCTCAATCGGAATGGAGGGTGCCCATAGTACATATCTACACATTTTCAGCCATAGCCAGAAATTGTTTGAAGCATATAAAAACTTTGTACTTCGCTTTAAGAGGAAATACCCATGCATGCCTGGAGTAATCATCAATAGAAGTCATGAAGTAAAGGTAATTTTCCAAGGACAGAGTTTGCATGGGCCCACAAACATCACTATGCACAAGCTGCAACCTGCATGTGGCCCGAATTGAACCATCTTTTGGAAACTTAACATGTTGCGTCTTACCCAAAATACAGCCTTCACAAACATGTTTGAGAGGTGCTTCAAGAGGTGGCAAAGAAGCAACCATATTTGATTTCTGCAAACGCGGCAAACTGGCAAAATTCAGATGACCAAAACGTGCATGCAAAAGTTTTGCATCTCAAATAGCCCTTAAATCTGCAACAAAAGTTGCAAAATTTTATCCACACTGTCATACAAAGTGAGCTTATACAGCCCACGGCACAAAAGGCTAGATGCAACAATTTTCTCACCAAAATTGAGATCATGAACTGTACATATGTCATCCACAAATTTGACTACAAGTCCTAGTCTAGCAAGTGAGGATACAGACAAGAGATTCTTCTTGATCCCAGGTACATAAAGTGCATCAACAAGTGTGAAGGAATTTCCATTTGTAGCAGTAAGCACAATCTTTCCAACTCCCTGAACCAAATAAGAGGCATTGTTGGAACAAGTGACTGAATTCCCATGAGGGACAGACTCGAGAGAGGTGAACAATTCACGATGTGAGGTAATGTGCTTTGTAGCACCACTATCGAAATACCATACATGTGAATCTGCAGCAACTTACAAGCATGCATCATAGACAACAAGATTGTAAGTGCACTCTGTGCTAAAAGCCCATTGTGCATCCACATCAGCAACACAGTCTCCTTTCACAGAAGACTCAACAATGGCTGCATTTGTAGTGAAACCAGCATTTGCATTGGAACCACCCTCTTTCTTCTTAGCCTCTTTGGCCTTCAAATTAGGACACTGCTTGATCAAGTGATCATTAGCTTTATAGTAATGGCAACGCATCTTCTTTTTGCCCTTATGACCAGAATTTCCACACAAACTGCTGCCAGCAGAAGCATTAGGAATAGAAGTTTTTCCACTCGCAACAGAACCATAAGAAGTGGTTGTATTGCTGTTACCACCCTTTCTTTAAGAAATAGTAAAAGCCTATTCAACTGCACGCTACCTAGTCCTGTTTTTTTTGGAAAGTGACTCTTGCAACAGCAATGTGCATGATGCATTAAACTTGACAACTTCACGATTTCCTTGGGTCATAAGTCTCCAAGTACTAGCAAAAGTATGGTAAGAACATGGTAAGGCATCAAGAACAGTGTGCACAAGGGAACTGTCTAAAATGACTTCACCTGCGGAAATAAGCTGCTCATTGATATCCTTGACACCAGGAAGGAAAGTTTCCATATCATCTTTCTCATGCATAATCTTTGAGTCCAACTCTTTATACAGCAAAGAAATTTTAGCCTCATTGCAACTTGCATAAAGACCAGCCAATATATCCCAAGCCTGTTCTGCAGATTTTGTTGAACCAATGTGAGGAACAATGGTGTGCTTCCTAGACAATGCAATCAATGCATGAGCCTGCACATCCTTTACATCCCAACGATCTTGTTCTGCCATAGGCAAAACAAATCTAATAGCAGCAATCCTTGCAGCAAGACCTGGCACATCCTCAACATCGCCTACATCCTCAGAACCAGGACGTACATCAATGCCCTGCACAATATTCCAGACGCCCTTTGACACAAGAACATGTTGCATCATGTAAGCCCACATAGGGTAATTGTCCACATCCAACCTGTCCTCAGCAGCAAACATCTTGAACACATCTGTGTTGTTGTTAGCCATGGTAAACGCTGCATCCGATGTGAAAACTGCCCGAAAAGAGGAGAAACGAAGCGGGAACAACACGTGCTATGTAGCACAAACCGTAGAAGACTGTAAGGCACCTCTTATGCAGAGAACAGCACTGACAGAAATTCTGCACAAAATGACAAAATTGCATGTGTAGACCTGCCTATAGTGGAAACGGAGGCCGAAATGAGCCCGCGTAAACGTAAACGTAAACGGAGAAAGGGAGCAGGCGTGTGTTGGAGCAGCTGGCGACTAAGACCCGGAGGACGTAACCTGCTCTAATACCAATTTTTGGAATTAGGGTTGCAGAGAAACACACACAACTTGGAGAAGACGAAGGAAGCTCAAGGCACACAATAGAGAGTATGCTACTTAGTGTGCAATGGAAAGATAGATAGCCCTAGAGTGATGGGCGTATATACAATGCTCGGGGGAAAAAACCTCCTAAAGAGGGAAAAAATCTCCCAACGATCCTAGTGTGTTCACACACATCACTACCACATGTATATGGTAACATCAAATGGCACCTTCTCTGTCAAAGAGTAGATCGTAGTATTGTAGGCGAATTCCACCAAAGGTAAATTGTTAACTGAGTCAATGTCAGCTAACAAAAGCTGCTAAAGATTGAAGACTTACAGACGCACATCGAAGATCAACATGAAGAAGCAGTAAAGATTGGAGTTACACATTTTCCACATTTTTCCAAAATAATCATGTATCATAAATTCCCGATGTATTTCAAGCCATTGTCATATTTTAGTGTGTTACGGGCTCAATGGGAGTTCCAAGATATAAAGAACAGGTCAGTTAGTGTACCTAGGTTGCAGATTCAGTAAATGGTGGAGCCCTAAAGGCCTTGACACCCGGATATTGCATATTTTTACCCTAGGTATATAAGGCAGTGTGTAAAAGAAATTAGAGTTCTCAAGCTCATTTGTTGAGTGCTAGCACTCTTTGGTGAGAGCTCTTGAGGTGTGTGGCTATGGAGTTCTTGAGCTTCTCCTTGCTCATGTGACTTGGTTAACACTAATCAATGCTTAATTCTCTTTCACTATGCCTCTCTCATGCTTCTTATGATTGCCTATGATGCTTAGATTAGCTAGATCTTAACTAATTAGTGGTTAATCTCTCTCTAATCTTGTGTGATTTCCCTTTTTTTCTTGTGTGTGCATGTAGGTTTGATTGGAGTGTGGTGCTCGATAGATCTATGTGTGTGTGCTTGCAATTAGTGTGTTGCGTGATAGGATTAGTGTTGTGTGCATCTTGCAATCGTTAATGTGTGTGATTGGGTTGATTAGAGGTGAAGAGAAGTGGATGTGGAGATTGCCCATCATTGTGGCTTAGCTTCTCCATAGGCCGAGAAGCTCACCTTGTAGAGTCACCATTCGTGTTGCCATGATTAGCTCACTAATTATGTGAGTGTTTCCATGTCCTAGCCAGGTAGCTCATCCCTCCGGATTGATAATTTTGTTGGTCATTGGAGTTATGCAACGATGGGACCCCCAACATTTGGTGTTGTTACCAGGGACGATGGCCTACACTAGTGTAATTGTGGCATAATCGGATGTGTTTCCTCACTAATTTCACTTGTGTGTTTATGTTTTGTGGATTTTGGATGTGTGTGCATGAAGCAATGTATTCATTATTCCCTAATTTGTCACCGTATCTTGCCAATTGTGTGTTTACACACTCTAATTTCACACTAACCCATTGCTAATTTGACCAATTTTCATAACTTACGTACTAATTTGCTACGAAGGATTGGAGCTTTCAACTGTTCAATCGATCTTCAATGGAAAGGTAGTCAAAGTGGTATATATTCTCAACCTCCCTAGAACATAAACATGTATAGAATTGTGTAGAAACTCAACCATGATGCAATGTAATGTCAATGCCATGTTGTTGCAATGCAATGGTGATGCTATGATGCTATGAAATTTTTGTATTGTTTGTTTTCATGCCGTCGTAATGCCAAATTTTTCCAGATTTGGTGGCGTACGAATTTGACAAGTTAAATTATTAATTGCTGATTGTAGATTGCTAATTGGGTGCCTTATTGAGTTAATTGCATACTTGAATGGTCAATTGCAAGTGTATGTGCACTAAAATCAAGTGTGTGCGCGTTCTAATTGAGTGTGTGTATGCCTAATTTTAGGTGTATGTGTACTATTTTGCCCTTGATTGTGCACCTAAAAAACAATGTGTGCTTAATGATTTTTCAATTGTGATGATTGATTTGTGTCGTGATCATGCCCAACTAGAGATCTATGAAATCCCATTGCAATTTTGATAAAGTTTACCCTTTTTTGTGCGCACCTAAAGATTGGGTAAAAACTGCCAATTATTAGTATGTGTGCGCCTAAAAAGGGCTTAATGTGCATGATTGATTCAATTTTTGATTGCATATTTGATGTGTTTAATGGTTAATTGCTATGATTTTTAGCTCAAAACAGGGATTTACACTCCAAACGCGTCAAATTTTGACCTAATCTTGTGGTTAATTTTATTGATTTAATTGCCTAGTTTGGATTTTATTCATGAAATCATTTGGAAATTGAATTGATGTTCTATTTGTGATTTTATTTGACTGCACTAATCCCCTATGTGTGGAGAATTTTTTTAAAAAAGGGTATTTTTCGGATAATTTTTGTAAATTTGGTAATTTTTTGCTAATTTCTACATTAATTTTTGCTTAATTCCCATAAAAATTTGATAACTTGTGATCTTTACGAGATGTTTTGAATGTGTATTTATGGCTCGATTTCGAGGGCATTTGTGTTTTCATTCGTCAAATTTTGAGCTTCCGAGGGTCCGGTTGTCCGAGGGTCCGGTTGATGATTTTATCGAACCTAGCATTTTTGGTAAAAACTACTATTTTTGGTGTGCTTTTGACTGTCAAAAGTGTTTGATTGTGATTTTCAGTAATATTCTAATATTTCTAGAATTTTTTGGATTTTTTGGGATTTTTTGGGATTTTTCTGGCCATTTTTTGGATTTGGCTAATTTTCGATCTATTTTTGGCATTTTTGGACAATTGAAAATAAAGGTAAATAATTTTTGAGCTCAACACCCTTGCCACTTGCGGCGCATAAAAATTCCTCGTCGGTGGATAGATCTTTACGGTATGTTGGGATAGTTTTCGTCGCCATTAAAATACTCTTCTTCTCTCTCTCCGTGTGGACCGACCCCAACACACACTTCCACTCTCTCTCCTCCCCCCTCCCAACTCACGATCATTTACATTTTCTCACCTCCCCCTATCACTCTCTCTTCTCTAACTTTCTCTTTCTCTCACTAAAAGCACGCTCATTTACATTCTCTCACCTTCCCATCTCACTCTCTCTCTCTAAGTCCCCCTAACTCTCTCTCTCTAAGTCCCCCTAACTCTCTCTCTAACTCACTCCCACTCACCCGCTCTCTCTCTCTCTCTCTCTCTCTCTCTCTCTCTCTCTCTCTCTCTCTCTCTCTCAACTGCCACATCAGCACTGACGACGCCCCTTTCGTCTTTCTCGTTTCTCTCTACTGCGCGCTCAGGTCCCTTACGCGCTCAAGCTTACTCTCTCTCACCCTCTCTCTCTTCTCGTACTCCCTCCAGGCCCGCCATCAACGTCTCTCTCTTTCTCTCTCTATCCTACGTTGGTCCGGGACAATCCCCTTTGTCTTTATCTGTAGCCCACGCGTGCGCGCGCACACACACACACACACACCCTCTGTCTCGGCCTCCACGTCAGCCCACCAATGCACTCCCTCCCTCTGTCGTGCTGCATGCAAGCCTTGAATCCTGCCATCGCCTTCGCTGAGTTCGCTGCTTGCTCGCTGTCAACACCGCACAATGCATGCTGCTGTCAGAGGTAGAGGTCAACGCTGCTGCCAGGTAAGAAGGTAAGCTTTTTTCTTTTTTAATCAATTTATTAGAAAAAATCAAAAAAATAAACAAAAAACATAAAAACAATTAAAAATACAAAAATTTAAAAAAAACACAAAAAGTTTAGAAAATTTTTAAAAAAAGAAAGAAAGAAAAATACGCCAAAAAATTTATAAAGAATAAAAAACTCATAAAAATTAAAAACTGAGATTAAAACATTACAAAAATATATATATATAAATATATAAAATCATTGATAAATAGGAAAATTTTGTAAAAATTTCATTAAAACTCAAATCAAATCCATAAAAAATCAAAAAGTGATCGAAAAAATCATAAATTTTTTTGTAAAACCTTTAAAAATTTCAAAAAATTTCAAAAATTCACAAAACAATTAGAAGATTACCAAAAAAAAATCAGTAAAATCAAAACTTTCCCAAAGAAAAATCATAAAAATATCAAAAAAACAAAAAATTCAAAATTTCACAAAAAATTTAATAAAATTAAAAAGGAAATCGTCGAAAGAGCCAGAAAGAGGCAAAAAAGCAAAAAAAAAACTGAAAGAGCCACACGCGGAGCAAACAACACAAGAGCGAGCAAGTCGAAAAAAAAGAAAAGCCAGAAAAATTACACACCGCAAAGCGAGCCAGAAACAACAGAAAATCACCAAAAGAAAATTGAGAAGTCCGAAAAGAGTTGGTGATCATACGAGCCGAGCTCATCACAGTTCTAGCCGAGTTCTGCACAGTCAAACACAGTCCAGACAAAGAACGCCAGGGACTAAAGTTATTGTGCTAAAATTGGCTAGTGCAATAATTGCATTGCAAATTAAGCTTCTAGGAACAAGGGCACAAATCACGGTGGATTGCAGATTAGACTATTCAGAGCCTAGATTTTCATCATTTCAAAGACCCATATCAATTTTGACATTGCCGAACTAGAGTTTGTTGGAATTAGGGTTGTAGAGAAACACACACAGCTTGGAGAAAAAGAAGGAATCTCAAGGCACACAATAGAGAGTGTGTTACTTGGTATGCGATGGAAAGATGGATATCCCTAGAGTGATGGGTGTATATATAATGCACGGGGGGGAAAACCTCCTAAAGAGAAAACGCCCCAACGGTCCTAGTGTGTTCACACACATCACTACCACATGTATATGGTAACAAACCCCCCCTAGAGTAATGCGGTGAACAAGAGCTGGCACATGAGTAAAGGGAAGTGCCATGACCTAAGGACATGATCATTCCACAAAGGGGATTAAGCCCAAAGCTTTGCGGAAAGCTTCCAGCTTCTCACGAGACAATGCCTTTGTGAAAAGGTCTGCATGGTTGTCCTATGTTGGCACATAAGCCAAGCTGATCTCTCCTAGTGAGAGCCTCTCCCTGACATAGTGGTACTGCACCTCAATGTGCTTTGTGCGAGCATGAAAAAATGGGTTCCTCGCAACTGCCAATGCACTCTGACTGTCAGTGTAGATAGTGTTGGCAATGTCTTGTCCAACACCCAAATTAGCCATAAGACGTCTGAGCCATACACACTCAACCGTAGCTGTGAAGACTGCCCTGTACTCAGCCTCACAACACGAAGTGGCCACAGTAGGTTGCTTCTTGCTCAACCATGATATACATGAATTGCCAAGCATGAAACAAAAACCGCTTGTGGACACTCACGTTGTGAGCGGGATGAAAACACACACAGCGCCTCTATAACGACCCGACACTGTTTTGTTTATGGTTATGTTTAACTTTTTGGTTATGCTTATGGTTATTGTTAATTTTGTTTATGGTTATGGTTATCTGCATTATGGTTTTGATCAAAGTTGTTATGGCCGGTTATGGTTTTAATTTGGTTATGGATTTGTACAAATTAAGTTCGTTATGGTTATGCTTTTAAGTTGGTACGGTTATCGTTTTGCACAAAGTTCATTTCATTTCTTTCATTGGCTTTAAATCTATGTGAGATCCTACATGGATAGCATGTAGGAGGCGTATACATGATATGGTTTTTTTTGAAAAGTTTATGTAAAAACGAAGGGAACTCTGCCGAAATTTTTGCGGGAGCACGGTTGATTTTGGTGCTGCTCGCTTTCTTAGGCAGAGGACAGGCAGTCTGGCTGTGCCTGTGGCCATCTTTTCATTGGGCACAGGCCAAGCTACCTGTCCTCTGCCCAAGAATTTTTTTTCTGTTATGGTCGTCGCTATGTGCGTCGCTAAGCGCATCGAAATACGCGTTGATAATGTTACCTTTCCACGTGTATATCGACGCGTATAGCGACGGTTTCGTAGGGACGCGTATATCGACAGGCTTTTTGACGGAATGCGTCGATACCTGCGTCGAAGGTCCCCTTTTTTGTTGTAGTGATATCCAGATGGTATACTTCAAGGATTCTTTCAATCAAATGCGTGATGCTTTCAATCAAATGCACTAGAACAAGTTTGGGCATCACACAAAAGAACATCCATGTACATGCTCCATTTGTGGTACACATAGTGAAACATGTCAATGTTCTACAAACCAGGTAATTTTTTAGCACAGAAGTAACTTGCTAAATTCCATATTGTGCCCTTTTTGTAAGGATCATGAATATCATGCAAAGAGATGCTTGCTTGCTTGGAGAGTACCCTAGATGTGGTGTAAGAAAGTTGTCATTTTGTCTAGACTAAGATTGCAACAGACGTCAAGGAGGTGATTGTTAAGATATTTAAGCCTTGTAGCATTGTGAAAACCGCCGCCAGGTGCTCCACAAGCAGCTTCTTTTCATTCCCCTCCACATTGTTGTACAAGACAAGGGCTGCAAACAATACGGCTAGGGCTCCTCCCAAGCTATGCCCGGTGATACGAGTTGAGCCTTTGGGTTCTCTTTCAAAAGTTGGATTAGGTCGGCACTGATCCTTTCAAATCCTAGAACTCTGTAAGCGAGCTCGTTTTTTATTCTCTCAATGTCATCTGTCTGCATCATATCTGAATGCTTGTGAAAATCCATCGACTTCGTTCCCGAACTTTTCGCTGCCATGGATTGTATTGTATGTAGAGAGAGTCCTGTTGTGAGCTCTTTGTTAGGATCGTTCAAGTTCTCTTTGAGCCTTCTTCCGGAGTCTTCAAGATCGTCTCTATTGACAAGGCCAAGCGCCTCTAAAAATCTAAGATGGAGCCTACCAGTCACATCATCTAGATCCACAAATGAGAAGTCAAGGTCTGTCGACCAGTCATCGGCATCGAATGGCTCTATTCCTAGGAATGCAAGTACCATCAGGTTTGTAGTCTCTTATAGTGTCAGTGAATGTGAAGGCCTGTGTAGTGGGACGGAGTATTGTTGATGACTTTAAAGTATCAAGAACAGGTCCAAGGAACAGGTCTCAGCTAATACAATAGTCCCATGTATTAAGCTCTGCAGAATGCCCATGGGCTTATCATGAGCTGCAAATGTGTAAAGAATCACAGCTCATTACCACTAGAAATGCAAGGCCACTTTATTTTAGAGATATGAATCATTATGCAATATACTTGAAAGATATGCAACCATATGGCCGAGAGATCTGACCTACCATTTTAAAACTCGTAGAATTGTTGAAAACGCATCTGCAAATGCAATGAAACTGGTCAACAAAGATGAGAAAGATATGACAATGTCAGGAGTGACTCAATTTCCAACTAACTACCACTAGAAGGGATCCTTGTAAGTATAGACACTTTTACCGACGTGGTTGAACTGCTATTTATACTCCTATGGAAGCTTCAGTACTAGTGTCAGCACCAAAACATCGGTGTACATGTCATTATCACAAGCAATATAAGCATCGGTATCACAGCTCGGTGACCAAAATATTTTGGGTGCCTAGCGTAGTGTACGAAGACATAAATGCAGAGCATACAAGATGATAGTTTAAGTATGACCTACTATTGTTGAGCTCTCATATTCTCACATATATTAATTAAAGCTATCTCCCAATGTATGCAGACCTTTACTATGCACGCACTCAAGTAAAAATTCACAGAAGTAGAGAGAGTTATATTTCTCACATTCCATTGCTTGTTCACCATAGGTTCTTGTACATGGCGTGACTCGTACGCAAGCTTGGATGCCATCATACATAGGTCTGCAAAAATCTTGGAACTGTAATGAAACTTTCCTATGTTTGGATCAATCTTCAGCTACGAGGAATACGGATAGATCAAGTCCATCCTTCGATCCAACCATCCTACCACGGAATAGTACGCTGATGGATCTTTTTCCCTTGGAAAGAAAGTAATGCCTTCAATCAAGAATAAGATACTGCAAGTTATTTGGCATGTAGAAAAAACTGAAAGCTAGATGTTTTAATCAAGCACCAGAGATAATTTGGAATGGACAAAGGATTAAGTATATGGGAAATCACAAATCATGATTACTTATGAGTTGAGATAGCTGACTCGCTGTATAATTTGGATACAAAGCAGAGGAAATTACTTCTACAAAGTCTTTCTGCATTATATTTAGCCCTTTGAATGAGTAGTATTAATAATGCCTAATGTTGGTTGATCTAATTCTTAATAAACTAATGATGCCTAATGTGGATTAGTTTATTTGTAACGAGCCTTAATGTGGATAAATGCATTTGATATGATTCCTAATTATGAGTGCCTAATGTAGATTACTGCATTTGTAATGATGCGTAATGTGGATTAATGCATCTGTAATGATGCTTAATGTGGATTAGTGCTTTAGTGCTTTATTGATGATGCTTAATGTGGATTAGTGCTTTAGTGCTTTATTAATGATACCTTATTTGGATTAATGCATTTGCAAGCTTCTTGATTACCTTTTAGATTGAGAGTAATAAGCTTTGAGAAAAGACCAATGACTCCATCGTTGGCGTGGTAGAAGTTGAGGAACCATTCAAGGAAGATGCCGGCCAATGCGAGTGGCAGCTTCACAGCAAGGAGAAGGACAAGAATGATGTGGCAAGCACTCACCTGCCATATTGGGGCCTTGTCATACTTGGATTTATGCTCCATCTTGGGATGAGTTGTGAACTTGAGTGCTATAGTGAAGATAGAGTGAGGAATGAGCGGAAGAGAGAGTAGTAGAGAGAGAGAGATGGAGATAGAGAAGGGAGAGAAGTGTATAAGAGAAGGGAAGGGGGAGCTGACACCAAGTAGAGGGGGGAAATTTGAATTTGAATTACACACTCAATTGCACTTACAATACAATGGGAATCCCTTTTATAGGCATGGATAAGGCATATAGCCGTTGTAGGGATAAGGTTTCATTGGTGAGGTTTGAACTCCATTGCTTAGGTGTAAAGTGCAATGCACTTTCCACATCCCCCCTCAAATCGAAACCATAACAGACATCATAGAGCATTTACAAAAAAAAACCCCCTCAAATGCGAATACAAAAATAAAACCATGCTAAAATACAAGCAATGTTGTTGAAGATGAAGCTATAGAGCTTCCAAACCGGCTTTTGCTGAGCAAAGAATATGTTTCTAAGGAGGAACTACCTTTGTAAGGAAATTTGCGACATTCTCTCTGGTAGAGATGTATTTCAGGTGGATGAAGTTATCTTCTACTAGTTCCTTTATCCTCAAACTCCTCTTGTCAAAACTTAATTGGCTTTCTAAAACTCCACTTGTCGAAAATTTAATTGCTTAATTATTTTTATTCTTGTGGACCTGCTTGTACATGCGCACTGCAAAGTGGGTCCTCGTAAATAAAAAACTGACATTTCCTTTTCATTTTTATCTTTTAGAATGAGAGCATGAGTCTTCACCTTGTTGGCATGTTTTTTTTTTTAATAGAAATACTCACAAAAAGTGAGTGAGATTATATTAACACCCAAAAAGAATTACAAGCAAAGCTCTAGATATTACTGAAGAAACAATATTTGACAATTTGAGTACAGATTATAAGTGCATAACTTTGAAACTGTTTCCCACCAAGGCACCGATCCTCCTTGAAAAACCTAGTCTTCCACATTCTTTGTATCCATTCGCACACCTCTCCTCCCACGCCTCTAATAGTCGAGCATTCCATGAAAAGGTGGGTGATGTCTTCGCTAGCCAATATGCACCCTGAACATCTATCGGACCCGATACCACATGTCTGAATCTTGACGCATGTCGGCAAAGCCCCCCACAGCACCTTCCACAGAAATACCTTCATAAAATGAGGCCACTGTGGATTCCAACTATTCTTTGTGACCTCAACCCATCGAGCTTCCGACAATTGTTTCTTCCATTGTTTGTTCAAATGGGCAAACCAATCATCCTCATGCATTAATGCTTGGTAGATGCCCTTGGTATGAGGTTTAAAGAATTGGCTACTCATGAGCCATTTCCAAGCTTTCCTCCCAAATCCGCATAAGAAAATTGTCCGGGTCTTCTACAGCTCTGTTCACAAGTAGTTTCTCAGCCATTGAGTTGAAACTGGGCAGCCAACTAATCAAAGGCTTTTCCACATTTGTTTCCATCTCAGAAGTGGATCAACTGCTGGATTCATCCTTTATTGTTTATCCTTCTTGGAATTTCTCCTTAATAAGGGTTCATAATTTCACTAGCAGCTTTAGACAAGCAAGGGGACCATTGCGAGATGGAGTTATGAAAGTATGTGGTCAATTCCTCTCATTCCAGTACCCATGTTGCTCTATTGCACTTTTGCACCAGCTCTCCCGTGATGCCACCCAATCTCAAGCTAGGACCACCTTGGGGCTAATAGTTTATCATGCAACTCGATCCCTTTCCACTGACCAGTGACCACCTTCAGAGCAAAGTTTTGCCTTGTCCATCAAATCCTTGGTAGTGATTGCCAAAGACTAGTCTTGTTTTGCAATTGAGACCACAAACTTGGCACATAGGGCCTCAACATGAATAACAAGGTTGAGAATTTCGAGGCCACCTTGGACCACCGATCAAGCAATAACTTCCCACTTGGCCCATTGCCATGGTGACAAGGCTTTAGTGTTGTTCCTCCGTAAGAATCTTTTAACAGGTTTCAAAAACTCCTTCCACTTACATTTGTCTATTTTGAGGAGCGGGCTGGTGGCACATGTCTCCTCTTATGAGCCCCCCTATCTGTGAGGGAGAGGGTGAGCTAACATGCGAGACGTAGAGTATAAATGAATTGATCACTTTGACCTGCCTCCATAAGGGAAACAACACATACTCCCACCTTCTCATTTTTCTATGGATCTTCTCCAGGACCCGTTGGAACCCTTGCTTACGTGTAATGTTCACCCCCAAGGGGACGCCTAGATGTTGTTTTTCATGAGGGAGATCAGTCTAGACTTCTCAATATTGCACTTTGACCCCAAAGCCATAGAAAATGTCCGCACAATCTCTTGTGACTTCCTAAGTACCTGAGGGAAGGCTTTCAAGAAGAGGAGGGAGTCATCTTCCAACATCTTGGCCAGGAGCTGGTCGTTGCCGAGCAAAGTTAAACCTTGAATTTCACCTTGCGCAACAACAGCTTTGAGCATATTTATTAGTGGATGAGACCCAATGAAAAAGAGAAGAGGGTCCAGGGGGCATCCTTGCTTGATAAATCTCCCACTTCAAGCCTTTTAAAACATCTTTTTTTTTACAAAACTCACAATATGTGAGTGGATTGTATTAAAAACAAAAAGTTACATAGCAAGCCATGCTTGACAGGAGCCGATGGCAATGTTGTATTCATCTTTCTTAGGTAATATTGTTGCAAATCTATGTGCTTCGTCATTGCCTGTCATTACATGCTATAGATTAAAGCATCTTTTTTCTTGTTTTTGAGTGGAATCTTTGAATTAGGAGCACCTTTTATTTATTTTGAAGCCATTAGGTAGTCCATAAAGGTAGACTATTTACAAGAAAGCCTATAACCCACAACATCGACTAAACACAAACGAGCTAGACATGGTGCCATCATAGATGACCCACGCACATAGGAGAACTGTGTTCATCCAGACCAATAGCATAAACCTTAGAAAGCCAAAAAGGAGACGAGTATGAGACTAGACAACAATCCCAATGGACAAAGGAGGAGGAAGATGGCTACTACCATCAAAGCTGGTGGGCAACTCCCACATGTCCCTAGTTTGTCCACCATCCCCACATAGTAGCCCAAGATCTTTCGCATAAGCACAATGAACCAGTAGTGAAATCCATCTACACAATAGAAAGTCTAATCAAGATTGCAACCCCCAAGGAGTATCTCGGTATCGTTTTGACAAAGCGAGAGGAGAGCCCTCCATCGTGTCCAAAAAATGAGTACCTGGCAAAGAGGAATCCCAAGGGTGGAGGTCGGGGCAATCGGGATCCCACACCGAGGGCTAGCGACTCATCACCCACCACGCCTGGAAGACCTACCATTGGTGATCTCAATTTCTCTCGCACATGTCTCCTCTTATGAGCCCCCCTATTTGTGAGGGAGAGGGTGAGCTAACATGCGAGACATAGAGCAACCAAGAAACCCTTGAACCCCCTCTCCTCTCAATCAAAGGGTGTTTATAGAATGCCCTTGTGGCTACTCATGCCCTTTTTGTATGGGCAGGGGGTCTTATGTCAGGCCAAGGGCCACCCTGGAGGTCAAGTGCCGCGGCCCTTGCTAAAGGAGATGGGATCATAGGGGCAAGGCCTATAAAGGGAGGTTGGGCGGAGGATCAAGGCTAGGCAGTCCCAGGGTTTTACACTGGTATCAGAGCGCAGGGGGAGAGATATGGAGGAAGGGGGCCTTGCATGGCTTGTGAATCTCTCTCTCTCTCTCTCTCTCTCTCTCTCTCTCTCTCTTGGTAGTTCATGGAGAGCCGTGGGTGGAGAAGATCTCTTGCTATGCGGGGAGATCAAGGCGGAGCTCTACTTGTGTGCAAGCAACCCTAAAGGGAGAACGCGACCTCCTGCATAATCGAGCCGGCTGGGTATGCCCGTGGGAGCGACCTCCTGCATAACAAAAGCAAGAATGTCGACCTGCACAGAACTCAGTATGGATTGGCTCCAGCGAAGCGCGCAAGCACGGAGGACGTTTCCCGTTTCTGCTACCAAAGCGTGTGAGCACCTCAAAGCCGGAGTCGGAGCCCCCTTCCCTTGCGATAACTGCTGCTCGCTGCCATCGCTTCAACTCAAGGTTTTTATTTTTTATTTTCTTTTCCTTGTTTTCCCACTTCGGCTGCACATCACACAGTTAGACTACCTTACCGTTAAGAGGCAGTGCCTACAATCGGCCCCTACCCTCTTCTTGATTGATCGACAAAGCACGTAGAGAAAATCTGCAAACAATATCGATTTTCAGCGATCAGGTTCATAAATTCCCACAGGCACATGGGAACTTGGGAAATTCAAGTGGCGGTTTTGGATTGCCGAAAACTGCACTCTTAAGGTTTTTGGGATGGTATGGCTACACCTCGCTGGTTAGCAGCCATCGTGGTTGGGACCCACCATTCGAGTCCAAGTACGATGACCATCAAGGCCACATGCACTTGTCATGTCAGTCATACAAACAGTAAGGCCACATGCACTTGCGCTGTCAGCCATACAAACAGTCGAATATATACCACACCATGCAAGGCATGCGAGCGGAAAGCAGGGCATTTGACAGAAGTACTGAATGAGGTATGAAGTTTCCTTCATGTTAAGCATGTGCTTGTTCTCTATAGCATGCCATACCAGTTTCTTATCTGATTGTGCAATTTAAGTGTTTACAACGACTAGTCAAGCAAGGCTTCACTTTGCATAGATTGGCAAATTTGGGGTTCTACATGCACAAATGCATTGTTTTTTTTTCCATTTGCAGAACATTTATGGAAAGCAAGTCTTGCATTGAGTCATGAGCATCGACCAAGGGGTTTCATTGCTTGTGGAATCCATGGCTATGAGTCAGATGAATTCCAATTGGGCATTTCTACCACAATCTGCAAAAAGCATGGCTCTCTCACAGGTTAATTCAGTCCATCAGTAATCACGTTATAATTTACAATTTTGAACTAATCTTGCAGAAGTTTTCATCATGCCAACTTGCTTAGCAGCGGTCGCTTTGGTGCAATACGATAACTACCCTTCTTTAGCTGTCTCTTTTAGTATTGGGTACTCTCTGGAGTTTCAATAAGCTGTACGCTTTAGCAAGGCTGCTTTTCTCTCAATGCTTGACAAGGTCGCCTTTCTTTTGCTATGAATTGTACATTGGCAAGAGTATCTATTTGCTATGAGCATTCAGTATCAGTTCTGTGTCATCTTACTCCTATACTTCTAGGAAGCAAGGCTTCACTCTAAGACATACGGCATAGCAATTTTTGCCGTCGAAATACGCTATCAGCATACAAACTTAGGAGTCAAGACGACATGTCTGGCACATCCGACATCTCTCAAGTTATTCGCATATATGGCTATGAGCCGGATTCGCATTACCAGAAACCTGCCCACAAGTGGGCGACAAGGTTAGTCCATTTCAAGTTATGTTTGTTTTTGTCTATGTTTTACTTTTCATTTTTGAAAAGATCTCTCTGCTCTGCAAAGCAAAGTGTTTGTGCAGACTCCATACGAAGCTTTTGTGCAGCAACGTGCTTGGTATAATCGGTTGACTATAGGTCAATGATAATGTCACACATCTTTAGCACTCTGTGGATATAAGCTCACAGGCAACGCTGCACTGTGATGTATCCATTCCAATGTCATTGTGCACGGCACATATCACAACAACTCACATGGTTGAGGGTATCATGGAAGTCAAGGGTATCTTATTCTATTTTTTGCTATGTATGCATGACTGTACAACATCCATCATTGCATACGCTTCCGCTATAACACTAACTACTCTATCAAGGACAAGGTAAGTAACTGGTATCTTCAAAAAGTTTTTATGTTATGTGACTTTTGGTACCTCTCTCTACGAGGGCGCGGTACAAGTACACATGTATACGCTTATAGGATACACTACACCTCTCTCTATAAGGGCGTGTCGTTGTACGCTTATAGGATAAGCTACGACACAGACATGGTATGCATGAGACATTCAAATAAGGGGATTTCCTCAGCCCAACATTCTCTCTCTCTCTCTTTCCAACTTCTATAAGGGAAAGGTGAAATTAAGCATGATTTTATACAGGAAGGGCTAAGAGCCATCTATTGCCACCTATTTTGAAATGGCTAAGAGCCATCAGTTTGTAATCCATTAGTGATTGCTTTTAAGATCGAACAATTCTATTCAACTGAGCACCTTTCAATTCTAATGGACAAGCAAGAGTCTTGCCATTAGCGATTTTTTGGGTGTTCTTTTAGCACTCCACACTTTGAATGTGAAAATCAAGTTGTGTTTTTGAACGTCCTAAACTCGTCATGGCTTATCTCTACCAAGGTGTATAGATGAAGCCAGCATTCAGACAGCACGACTGTTCATAAAACCCCACGCTTGGATCCGGATAAGATCTAGTTGTGAGTACGATTCTAACTCGAGTGGATCTTCTATAGCACTAAGAGTGTCTATATGAATACCGTTTTGCAGTAAGACCCATCTTGTGATCACTCAATCAGTTACTAAAGCGTTGATTATCAATTCTTGGACCCATCACACTTGCACTTTTAAGAAAAAGAAGTCCATAAGATGCCACGGGTAGTGGATAATTTCAACTTCCATAATTGGATCCAGATACTATTGGGCAGTTTCCCTACAAAAGTCTAACCACGTGGTTTGACAATGTGGATTTTAACCGAGAGGTTAGGATGGCAAATGCAACACCCACGGTTACATGTGCAATACTACTTGCACCCCATTAATTTTCTGTTAGCACTCCCAGGCCTTGGTAGGTAGAAAATTTGGGCAGGTGCTTTTCGCTACGGATAAGTGAACACTATGTTCAACCTCCAGATACGCACCTGATATAATTTTGTTTCTTTTTTATTGCTTTTCTATATAGAATGCATGAACTATGTTTTCATCCATTTTTGCTCTTAAGAGAAATTACAACGTCATGTACGAGGAGCCAAGAAATTTGGGCTGTAGTGTCCAAATTAAGTTTTTGCACTATGCAGTTATAGACCTATTTGTAGGGTTTTATTTGGCACATGTTGTCACATCGGATAAAACATGGTCTAGGGACTCAAGGAGTTTGGTTTAGCCAGTCTGGAGCAAGGCTAATGAGGGTCCCTCTCACTCCCGTCTCGTAGAGTGTTTGCAATTACCTCCACACACAAGTACATCTTATACTTGTAGGATGTTCTTTTTTCAGACATCCTTAGTTGAGACATATTCGACATGTGGCGAATATGAGTCTCTGGAACTGACACTGGTGCCCACTATTTCAAGTATGTGTAACGACAAAGTCCCTAGGTGCTGGTCAAATCTATTTTCTAGACCATTTTCAACACGACGTATCAAGAGAAATTTCAATGGCCAAAAATTTTCGGATACTTAGAATGACTTGTTGTGGTACAAGTGCAGCTAAAGAACATTACAGATGGTTGTTTATGCATATAGCAAGGCTATGAGTTATTAATGAAAAGGTTTCATTGTTTGTACCTAGAAGTGATTACGATTTCACCTTCTATTATGGTTCAAACGTTTGAGCAAGGCTTGCAAACGATTGCACTATAAAGTATTTAGTTTCTTTTTGCAATTAATTACACTCTTCTTCAATGTGTGCTTGGAGCATCACATCCGCCATTAGTATTGGTAAGAACGATTATGGATAGACAGGTTCGGATCTGATTTTTGCTAAATGCATGCACACTAGGTGTTATGGGCCCTAGTGTTTAGCAAAGGCTGATGTGGAACGGCATGTGTATTCATCAAGTTGTTGCTTATGAAGCATTTTGCACTCTATGTGCAAAATCTCTATGAGCTTACTTTGGGATCTACCAATCAACAATAGAGGTCATGACTTGGTTTGGGTGTTGTGGATCTTCCTAGTTAACTACAATGGTTATTCAGGACATTGCTGATTCCTCAGCAATGTTGTGTGATATTGTGACCCCCGTTTACCAGTCCTCTGGGATGACTGTCTGTAAACCGTGGGGGAAAACACATTTCAGTACTGTCAGAATCCAAAGACGATAGGGAGATTACAACTTACAAGTGTACTCTTGTGCTGAAGAATATGCAAAGCGCGTACGTTAGCACCAAGCAATCCAATTAGCAAGAATGTATCGCTCTAGTTGGTGTTGCTTACAATAATGTAAAGCATGTTTGCGACTCAGTTTAGTCCCTTCATTTTTAAGTTTGGTTCTCAACCTTGAATACTAGTTATGGTGGGGTTGTTTACTGATAAAATTTGAGGACAAGTCAAGGACTTAAACTTGGTTGATGAGTTATGTCGACAAGTTACTTTTCATGGAAAGTGGTACTCTTTTGGGTACATCTTTGTTGTGATAACTCGTTTAGCATGCTCATGTGCGTTCTATATGGAGTCTACACACTATGGAGTCTACACACTATGATTAGATAGGAACCAATACAATCAGATAGTTGCAAATGGAAAACAATTGGAAAATCAAGATGTTACTCTTGGTTTCATTGAACCTCCTACTGAACCATGTTTGGTCAAGCAAACAATTGAATCCATGAAGGATCAGGCCACTTGGAAAACATTAGTGTATCATCACTCTTGTTTTCGAGAATGAAAACGCTTCTCCAAGGGGGAAGTAATGTCAAGCCAAGGGTCACCCTAGAAGCCAAGGACCAGGGCCAAGGGCCCACTGCTAAAGGAGACGGGATCCTAGGGGCAAGGCCTATAAAAAATGGTTCGATAGAGGATCAAGGCTAGGCGCGTAGTCCCAGGGTTTTACATCTTACACACTAGACACCCATCTTTATACTTTTTCCTCCTCTCCTCTTGGGCTTGTTTGTTCTTCAGGTATTTTTGAAGGCCTTTAGCTCCCACCCTTTGCTTGTTAGGTGGCTTGAGCTCTATCCTCTGTCGTCTTTCTCTCTTCCTCTACTCGTACTTGTAAGTTTGCAAATGAGCTCTCTCGGCCTCGACTCTCTACCATTCCTCTTGATCTCTCTGTCTTCTTTTCTCTTCTTGCACACTTTGTGATTCCTTCTTAGCTGCCTCTTTCTTTTCCATCTCCCTCATTATTTTCCTCCTCTTGGCCTCTCGTGATTTAGAACCCGGGTCGCCTTGTATTACCTTGATTACTCTTTGTTTGATTTGCTGTGAAAACTTTTGCAACATGGTTTCCACGATGGCCTGGGCACTAGTTGCTGTGATAGCAGCAGGCGAGGGCGCCGGATTTTGAAACAGACCTCGGTATTCTTCTTCTATTGCTCTTGTTTCTTGCACGACTTTGTGTAGAGATGAAATTACTCTGGGATCTAGAAGAGGTATGCGATTGGCATGGTTTAATTCTTCGAGATCTCCAAACATATTTTGCATGGTGGTTAAATCATCTGGATTCAATGGTTGGGGAGGCTTTTGGGTGTCTGGAGCGGGTTGGGGTGCTAGGTTATCCACTTGTGGTTGGGAATGTGGATTTGAAGCCGTAGATTCTTCATAGGTTTCTGGATGCAGATTTTCTGTGGTGTGAGTCGTTGTGGTGTATTATTGTGCGTAGTGACAATCTGCTCATGTGAATCGTCCATGTGATGCAAGATATGAGTGCATGCACGTTTGTGCTCGAGAGGATCTTCTAGAATGTGCAAACAAGAAATGAACTTCAAGCTGTGAGTGTTGACTTATATAGTACTAATATTTTAAAAAAAAAAAACTTAAGAACTCAATAATACTAATAAAAATAAAAGAAACTCCAAAATTGGTGAAATTTGATCCATGGAACCATTGATTAGGGCGTCAATAAATCACGTGACATTACAATGTATGTTTACGATATAAGTGGTTAGTGCCAAAATTTATTGGTTTTCCACCCAACCCCTACCATTTCGTCGCCTTGTCTCCAACCATCATTGGCATCGATCTTTTGCCGATCTCAAACTTCTTTGCACTCTAGTTTTCTTCCTTTCTCTCCCCGCTAAAACTCTGTAGAGCCAATTGAACATTTCGTGCAGGGCATTGCTATTTTTCCTCCCACCTCATGCCCTCTTTTTTTAAAATACACTGCCTTTGCTTGATAGTGTGAGCGCTCCATTCCTTGGCTACTCCAGATGCCCAATGAACAGAATGTGTTGAGAAAAAATGAGCTATGAACAAAAACAATGTGCTACAAAAATAATAAAACTTTAGTTCAAACAATGATTTTTTTTATTGCAAAGACAAAGTGTTCAACTCATCATGTAATGTGTTATGTGCATCCCCCCCCAGTCATCCACTATTTGTGCTGTGAAACTATTGATTACAAACCTTAAGTTGGATATCTTTGCACAATTTAGCTTTGCCTTTTCAAGCAAACGAAAAATATCATCTATAAACTGTCACACACGTGCACTCTTAATTCTTAGGGTTGCTTCATTACCTCTGTGGGTGGTAATGCCACACACCTTTCTCCACAATTAAAACTGTCACGCTAAGGGCCACCCTGAAGGTCAAGGACCGCGGGCTACGGGCTGGCTGCTAATGGAGATGGGATCTGGCTTGGACAGAGGATTAAGGGAAGGTAGTCCCAGGGCTTTACATTGGTATCAGAGCTCGGTGGAGAAGGGAACTATGGAGGAAAGAGGAAGATGGATTCTTGCACACCTCTCTCTCTCTCTCTCTCTCTCTCTCTCTCTCTCTCTCTCTCTCTCTCTCTCTCTCTCTCGTTATGGAGGGCGTGGTCCTCAAGCTTGGGGGGCTTTTGCATTCCTTGCATGGGGGAGAAGAAGAAACCACAACTTGATTGCGTGGGCATGGCCGCTTTAGCAAACGAGGTCGAAGGTCAAAGGATGAGGACCGTGGGCAATCTCCCCTGGGAGGGGAAGGCGAGGCAAGGTTGCCCATCTCTATATCACTTGCAGAGTGGCTTGTTAGGGTTATAGGGCACCGTTGGTGTTTTCTTGACACAGGGACAAGCCTCAATTTGCAATAGAGTGCGAGGCTCGTACACCTTCTCCCCTCACACAGATCTTGCTACCAGCCATCGCTACGCTGTTGAGTGTTTTTTTTGTTTTACATTTTGAGGGCCGCTCACAGTCAAAAGGTGGCCACTATTCAAAGGCCTTAAGGGGCCTATCCAACAGCCATAGCAGTCGAACATGGAACACTTGCAAGGTGCCGACATGGAACACATGTAGGGTGCATGGTGTCAACGACCATCAGAATTCGCATTCAACACTTTTACAGTAGCATGCATAAATTCTTCACAGCAGCTAGGCTTGATGCCATTGAAACCCATGAAACATCAATCCAAGGGAGAAAGGCATCAAAAGAGACTATGAAGGGCAATAAATTTTTGGCAAGTGTGTCACATGCAAGGCATGCCGCAAATTGTAGAAACACATTTGCAATTGCAAACCTTTCATGCATATGATGTATGTAGCCGTTATCAATTTAATGACTGCTTCTGATAGATATGATGATATAGACGTTTTCGATGGTTGATAGGTACAATAAACTTGAAGGTGATGTTTTTTATTCATTTCAATTTTGTAGAAGTTTCTGCATTTGGCAACACAAGCTTCGAGACCATTGGTTATGGTGGACGGGGAGCTTGCTCCAAGAGATGTTTATCAAGGACAAAAATTAAGGTGTAAGTATGACCAACACTAAGTGCAAACAATGTTGTTTAACAGTGCATGCATGTAGAGGCAAGGGGTGTGGCTTCAACGTTAACCCTATGCGTGTATGGTCAAAGTACTTGGCAAGGCTGATCATTAACTGCAAGTCCAAGAAGCTATCAAGCAAGTTTCTTGGGTTTTCCTTGTAGGCCACTTGTATGCCATTAAAGCAATCAGACAACGACAGGATCCACCTATAGTTGGCAAGAGTGATCCGATGAGTTTTTCAAGACATTAGTGGAGCAAGGCTTTGTCTACATAATCAAGTCAGGCAGGTCGACTTTCTCTTGTTATACCATTGTAAATTGGCAAGAATATGTGTTAGCTATGAGCATCATACAGTGCACGCATACTTATGTGGAGAATGGATTTCCTTACCACATTTGGCATAGCGGTTTCCAACGTTTGGAATATGCTAATAGCATACGAGCTTGGGAAAACTTGCCACGTTGTCTGTAGGTTTTTTAACTCACATGAGAGCTTGTATATGATACATATGCTACCTCACTCATGGAGTACATATGGCTATGAGCCGGATTCGAGCAAACTACCATAAACCTCATCAAGTGGGCCACAAGGTTAGTACATTTAAAGTTATGTTTGTTCTTATCTATGTTTTACTTTTCATTTTGGAAAATCTCTCTCTATTGTGCAAAGCAAAGTGCTTGGGCAGACTCCATAAGAAGCCGTTGTACAAAGCAAAGTGCTTTGACGGACTTTATGTGAAGCTTCATATGCACTGTGGTGTATCATGCCTGTGTAATCGTGGAAGGCACGTATACCAAAGGCTTACATGGTCGAGACTGTCATTGAAGCAAGGGATTATTCTTCTATTTTTTTCTTGGTATGCATGGCATACTAGTATGGTGGCCGTACAACACCCATTACTGCATACGCTTCCTCTATAGCACTACCTTCTCTGTCAAGGACGAGCTCAATTATTGATGTTTTCAAACATTTTGTTTTTAGGTTTATTCATAGGCAACATGCCATACGTTTGCACCATGATACAATCATGATCACATACAAGGTAAGTGGGTCACGATGTGACTTTTGGTACCTCTCTATACTAGGGTGTGGTACACTTACACAGTTGTACGCTTATAGGATAAGCTAACCCTCTTTCTACGAGGGCGTGTAGTTGTATGCTTATAGGATAAGCTAAGACACAGACGTGGCCTGCACGGGATAATATGAAAGGGACATACAACACATTTGACTAAGGGTTTTTCCTCAACTGAGCACTCTCTCTCGCTCTCTTTCCAACTTCTATGCGGGAAAGGTAAAACTAGGCATTGTTTTATTTTATTGAAATCTTTCTATGTCCATATAGTAACATGAAGGGCTACGAGTCAATAGGAAGGGATAAGTGCCATCTATTGCCACCTATTTTGGAACGGCTTAGAGACATCAATTTGTAATCCATCTGTGATTGCTTTCAAGGTCAAACAATTCTATTCAATTGAGTACCCCTTATTTCTAATGGACAAGCAAGAGTCTTGCCACCATTAGCGATTTTTTTGGGTGTTATTTTAGCACTACACACTTTGAGTTTGAAAATCAAGTTGAGTTTTTGAACGTCTTAAACTCGTAAGGGCTTATCTCTACGAAGGTGTATAGATGGTGCCAACATTTTAGATAGCAGGGTTGTTCACAAGAACCCAAGATTATGGATATTTGGGTCCGGAAAAGATATAGTTATAAAGACGATTCCAACTTTAGTGGATCTCGTATCTTATCTCTAGCACGAGTGTCTATATGAGTCCAGTTTTGGGGTAAGACCCAGTTCGTAATTACTAAATCACTTATTAACTGTCATTAGGAGATTTCGGAGGTCATATGGAGGGCCTTCTAAGAAATTCTATTTCTCTCTCTAGAAAATGTCCTTAAAATATACTTGCACTTGTTGCGTACGTCTAAAAGGACAACTGAACACTTTGAAAAGTGAACGGTCACTTTTTCATTCAATGCGTGTGTTGTTTTCATGAAGTACACGACGCTCATTCAATATAGTTTTCGTCATCTTTGGAATTACAAAAATGACAAAATTATCAGTTGGTGTTAGAATTTAAAGTTTTTGATACCGCCAATGCGTCCAAAATGGCCAAAAACTTAAAAAACGTTTATTTACTTGCCTCAATCTGACAGCTAGAGAGAGAGAAATTGTCAAAATATCCCTAAAAAGGAGATTTTGCCTCACGACGCGCGGGGACCATCTGGAAAATTCCAAATGGCCCTCTATGCGTCGTGAGGCAAATAATAAAAAAGTTGGATCACGGCGCGTAGAGAGTCATCTACAATTCTCCAGACGGTCCCTCGCACGCCATGATCCAAAAATCCCCTTTTTAGGATTTTTTTGGCGATTTCTCTCTCCGAGTGTCAGATTGAGGCAAGTAGATAGGCATTTTTTAGGTTTTTGGATGTTTTGGACGCATTAACAGTGTCAAAAGCTTCAAATTCCAACATCAATTGATAATTTTGCGAATCTTTTTAAATTTCAATGATGAGGAAAGCCATATCAAATGAGCGTCACCTACCTCATGAAAAAGACATTCGCATTGAATGAAAAGGCGCACGTTTTCAAGGACCACTAACACCTTTTTTATATTTTTCTTAATATCAATCTATTTTTCTACGTAACCGGAGCGCTTTTTCCTCTCTCTTCTAAAAGGCCCTCCAAAAGACCTCCGAAATCTCCTAATGGATGGTCAATTCTTCACACTTGCACTTTCAAGGAAGAAGTCCATACGCTTCCAAGGGCTTGTGGATAATTTCAACTTCCAAAGTTGAATTAAGATACTATCGGCTACTAGTTAAACAGTTTTCTTGCAAATTTTAACCAAGGGTTTGACAATGCTTATTTTACCCAAGGAGTCTGGTTTGCAAAGGCAACACCCAAGGTTAAATGTGCAATACTACTTGCATTTCACTAATTTTCAACTAGTGTTCCTAGGCCTTTGGCGGCGGGAAATTTGGGTAGGTGATTTTCACTCTGGATAAGTGGACACTGTTTAACCTATGGGTACGCATCTATTTTGGTTTTGTTTTTTTACTTAGGATGCATACACTATGTTTGCTCTCCCAAGAAATGACTAGGTCATGTAAGAGCCAAGCATTTTGGGTTGTGGTGTCCAAAATCAGTTTCTACATTATGCAGCTATAGACCCACTTGTAGGGTTTATTTGGTACATGTTGTCAGATGGGATGTAACATGGTCTAAAAACTCACAGAGTTTGGTTTATCCAGTGTGGAGCAAGGCTAATGAGGGTCCCTCTTACTCTCGTCGTAGAGCGTTTGCAGTTACCTCCACGCACAAGTACATCTTGTACTTCAAGGATGTTCTTTTTTTATACATCCTTACATGAGGCATATTCCACATGTGGAGAATATGAGTCTCTGGGACTGACACTGGCGCCCACTATTTCAAGTGTGTGTCACAACAAATTCCTTAGGTTTTGGTTGCCAAAAATTATCGGATAGTTAGAATGACTTGTTAAGGTACAAGTGCTTTTAAACAACATTACAGATGGTTGTTTATATATATAGCAAGGCTATGAGTTGTTAATGACAAAGTTTCATTGTTTGTCCCTAGAAGTGCTAATGTTTCACCTTCTATTATGGTTCAGACGTTTCAACAAGTCTTCCAAATGATTGCAACATAAAATATTTAGTTTCTTTTCAGAACTATTTACATTCCTCTTTAATGTGTGCTAGGAGCATCACATTCGCCATAAGTAATGGAAAAGCTGATAATGGATATACATGTTCAGATCTATTTTTGCTAAATACATGCACACTAGGTGTTATGGGTCCTATGTGTTTAGCAATGGATAATTTGGAGTGGCATGCATATTTACACATTAGTGCTATGAAGCATTTTGCACTCTATGTGTAGTATCTCTATGAGATTACTTTAAGTCTACTAATCACCAATAGAGGTCATGGCTCGGTTTGGATGCTTGTGGATCTTTCAAGTTGACCAAGATGGTTATTAAAGGCATTGTTGTTTGCTCAAAAATGTTGTATGATGTTGTGATCCCCGTTTACCAATCATCTAGGACAACTGTAAACTGTAGAGAAAAACACATCTCAATACTACATGAATCCAAAGAGGATAGGCAAATTACAAGTTACAAGTGTACTCTTGTGCTGAAGAATATAAAAAATGAATACGTTAGCACCAAGAAATTCAATCAGCAAGATTGTATCACTCTAGTTGGCGTTGCTTACAATAAGGTAAAGCATGCTTGTGACTCAGTTTAGTGAGGTTCTCAACCTTGAACACTAGTTATGGTGGGGTTGTTTACTGATGAAATTTGAGAACAAGTCAAGGACTTAAACCTGGATGATGAGTTCTGTCAGTAAGTAACTTCATGGAAAGTGAAAAGAGGTACTCTTTTGGGTACATCTTTGTTGTGATAACTCGTTTAGCATGCTTATTGGAGTCTACACACTATGATTGGATATGAACCGATAACATAAGATGGTTGCAAATGGACGACAATGTCGAAAATCAAGATGTTACTCTTGGTTTCATTGAACCTTGTACTGAACTGTATTCCGATCAAGCAAACAGTTGGATCCATGAAGGATGCCACTGTGGAAAACATTAGTGTATCATCACTCTTGTTTTCGAGAATGAAAACTCTTCTCCATGGGGGAAGTAATGTCAGGCCAAGGGACACCCTGGAGGTCAAGGACCGGGCCAAGGACTGATTGCTAATGGAGATGGGATCCTAGGGGCGAGGTCTATAAAGGGAGGTTGGGCGGAGGATCAAGGCAAGGTAGTCCCAGGGCTTCACAGAAACTCATTAGGTCTTTGGGAGTCAAAATAGTCTCAAAGCATATGCCTAGCTTTACTACCACCCATACATATTTTATTAGGACGATCCTTGTACTTCTAAACTCCTTCTTGGCCTTTAATAACTCTACTGCACCCCCATGTAGGCCAACACTTGATAGAATAGATTTGAGTTCTTTGATACACTCTTTCCTTCTTTTTGCCGGCTCCATATTCCAAGAATAGTTAATATGGAGCATAAGCAACTTGTCAAGAATTCGTCGACGGGGATGAAGAGTACATACATCCACATTTATCAGAGCAATCGATAGGATAGGATCCCAATTTGGATCGTCCACGTATCAATTAGGGGGGAACACTCTGGTTACAACTGAGGATACCTTGAAACCATTGTTGTAGTGCTTTACCCACTGTTTGGGTAGTGGGTACACCTTTCGCAAAGTTAAATGTAGCTTTTTCACCCTTACCCTTATGGCCCTTTTGTTGGGATTAAAGCCCAAGTGGCCTCTTATATGGATATGGCCGGCCGCTCGCCTAACTCACTTATCACTAACTCTTTGTATATACTCACATATAGTTTTGTGCATAATAAGGTTTTGGGAGATAACCTTTCAAACAGAAATTCCCTGCGTACTGTGTACTGTGTAAGATGCAAGAGGTGATCCCTCAGAAGGTTGAAAAGCGTTGTGAGCGGGATGAAAACACACACAGCGCCTCTATAACGACCCGACACACACTCTTGGGAAGATACACACACACACACTATGGGGCACCACGCGGCTTACACAACACACCTGGCCGAGACAGGGAACACACCTCTGGAGTGAGAGGAGAGAGACTATCCACTTGCCCACTCCACACAGACACACACACACACACACACACACACACCCAAAAAACTCGGCTCAAAAGAGGAGAATTTCTGATGTTTAGATACAATTGAGCTTGGGCCAACACCAATGGGGCAAACAGCTCACACAATATTATGGGTAAAAGATACTAGATACAATCACAAAATGAAGCAGAAACTTCGCTCATAGGAGAAACTTACACAACCAAAACAGCAGAAAAAGAGGGAGGAATTTGGCAAAATGGACAGCGCCACCGCGTCCGGAACAGCCCAAAACCCCAGTCTACAATGTCAAAGTGCTCAAATCCGACCTCGGATGAGCAGTTTACGGCCAAAACAGGCTCCAAAATGAGCAAAAACACAGTTGCGGCTGTTCCTCCTCTCTTCTCCACGTTTTTTCTTGTCTTCTCTTTGTTTTTTTAGTTCCCACACTTAGCTTTATTACTTGGGCACCCTTGGCCTTTTAGATGACCTCAAACGGACCCCGAACAGGCCAAAAACTGACCTCGCAGTGCATAGTTGTCACCTTTTTTGCATCATCCGCACACCTGGCACTCATTTATTTTCAATAATGCGTCTCGCAACCACGTGAAGTGGCCCCAGAAAGTGGTCCTAATGATGACCTTTCTGCATAACTCTCACAAGAAAACACCACTTTGTGTCCGTATTCATCCACGTGCAAATATTGACCCCGTTCGCCCTCCTGACGCCACTAGATGCCATCTGACGCACCTGCTTACCTCATGTCGTCGGCCCGTGGATAGCTTCCTCGAGAAGTTTTATGCGCTATAAACTCCTCATTATTGTAGAAAAAACATATTGGTACTGGTGATAGTGAAAATCGATGCACTATGTACATGTTGTCCTACCTGTACACATGTGGGCCCCACGTAACCACCTGACTATGGAAATTGGGCAATCCTTTATTCGATACACCATGCATGTGTATGTACATATGCACAATCCCTTGCTCCAAAAAACTCCTGACATAATTTTTCCCTCCCCTAGCCTGCTAGATCATTCATGATCAGCAGCAGCAAAGAGAGATATGAGACTCGCCGCATCACAGGTCTCCTCATCCCTAACCAACACTGCTTTATCCACAGACAGCTCATCTTGCTCCACCATCATCAATCTAGCATGATACAATTTAAGACGCAATCCATTTACCCTCGACTTATGTAGAACACCATCCAGATTAGCCAGCTGATATGTGCCATTTGGAAAACACTCCACCACCTTGAAAGGGCCTTCCCACTTGATTTGAAACTTCTTTTGGAAGGTGTTGTCTAGCTTACTGTTGTAGCGCAAAACCAAGTCATGTTTCTTGATACCCTTACTTTTGACCTTTTCATTTATCTTTGCCAAAGACTTATCCTGCATCTGCCCATAATGCTCCAATGCGCTCATCCTATCCAACTGGACCTCTTGTAACTGCAAGAGCCTCTCTTTGAATGCATCACTAGGCGGCCCAAGCAACTTCTCTAACATCTTGACCGCAGGCAACTCTACCTCCACAGGCAATAGTGCTTCCTTTCCATACACCAAATGAAATGGAGTAAACCTTGTACCTATCTTCACCGAAGTACGGTAAGCCCATAATGCACTAGGCAATTCCAAATCCCAATTCTTTCCTTGGTGCTCTGTCACTTTAGAAAGAATTTGTACCAACTCACCATTGAATCTTTCATTTAAGCCATTACACTGCGGGTAATAAGGAGTGGTATGCTGGTGCCTAATCTTCATCTTTGTGCACAAGAAGTCTAGCAGTTTAGCTCTAAATCCTGGCCCCTTATCTGAAAGTAGCTCTAATGGCACCCCAAACTTGCCACATATTTCATCATACACAAATTTTGCCACATCCTTTGCAGTGATCTGTTTTACTACTATAGCCTCTACCCATCTAGAGAGATAGTCCACTGTCGTCAAGATATAGCTTTTGCCCCTGCTTGTGATAGGTAACGGGCCTATTGCATCAATCCCCCACTTTTCAAACACATCAAACGCCATAATGGTTTTTCGTAGCTCTGGCTTCAACACTCTCTTCCCAAATGCTTGACACCTATTGCAAGACCTACACCAATGGTGAACATCCTTGTGAAAACTAGGCCATACATACCCCTCTTGCAAAATCTTATGCAAGGTGATCTTTAGAGAAAAATGGCCACCACATGCGCCTTCATGATTCTCTTCCAACACTCTGTAAAGCTCCTCCCGCCAAGGTACATGTCTCAACACGAGATCAGCCCCTTTCATGTATAAGACATCACCAATCAATTTGTACTTGTATGCTCTACGCACAAAGCCATACTTCTTAGACTTCTGAATCTCCTTTGAAATGATTCCTGTTAGCAAAAACTCCTCTTCTTGAGCCAAACTTTCCCGGCCATGATAAAGAGGTAAAGTGGTCCTCAACACAAATAGCTACCCAATCATGCCTTAAGCTGCTTCATGTGCCTCTCCATTTAGAGCACGTTCAATGTGTTTGATGCTCCATGCTTCAAACTTTTTTAACAGGCCTTTAATTCTGAAGCACATTTCCTTCAATGAGGTGTTCTTGCTCTTCCACACACCCAACACTTGCTTCACCACTAACAAGGCATCACCTTTTATGCTCAACCTTCGAACCCCATGCTTCAATTAAATGTGTAATCCGGCTTCCAGAGTAGCATATTCAGCCTCATTGTTACTATGAGCATCCAATTTGAACCCTCTCTTGCATACTAGCTTCCCCTCTGGATCATAAAGTGCGATACCCCCTGAAGCTGCATCGTGGCTCTTTCTGTATGAACCATCAAAGAACAACACATGTGCATTGCTGATCTGTGGCACTTCTTCAACTACCTTTCTCACCACCTCTTCCTTAACAATAAGGGGATTCTCCTTGTAGGTCAACAAATCAGCTAGGGTAGCCCTTGTACTATCTTCCACTAGAAAAGAGAACTCAAACTCTTGCAGCTCAATTACCCATTTCTTCACCACATTTGACATGTTAGTACCATTAATTAACTGTGGCAAAAAGGCATAACTCGTCAAGAAAACAAAAGGCCGTGGTAGCAAGTAATGACGAAATCGTCGACAAGCAAATATTACACTGGCCATCACTAGCTCTACTTCCGAGAACTTTCTCTCCGCTACCAACTTCACTCGGCTTGCACAATACACTGGCCTCATATAATGACTGACCTTCCCCTTTTGCAATAGCATGGCTCCAATGGCATCATCCCCTACTGAGGGATTTACATAAAAAACTTTCTCCCAATCAGGAGCCTGCATGGCTGACAAACCCCCTAACACCTCTTGAAACACTTCTTCCCACTTGTCATCCCATTGCAATGGATCATGCTTTGCCACTTGTTGTAATGGATAAAGAATCTGAGAAGACAATGGAATAAACCTTGCCATGTACTTCACTTTGTGTATAAAGGTTGCCAATTGCTTCGTACTCGTAGGTGATGGAAGAAGAATAATAGACTTAACCTTGTCTGGATCAGCCTCAATGCCATTTTCTGACACCATGTGGCCCAATAAATTCACCCTTGCCTGTGCTAGATGACATTTCTTTGGATTTAGTTGTCCTCCACATTCATCATATCGAGCCAATACCATCTGCAGCTTCTCATGGTGTTCAGCCCTACTGCTATAAACACAGAAGTCATCCATAAAAGCTTTCACACAACTACCAATGAATGGTTCCAACACCCAATTTGCTCTCTCTTGATAGAAGTAAGGTCCATTTGACAACCCAAATGGCAATACTGTGTAGCAATAGCAGCCCCATGGCGTAATAAAAGTTGTCTTTGTGCGGTCTTTAAGAGCAATCTTCAATTGAAAATAGCTTGAAAAACCATCACACACACTGTACCTCTCATAACCTGCCACTGAATCCAACATTTGATCAATGAATGGAAGAGGATATGGGTTCTTCTTAGTGGCTGCGTTTAAGGGTTTAAAATCTACACAAATTCTCCACTTCCGATCCTTCTTTGGACTGACTACAACTGGACTCACCCATTCTGTGGTCTCCACAGGGACTATGAACCCTGCCTTCAATAACTTGTCCACCTCTTCTCGCAAGGCTTCCATTTGCTCTTGACCCATCCTTCTTAGCCTTTGCTGCACTGGCTTAGCACCTTCTTTCAGCTCTATATGCATCTCTTCACCCTTGAACCCTCTGATCTCTTCATATGAAGTAATGAACAAATCAGAAAAACTAGCCAGCATGTGCAAATATATATCCTTCTCCATAGCTGAGAGGTCTCCACTGATCATTTGTGTCATCAATTCCTGCTTCTTTGACAACTCAACCTTGGTTTTCATCATCCCTTCAATCACTTCATAAGGCCCTTCACTTTCATCTTCAACCTCATTCGCAAATGCAACTAAACCAAACTCCTAGATTTCTTTGTCCATCAAAAGAAATGCAACATCAGCATCCTCATCACTGCTCGTAGTGCTATCACTGTCCTCATCTGTCACCGTGGAAGAGTCTTCATCACTACACTCTTCCTCATCTTCATAAAGCTCCTCTAATCGTTTCCTTGTGTCCATATTATAAAGCTTCTTGGTACCTGTCTTTCCGTAGAGGCTAATCGTACCATGTCGCCAATCTTGAACTGCTCCCACTCCACGTAACCATGGTCTGCCCAGTATAATAGGATATGCTCCCAACCCTGCTGGCATCACATGAAAATCAACCACTACATTTGCATCATATGCCTCCACTTCTAAGCTCTTTACAACACCCAAGCATTTTACTTTTTGATGGTTTGCCAATCTGATCCGAAAACCTGACACCCCAGCCACTTGAGACCCATCTTCTCAACGCATGAGTGTGTTATGACGCATATTTGGGCTCCGCCATCCACATAACCTTGTCCCAAATTTTTCCTTTTATGCCACACATCTACTATTGGACAAATGTTTGGTAGCTCATCCATTGCCAACACCTTTATTGAACCTCTCTTTGGCTCTTTCTCCATTGGGTTAACCATCCTCTTCCATTGTCGCTTTAGCTTAGGCACCATCTCTATAAGCTGCCCAAAAGTAACATCTACCTTCCTGCTCATCAGATCCTCCTTCAAGTCATAGCTTAATTGCCCATCCCCTAGTGGAAAATCTGAAACATGAAACTTTCGACGAGCTCTCCTTTTCCTCTTGGCCTTGACATCCTCGCCTTCATGGCTCTTTCCTTTCTTCTTACTAGGACCTGGGGCACTTGTTCCTTCCTTATCCTCTGTGGTCCTCTTCCCAATAGGCATCACTAATGTATCCTCTAGCTTTGATGCCTTCTCCAAAGTGACAACACTTAGCACTTTTGTCTTTCCCTTTTCCTCCTGGGTCAGTCCACTGGTTCCTTCGTCTCCCTTAATTTCGATGCCATAATCATTTGACCTAGTTAGCACCTGTCTTGGCAATGGATACATGTCTCCCCCCATCCTTGGTGGCTTATCACATTGCGGGCTGATGTGACCCAACTCTCCACAATTATAACATGCGGGCGTCTGCCTCCAAAACCTACCATTGCTTTGTCCAACACCATTCCTAGGCCTTTCTTCACCTCCTGGCTGATTTGCAAACCTCCCTCGACCTCGATTATTTCCCACTTGACCTAGCATGTTTAGGCTGAGATTCTTCATCAAATCTACCATTTGCCTCATGTCTTGCCTTAGCCCATCATCTTGCACCGATGTAGTGACCACTGCTGGCATAACCTGAGTAGTAACAGGAACCACTGGTTCATGATGAACCCTGACATGCAACCTTGTAAAGACTCTATAGGATGAAATTCAGACCTCATGGGCAAAGACTCCACCCCTAACTGGCTCATTTTCCTCAACTTCCACTCTTCGTTCCTTGCTACCTCTAGTGCATCTTCATATGTCCTAGGCTTCTTTAGCTCCACTCTCCAACGTATATTCTCCCAAAGACCAGCCAAGAACCTGTTCTTCTTCATCATGTCAGGCGGGGGTACCTGTGGTGCTAAGGCCTTGCACATTCGCGCGCTCCCATGCCAATGAAAAATTACGTATGTACGCATCTACTGGCTCACCTTCCTTTTGCACCAAAGCCTGTACTTCTTGCCACACTTTGTTAGGATCTTCTATCTTCAGAAACTCGACTTCCAACCCATGTCGTAGATTGTCCCAACTCAACCTTACAGGTGGATCAGCCACATGCAACTCCTCTTCAAATCTTAAACCAAATTGCATCACTCTTCAAAAAAATTTGGAGGCAAATCTAATTTGCAATGAATCTGGTTCTAATCAGGCCAACCTCCATCTTTTCCAAAAATCACATCTTCACACTTCTTCCATGAAACTCCGGATAAGAGAAAGCCATGGCTACCCAAATTACGATGCTTTGAGAACCCCTTCGAACACACGTGCAAGAACCCAAAACTTTTCACTACCCAATCCCCTGAAACTTCAATGGAGCTCAGCTTTAGATAAGGACAAAAACATGCACATCAAATGAGTTTTCATAGTTAATCCTCGGAATGACAACAGGCAAAGGACATTCCAGGATCTCTCTCAATCTTCTTGGCCCAAACATAAAGACTATGCGCTGCTGGAAAAAGATCTTCCTGGACACATGAACATTAATCTGGATTCTTTGAGTTAAATGAAAAGGAGTGAACTGAGGGCCATTTTGATCATCCATTAAAGCCAACCATGAAGCTCCCAAGAAAGCACACCTGTCTTATCCTCTGATTTTGCCAAAATTTCAGCAGCATAACAACATAAATGGCTCAAAAGACCAAAAAACCAGGCATCATAACTTGGAAAAATTTTGACAGAGTTTCCCCAAAAATAGAGCAGTAGGAACCCAAAATATAGACTGTATATGTATGCATAAACTGTCAACAATAGAACCCGAGCATCAAGAAGGACTCACTAGTACATAGCCTATGGCGAGGTCACAAAAAAGGGTGCTCCAGCTACCTGTATCACCGAAAGGATCTCTACATTTGAGAATCCCCCAGCTCAATAAAAACCTCACGCTATCGACCCTCACACGAAAGCTAATGCAAATCGCGTATAGTCAAGTCTCAGAAATGACTATCTTCCAGACCAAGTCTCAGAAATGGCTGGGACTGCCAAATACAACCAAGTATGGCTCCACAAATGCGTACAATGGAATTTTCCACAAGTAACGTACAATCCAGCAGACAATGCGCTCAAATAGGCGCCAAGTGATGCATACCCAAAACAACTGCAAGTGACACCACTGCTAGTATATCACTGTATTCCAGATATCTGTACCTGTGTGAATCACCTGTACCTGTACCTGTACCTGTCCCTGTAACCTGTAACCTGTAACCTGTAACCTGTAACCTGTAACCTGTAATCTACAACCTGTAATCCCGAATCTCGAAGCTTGAAGCTCGAAGCAGAAGGTACTCGAAGAAGATCCTCTTTTGGGGACGCCAAAAGAATGTGAGCGGGATGAAAACACACACAGCGCCTCTATAACGACCCGACACACACTCTTGGGAAGATACACACACACACACACACTATGGGGCACCACTCGGCTTACACAACACACCTGGCTGAGATAGGGAACACACCTCTGGAGTGAGAGGAGAGAGACTATCCACTTGCCCACTCCACACACACACACACACACCCAAAAAACGTAGCTCAAAAGAGGATAATTTCTAATGTTTAGATACAATTGAGCTTGGGCCAACACCAATGGGGCAAACAGCTCACACAATATGGGTAAAAGATACCAGATACAATCACAAACTGGAGCAGAAACTTCGCTCATAGGAGAAACTTACACAGCCAAAACAGCAGAAAAAGAGGGAGGAATTTGGCAAAATGGACAGCGCCACCGCGTCCGGAACAGCCCAAAACCCCAGTCTACAATGTCAAAGTGCTCAAATCCGACCTCGGATGAGCAGTTTACGGCCAAAACAGGCTCCAAAATGAGCAAAAACACAGTTGCGGCTGTTCCTCCTCTCTTCTCCACGTTTTTTCTGGTCTTCTCTTTGTTTTTTTAGTTCCCACACTTAGCTTTATTACTTGGGCACCCTTGGCCTTTTAGATGACCTCAAACGGACCTCGAACAGGCCAAAAACTGACCTCGCAGTGCATAGTTGTCACCTTTTTTACATCATCCGCACACCTGGCACTCATTTATTTTCAATAATGCATCTCGCAACCATGTGAAGTGGCCCCAAAAAGTGGTCCTAATGATGACCTTTCTGCATAACTCTCACAAGAAAACACCACTTTGTGTCCGTATTCATCCACGTGCAAATATTGACCCCGTTCGCCCTCCTGACGCCACTAGATGCCATCTGACGCACCTGCTTACCTCATGTCGTCGGCCCGCGGATAGCTTCCTCGAGAATTTTTACGTGCTATAAACTCCTCATTATTGTAGAAAAAACATACTGGTACTGGTGATAGTGAAAATCGATGCACTATGTACATGTTGTCCTACCTGTACACATGTGGGCCCCACGTAACCACCTGGCTATGGAAATTGGGCAATTCTTTATTCGATGCACCATGCATGTGTATGTACATATGCACAATCCCTTGCTCCAAAAGACTCCTGACAACGTGTGGCATCCACACTACGCAAACGACAACGACAAGAAGATATCACCCTCAATGTTCACATTGGTGGGCTCCCAAGTGACTAGAAAGGTGAAAGGGGACCTCAATTTTCATGAGTCCCTGGCCCGCATTCAAACAACACTCCCATGGTACAATGGGATCTAGAAACAATTACCTCTCTTACACTAGAACATCGCACCAACCATGCAATCCTCACTTTCAAGACCAAGGCGGACCGAATCAAACTCCTTTAGCAATCAAGGCTTCTCAAGGACACTAAATGTGGTTTGCAAAGGACCTTACGTCCACTCAGCTCAAACAAAATAAAGAAGAAGTGAAAATGATGCAAGAAGCATGCAAAACAAGGAAATGGGCAGTCTATTAAGGAGGTAAAGCTATTATCCAGTAGTTTCAAACTTCCAAAATGGCTCCCTCCTCAGCTCCTCTTTCATAGGTTCTGTTCATCTTATCTCTCCCTTTCTTTTAACCCCTCGTTGGACCCTTAGTCCTTAACTGAGATGTGTCTCAAAGCCCCTTTGCTTGGAAAGGCCTTTTGTGATGTTTTGTTTTTGGTCCCATAGGTCATATATGACCTCCATGGATGATAATTCAACCCCCCTCCCCCCCTACACTTGATATTGGTGCATCTCTCTCTCTCTCTCTCTCTCTCTCTCTCTCTCTCTCTCTCTCTCTCTCTCTCTCTCTCTCTCTCTCTCTCTCTCTCTCTCTCTCTCTCTCTCTCTCCCCCCCACAGGCACAACGCACTCTTCAAAAAAGACCCTCGTTGGCCCTTCCAAAAGACCCTAAAACCTCTTATAGAGGTGCCTTTTTTTTTCATTTTGTGTTTTACTAGTCCATTTGTCCACTCGACTCAGCAATTTTTGAAGGATGTGCCTCTTAGTGCACCATGCATCACACATGAGTCTTCGACATTGTACCAAATGGCACCCGATGCTAATGCCCCCAACTTGGGGCTTTCCCTTGTGTGAACACCAGCAAGCAAGGTGCCACCAAACCACCATCGAGCACCCAACACCAACCATGGTCAACTACGTAGCACTTACACATGTTCGTATACTGCACATGAGAGGGGGATGTGAGGGATTTCCATAGACTCTCTCTCTCTCTCTCTCTCTCTCTCTCTCTCTCTCTCTCTCTCTCTCTATCCCCCCCCCCCCCTTCTCTTGGTTAGCAATGACAATGCATCGTTGTATTATTTAAATATTGAACCCATGGATCCATGCTTCCCATGTGGTGTTATCCTTAATTCCACGTGGTGGCTTTTGAGGAGATCTCCTCCATGAACTTAAAAGAAAATCCCATCTACTCATAAAAAATATTCTCTTGTGTGCCTCTTTGACCTTCCCCAATTTCTTGATGAGTCATCCGATGGAGCGCTAGTGAAATTCCACTAGACAGTTTGGTTAGTGGCTTTAATTCCCATCATTTGCTCCATAGTCTTACCTTTTTTTGTCCTAAAATGATTGGCCCCAACTTTGCAAAAAAACGTCTGCTCCTATCTCCCTTGCAATTGCTCCGAACTTCATTTGGGTGTATCTTGGTGCCAACAATCTTGATTGATGATTTGTCACTTCCTCCCAATCTGAAATGCTACATACAACCCTTAAAAACCTTAGAAAGCCCAAAAAGACTCCTCATGGCACATCGACCTGGCTCCCTACAGAACTTCATCGGCTCATAACTTGGCCAGCTGGCCTCCAATTGGTGATCTGAAAGGACCAGCAGGCACCATAAGAAAGCACTTCAAATCTACTAGCACACCCTAGCTCTAATTATCTATTTTCACTTGCCCAATTTGAAAAGGATCTGCAAAGCATGCAACCTTGAAATTGGAATATCTTGCACTCCATAGCTACATTCGAGGAGTTGTCTAGACTAGTAAATTGTTGACTGGCTATGAATTGTCACATAGATAGAACTTACAAGCTCTTCTTTAGAGGCAAGCTATTAAAGATTTTTTCAGATACATCATTTGACATATCATGTAGATTAGGCTCACCTTCCCTCAGGCACATTGGAAATCTGATGCATTGCACTAGGTGGGAGTAGATAAGAGCAGTGGCCTTGTTGTTTAAAAGGACCAAGATATTATCTCTTACCCATTTACCTTTTGTAAAATTGTTCCACAAGAACAAATGAATTTTTCTTAATATGGTTGTGCCATTCATGCCTTTTGGAGTTTATGGTCAAGTGCTCTACCTTAGTGCATTTGAGGATGTAGAAGTCTACACGTGACTCCTTTGTAGTCACTTTAAAGATTATGCTTACCTTCCCTCAAGCACATTGGAAATCGATGCATTGCACCAAGTGGGTGTAGATAAGAGCAATGGCATGTTGTTTGAAAGGACATAGGTATCATCTCTTGCCCATTTACCTTGTTGTAAAATAGTCCCTCAAGGACAAATAAATTTTTCTTAATACGGTTGTGCCATTCATCCCTTTTGGGTTTTATGGTCAAGTGATTTTCCTTAGCGAATTTGAGAATGTAGAAGTCTACACTTGAATCTTTTGTATTCACATTATAGATTTGTCCAACCATCAAGGCATCGCTCAAGTCATCATGGTGGCCAATGTATATGGGGGTACATTCACCCTCATTCTTGCTCAATGCTTGTCCATCGCTTTTATCCCTAACCATGGGTTGTATTTGCAAGTACTCCTCCCATCCACGTGGTCTTTGTTTGCACATCTCCTCCATTGAACTTTGATGAACACATAGTAAAAGCAAGATAATAGTATGTGCCTTAGCTATGCATGTTTGTTTGACTGTAGCCATTGACACAATGAAAGGATAGAGACCCTCAATCCCACTTAGTGTCTTTGTCAACATCACCAAGCTTGGCCACCTAGAATAAACAATCAAATTTCTTGCATGTTTGTGGACATTGTTTCCTAGGCATTGCATTGAGGAATGTAACAATTCTTGAATGGGGTCTAGGAGGGCCTCTTTATTTGGTAGTTTAAGGAAGTCAAACCTTTAGTATAAAGAAAGTTATCAAAGGAGAGCTTTAAACAATTGAAGCACTTGAAAGCATTGAGAAGCACTCGCAAGCACATGCCAACACTGAAAAGACTATCTTCAACAACACGTTGAACTCACTTTGAAGCACTTGGAGTCTTTCATGAGCTCTTTAAATCACTTTGAAGTATTTGGAAGCACTTGGAAGCACTCAAAAGCATCAAAGGACACTAGGAAGCACTAAAAAGAGTTCAATAGCACATGGAAGCACAAGACATCACTCAAATGACTTTAAGTTTTTCATGAGCTCTTCAAAGCACCTTGAAGTATTTGGAAGCACTCAAAAGCACTAAAAAGACCTTGGAAGCACTTAGGAACAAGCACTTGAAAAAAATCAAAAGTATTCAGAATAACTTCCAAGTACTTGAAGCCTTTGGAACATTTTAACTAAGACTCAATGAGAATCACTTAACAAAACATGGAGGTGCTCAAAAGCACTTAGAATAAAAATTGAAGAACGTTGGTGCAGGCAAAGATGTCCAAGGCTAGAAGTGGACACATGCATGATTATGTATATTTATAGGTGCAAGCCATGATGCTAGAGCATGTATGAGGGTTCATGTTAGCTAAGGGTATCTAAAAGTGTATGTTTATGGTGGTTTTATAGACCAAGGGCCCTCTATATGAATCTTAATAGTATGGTTTCTCAAGATGTCCCAAGAGTTGGAAATATATAGAAAGATGTGGTGTTCAAGGTGTTCTCCAAACTAGTCTAGAAAACTCCTCAAATATAGCTATGGAATGCAGGATGTTCCAAGTTGAAGGTTGCATGCTTTGCGGATCCTTGTTCGATTGGGCAAGTGTAGATAGATAGTTAGATATAGGGTATGTTAGTAGATTTAAAGAGCTCGCATTATGGTGCATGCCGGTCCTTTAGATCACCAATTGGACACCAGATGACCAAGTTATCAGCCGATAAATTTTTGTAGGGGGGTAGCTCTTAGATGATTTGACCACCTAGGTCTTCCATGAGGAGTGTTTTTGGGCTTTCCAAGGTTCTTCAAGGTTTTATTTAGCATGTCAAATTGGGAGGAAGTGACATCTCATCAATCGGGATCGTTGGCACCAAGATATGCCTAGATGAAGTTGGGAGCAATTTGCGGGGAGATAGGAGCATACATTTTTTTGCAAAGTTTGGGCCCACCATTTGAGGCCATAAAAAGGTATGACTATGAAGAAAATGATGGGAATTAAAGCCGATAATCAGGATGTCTAGTGGAATTTCACAAGCGCTCCATTTGATGATTGAGCATGAAACTAGGGAAGGTCAAAGAGGCACACAAGAGAATATTTTTTATGAGTAGATGGGCTCTTTTTTAAGTTCATGGAGGAGAGCTCCCAAGAATCCACCACGTGGAACTAGAAAAAACCCCCACATGGGAAGCATGGATCCAGGGGCTCACTATATGTATAATACAATGATGCATTGTCATTGCTAACAAGGAGAAGGGAGGGAGGGAGGGGGAGAGAGAGAGAGAGAGAGAGAGAGAGAGAGAGAGAGAGAGAGAGAGAGAGAGAGAGAGAGAGAGAGAGAGAGTGAGAGAGAGTCTATGGAGCTCCCTCACCTCCCCCTCTCGTGTGCATTACACAGACATGTGTGGGTGCTACGTAGGTGACCATGGGTGTTGTTGGGTGCTGGATGGTGGTTTGGTGGCACCTTGCTTGATGGTGTTCACACAAGGGATTCTTGCAAGGCCCCCTTCCCTTTTTATTGAGGGGAAAGCACCCAAGTAGTGGAGCATTAGTGTCGGCCGCCATTGAGTATAATATGGAAGCCTCATGTGTGATGCATGGTGCACTAAGAGGAACGACCTTCAAAAATTGCTAAGTCGAGTGGACAAATGGACTAGTAAAACGTGAGATGATAAAAAAGGTCCAAGAAGGGTCTTTTTTGAAGAGTGCATTGTGTCTGTGGAGGTAGAGAGAGAGAGAGAGAGAGAGAGAGAGAGAGAGAGAGAGAGAGAGAGGGAGAGAGAGAGAGAGAGAGGTTGAAATATCATCCACGGAGGTCATATATGACATATGGGACCAAAAATAATACATCACAAAAGGTCTTTCTTGAAAGGACATAGGGAGATAGGCATGCCAATAACCACCCAACCATACCTATATATGGGCTCTAGGCCCTCCTATATACCGCCCCTGTATCACATGTGTGTCCATTAGCCCTTGGCCAGTGCCGTGCCCTCTTATAGTCCTACTCTTGGCATGACATTACTCCTCCATTGGAGAAGCGTTTTCGTCCGCGAAAACAAAAGTGGTAGGATCTTCATAAGAACACTAATGTTTTCCAAAGTGGTATCCATCATGGATCTAGCTGTTTGTTTAATCAAAACACGCTACAATAGGAGATTCAATGAAATCAAGAATAGCATCATGATTTTGCACATTGTTGTCCTTTTGGAACTATCTAGTGTGTAGACTCCATTTAGAATGCACATGAGCATGCTTAAACGAGTTATCACAACAAAGATGTACCTAAAAGAGTACCGCTTTTCACTTTCCGTGAAAGTAACTTGCTGACATAACTCATCAGCCAAGTATAAGTCCTTGACTTGTTCTCAAATTTCATCAGTAAACAACCCCACCATAACTAGTGTTCAAGGTTGAGAACCTGATTTAAACATGAAGAGACTAAACCTAATCTCAAACATGCTTTATCTGATGGTAAGAAAACTCCAAGTAGAGAAATAAATGCTTATTAATTGGATTGTGTGGTGCTAATGTACGCACTTTGTTTCTCCTTTAGCACAAGATTACATTTTGTAATTTTCCTATCCCCTTGGATAACTGACAATACTGAGGTGTGTTTCCGCCATGATCTACAGACAGTCATCCCAAATGATTGAGAATCAACAATGTACCATCGTGGTTAACTTGAAAAATCCACAAGCACCCAAACCGAGCCACTGTTGGTGATTGGTAGACTCAAAAGTAATCTCATAGAGATACTGCACATAGAGTGAAAAATGCTTCATACGAAACAACTGGAAGAATACGCATGCCATTCCAAATCATTTTTGCTAAACACTAGGGCCCATATATAACACATAGTGTGCATGCATTTAGCAAAAAACAGATCCGAACCTGTATATCCATGATCATCCTTGCCAATAATTATGAAAAATGTGATGCGCCTAGCACACATTAAAGAGGAATGTAAATAGTTCTAAAAAGAAACTAAATACTTTCAGTTGCAATCATTTGCAAGCTTTTCTGAAACGTCTGAACCATAATAGAAGGTGAGACAATGATCATTTCTAGGTACAACCAATGAAAGTTTTTCATTAACAACTCATAGCCTTTCTATATGTAAAACAACCATCTATAATGTTGTTTAGCAGTACTTGTACCTTAACAAGTCATTCTAAGTATCCAAAAATTTCTGGCCACTAAAATTGCTCCTGATACATCGTGCTGGCAATTTTTTTGACGGGAGCAAAGCGAACCCCGAACCCCAACAGCCTCTAAAATACCGGGGACCGAATGGCGCGCCTCGAGCCTGTCATGGTAAAGCAAACAGGGGGCACCACCTAGCTTCAGCGGCTAGGACGCAAACAACACACCACCATAACAAAGTTTTCATCCAAGAGAGATGGATGCTTGGGAGTAATGATGAAAAGGAAAGGGAATGAGATCAAGTGAGAGAGAGAGAGAGAGAGAGAGAGAGAGTGAGGGAGGGGGTATAGCGGCTTAGTACTTAGGCATCACAAAAGGATGGCGAATCCGCACACCCTTCACACATACACAATCTCAGTCCAAAACACAAGACTAGGTGGCGATTCCGCACACCTCACGTCGGCAAAACATTGCAAGAAAACATACTCACAAAACCTCAAGCTTTATTTAGAGAATTAGGCGATGAAATGGGGAGCATAGGGTAGGGGAATGAGAAGGGAGAGAGTGGTAGAGCACATGGCGGATAGGTGGGAGTTGATGGCGAAGACTCGCACGAGGATTATGGCCATCATCCTTCATTTAGTTGCCCTTCATCTTCCATAGCCAAGGGTGTAGAGATCATGCTCAAGACAAGCATGGTGATTGCGGTGATGCTGATGGTGTGGGTGTGTGTGTGTGTGCACTAGGCACACACAGTGCATAGTGTGTTCTTTGGTGATGTTGTGTGTGTCGTTAGTGTGATGGTGACCCCTCTTTATATAGGGGAGGAGGGGGGAGGAATTCTAGAATTTAGAAATGAAGAAATCATTATCTACATAGGCCATGTGACTGTGGGCCCCACTTGTCTGGCTGTGTGTATATGTGCCAGAACAGCAGTCTCATGAGAGAGAGACTAAGAGAGAGAGATGGGTTGATGAAAAAAAGTGAGAGGTGACATGGAGAATAAAGTAATTACAAGAGGGGAGAGAGGGGAGTGTGTTCAGAGGTGAATCTGTGTGCAAATGTGTGTGAACACAAGAAAAATCAGGTAACCACCGGGTGGGGATGGGTCTGTGGGTACCTTTTTCAGTGAAACTGAGTGTGTGTGAGTGTGTGGGAGGTTATTTAGCTACAAGACAAGACACATGGAGCCCTTTAGAGAGAGAGGGGGGTATTTGGGTCATGGGATATGATAGGAGAGAGAAAGAGGGGGTAGGGTATACTATTTTGGAAGATAGGGTAAGTTGCATGTGAGTTAGGGTGCATTATTGGTGAGTTATAATGCATTATTGGTGAGAGGTGGGGTAGCTTGAGGGGATAGAAAAAAAAGAAAGGACAAGGGGAAGAGAGAGGGGGTTGACCTTTTGAGTGGAGGAGAGGAAAAGGGACACCCGGCGGGGCAACAGTGAAGAAAAAGGAGGCAAGGTGGGGATAGGCTACCCTGCAGGCATGAGGTGGCTTATTTTGCCTTTCTTATATATTTACATAATCATAATTTATTTTTTTGTTACTTTTTGCAATGCTTTTTATCACTCCCTCCATAAGATGGGGTTTTCATGGGGTGGGTACGAGAGAAGAGGGGTATGGGAGCTTGGCTTGTGAAAATCCCCCATCATTATTATTTACCTGCTTGGTAATAATTTTAGAAACCATTCCATTTACCTTTTCAACTAGGCCATTACATTGAGGGTAATATGGTGAAGAGTGCCTCCTTGTAATGCCCAGTTTCTGCATTAATTCTCCTACCAAGTCTGCTCTGAAACCTGGCCCTCTATCAGAGATGATCTCTAAAGGTGTGCCAAACCTACAGCATATGTGCTCGTAGATAAATTTAGCTACCTCTACCGCTGTGATTCTAGTGGTGGCTGTAGCCTCTGCCCATCTAGTCATGTAGTCGACCCCCATGATAATGTAGAATTTTCCTGAGTTGGCCCTAGGTAATGGCCCAATGGCATTGATACCCCATTTTTCAAATGGGCCATATGAGAGAATAGGTGTCTGTGGTTCAGGCATAAGTGACCTAGTTCCGGCCTTTTGACACAACTTACACGTTTTGCACCAATGGTGTACATCACGGTTGAGGCTAGGCCATATGAAGCCTGTCTGCAAGATTTTCCTACTTGTTATGTCTAGGGCAAAGTGACCACCACAAACCCCATCGTGACAGCTAGCAATTACTCCCGTGATTTCGTGAGAGAGAGGGACCTTCCTGAGTATTTGGTCCTTACCCTTACAGTACAAACCATCATTGATGAGTCGATACCTTGTGGCCTTCCGCGTCAGCCATTGCTTCTGTCCCTTTGTTAAATCTAATGGGCATTCCCCTGTTTCCAAAAAATGCATGATGTCAGGCAAGGTATCACTGCCTTGAAATAGAGGGAGCTTTAGTTTTATTGCTCCAACCACCACTTCCTATAGTCTTTCACTTGCTAGGGCATCTGCTTCTTGGTTTTGAGCCCTTGGGATATGGTGTATTTGAACTTCTTCAAACTCACCCAACAAGGTTTTTACACCACTTAAGTGAGTCCTTAAACTAGGATTCTTGCATGTCCATGGTCCATTTACTTGCCTTACCAGAAGTAGAGCATCCCCAAATACATTAAGGCGTTGTACACCTTGCGAGACACACCATTGTAGACCCTTGGTTAGTGCTGCATACTCAGCTTCATTGTTAGAATGTGAATCTAACAATTGGCCCAACGAAAATACCTTTGTCCCTTTGTCATCAAAGACCACTATGCCTGCAGCTGCTTTGTCGGACGCTCGCTTGTAGGCTCCATCAAAGTAGAGAGAGTATGCTTCTTCTACCATCGGTGGTACTGGAGGTAATCGGACTTCTCCTTCCTTAGATTTCTTCTCCTTCCCTTCAAAGATTTGGTAGGTCATGAGTCCCGCCAAACTTGCCCTTGCCGTGCTTTCTACCTGTACCGTGTAGTCAAACTCTTACAGACGAACTAGCCATTTAGTAATTCTAGCAGACACATCCATGTGTTGTACAACATAGGGAAATATTTCATCCGTGGTTAGAATCACAAATTGCTTAGGCAGCAAATATGACCTAAACTTTGTAGTTGCAAATCTAAGAGCTAGGACTAAGTGTTCCACATGGGTGAAACCTTTCTCTCCTGCTGTCATCATTCAACTAGAGAAGTAGATTGGCCTCATGAAAGATGTCGTCGTATCCTTTTGGAGTAGCACAGCCCCCAATGAGTCATCACCAACACTTGAGGTGACATAGAATTTTTCATCCCACTTAGGTGGTGAGATAGTTGGTAGAGTGGCTAAGACCTTCTTTACCTTGTTGTAGTGATGTTCGCTTTCCTTGTCCCAAGTGAAAGTTGATCTTTGAGTGAGTTGTTGCAGTGGTAGAACAAGTTGTGATAGTAGATGTATGAATCTACTTAAGTACCTCACCTTCTGTAGAAAAGAGACCAGTTTGTGTGCGGTCGTTGGTGAAGGTAGGGCTATGAGTGCGGACACCTAATTACTTGGGTCGGCGTTGATGCCTTTTGCTGAAATTTCATGGCCTAGTAGAATGACTTTACTCTCCCCAATGTGGCATTTATCCACATTTAATTGCCCACCTAGGCTCTGCAACCTGGCCAAACCTTCAGTTACCTTTTCTAAATGTGAAATACGGGAGCTCTATATACAAAAATAATCAATGAACACTCTTATGGATGTTCCAAAGAACGGTTGAAAAACATATGTGACATATCTTTGGAATGTGGCAGGTGCATTTGTGAGACCAAATGGCATAACCCTGTATGCAAAACAACCCCATGGCGTGATAAAAGTGGTTTTTAGCTGATCTTCCAAGGCTATGCGTATTTGAAAGTATCCAGAATAACCATCACAGACGGTATAGCATTCAAAACCCGCTACTTCATTCAGAATTTCATCCAAGAAAGGGAGAGGAAAGTGGTCTCTCTTTGTAGCTGCATTTAGTGGTTTGTAGTCAACACAGACCCTCCACTTACCATTCCTTTTAGGCGTCACCACTACGGGTGACACCCATTCTGAGTTTTCTACAGGATAGATGAATCCCGCCTCCAGCAGTTTCCTTACCTCGGCCAAGAGTGCCTTTTCTTGTATGACCCCCAATCGTCGTAGATTTTGCACAACTGGTTTTACCCCTTCCTTCAGCTTAATATGATGTTCCACCACTGTAATGCCTGTGATTCTTTCATAGTTGTTAATGAACAGGTTAGGAAATCCCATCAACATTTGCAAAAAACTATCTTTCTCCTCAAGTGTTAATTCCGTAGACAACATACCCTTCAACCTACTTCCTCCTAGGCCAGGTGATTTGCTCTCCTCTTCATTGGGTTGCCCTTTTGGTGATGGATCACCAGTTGTGCTTACCCTTTGTGGATCCTTCATAATGATACACATCACATCAATAGAACTGTCACTTTCGTCGGTGGATGTGGTCTCCTCCTCAGAACTGGAAGATTCGCTAGTGGTTTCATATGCCGATGTTTCCAGATTCATTTGCTTCTGCTTGCCAATCCTCATGTCGTAGTAGATTGTCTCCCCTTTCTTACCGGTCATGCGTAGAAGGCCAGTACCCCAGTCCTGTTTTGCCTTCATGGCCATCAACCATGGCCTTCCCAAAATTAGTGGATAGCCTTCCCCCTTAGTAGGCATCACAAAAACATCTACCTCTACCTCAGTGTTGAAAGCTTTGATTTTCACGGCACTTACCACACCCACACACTTTACTTTTGCGTTGTTTGCCATCTTTGCCTTGCATGGAGAAGGCCTGTCAACCTCGAGCCCTAATCGAAGCATCATATCTTCGCTCATTACACAGATTTGTGCACCTCCATCAATGTAGGTGTTTCCAACCCTCTTTCCTTTTATGTTTATGTCGACAATTGGAAGGATGTCATCCATGTTGCATCCCGAAATTGCTCCGGCTACCTTTGTTTTGGAGCGTCTTGTACTTACCATTTTAGACCATTGTCGCCTTACTTTAGGTACAAGATGTAGCAGTTGTGGCCATGTAATCTTCGGTCCTTGCTCTGGCACATCCAATGTTAGGTCATAGGGCTTAGAACTTTCCCCTAGCTGGAAGTCGGTGATGCCCAATTTCCGTCGTGGCCTGGATGGCCTCTTGCTAGTTTCTCCTCTCATGCTTCTCTCATTATCTGATTGTGTAGCCTTCTCCCTCCTAGCTCTTTTCACAGTCATGGCCTCAAGTGGTACTAAAAAGGTTACCTTCTCCTTACCCTTGTCCCTCTCCTTTGCTCTGGGTGGATCCACTACTACAGCTTTTCCTTTCTCTTCTAGCCTTATGATGTTTACAGGGCGATCAGGTGGTGGGGCTGGTGGAAGAGGTGGGATGTATGCTTGTAGTGGTGTTTGGGGTGGACGTAGAATTTGCATGTGTTGGTGGGGGTGGTGCTCGGGGTGGGGGTGTTCTTTCTCTAGGGGGTGACAATTGGTTCCTCCTACCTCCTCTATTATAGTTTTGTCATGGTTTGGGATAGTAGTACATACCGTGACCGTCTTCTCCGCAGTTGTAGCAATGATACTCCCTGTTTTGTCGTCGTGCACTTCCAGGGTCTTGATCTCTTTCTTGACTCCTCCCTTGCTGTATTAAGTGGACAGACCAATTCTACAGTTGGTCAGTAATATGGGCCAACATATCTTGTTGGTCATCTCTTACCCCAAGAGCCGGTGGTGGTGGTATGGTGGTTGTCGTAGTTGCTGGTCGACGCGATGTTCCTGCTTCTGTTGACTCGGTTTCTTTGGCTTTCATTCGCAGCTTCTTGTCCTTAAGGCGAGCAATCTCAACGGCTAACTCGTACGTAGCCGGGAATCTACCTTTCACCTTCTCCTTGAGAAGCGGCCATAAGCCATGCATGAACCGATCTTTTTTTAGGAAATCGGGTGCAGCTTCCCCCCTTGCCAATGACTCAACCCACCGTTCCCACAAATCCACAAATTTGGACTCATAGGTGGCATATTCTAAAAAACCCTCCTGCTTCAAGTCTCTCAACTTGTCCCACAACTTTTCTGAAGTGGTACCTCCCCCAAAGCGCCTCTTAAAAGCGGTTTTTAAGGGTTCCCAATCATCCTTGGTTGCTTGTGGAAGTGCATTGTACCATCATCTAGCTTCTAGCTTCATGAGATGCTTAAAGATTCTAACCCGAGATTCATCCGTATCTTTGTTTCTCACTACACATGCTACTTCAAAGTCATCTAGGAAGTCTGTTACCAAATCCTCCCCCTTCTTTCCTTTAAATGTTGGAAATGCTACACTTGCCATGATTACTGAGAGAGAGCTAGAAAGACACACTGCTTAACTTGCATAAGTTTTTTTCTTATTTACAAGGAGGCGTGTATACCCTCTTATACTAGGGCATAGATTAAAACTTCAAACGATACATTGCCTTGTACCAAAGGTAAGACAAATGGTTGATCTGATGCCAGAACCTCAAAAAATCGCTCCCCACCCAGCATGGTGTCAATGAAGTGCTGTTAGTGAGCCTTCAAATCCAGTATTACCTTGATTGAGCGTACACGTGTTGGTATGTGTGATCTGTTTTGAGGTAGGTTGTACTGATTCATGTGAAGCTTAGAGGTGCTATTCACTGTCCAAGCTTGTGGGAGAGGGTGGTGTTCTTTCCTGAAACAAACTCAGTAGATCCCTAGTTTCTCTAGTGAGAGTGTGAGCCAATGATTCTGTTATCTGTGCTGCAGCATCAGGTGCGACTTGAAAACTGACTGCGATAATTACCTCGGTGACTTGAGTTACCCGATTCTCAAAGTAGAATAGTGTTGATTCTCTATTGTGTAGAGCTCCTTTCATTTTGTTGTTGTGGGTTGGTTGTAGGTTGCGGACATGGTTTCGACCTTCTCCTTCTTCTTCTTGGCACTTGGCCTATGTATATCCACTGGGTTTGGCGTGTTGGTTGACTCTCCCACTGCAAATCAATTACCGTTACGCCTGGCACTCGAGCTTCGATGGAGATGCGGAGTTCGTCTAGTTGTGCTTGGAGCTCTTCTTCTTCTGTCGTCCAATTAGTAAATCCTGCTAGCCATTCATCCATTCACAATAGTTTAGGGGTTTCAGTCTTGTAAACTGAAGGGTTTCATGAAAAGATCCTCAGTGGGGGCACCAAATGAAGGGAGCAAAGCGAACCCCGAACCCCGACGGCCTCTAAAATACCGGGGACCGAATGGCGCGCCTCGAGCCTGTCATGGTAAAGCAAACAGGGGGCACCACCTAGCTTCAGCGGCTAGGACGCAAACAACACACCACCATAACAAAGTTTTCATCCAAGAGAGATGGATGCTTGGGAGTAATGATGAAAAGGAAAGGGAATGAGATCAAGTGAGAGAGAGAGAGAGAGAGTGAGGGAGGGGGTATAGCGGCTTAGTACTTAGGCATCACAAAAGGATGGCGAATCCGCACACCCTTCACACATACACAAGCTCACTCCAAAACACAAGACTAGGTGGCGATTCTGCACACCTCACATGGGCAAAACATTGCAACGTGGGTGTTTTCTTGTGAGAGTTGCGCAGAAAGGTCATCATTAGGACTAATTTTTGGGGCCACTTCACGTGGTGGCGAGATGCATTATTGGAAAAAAGCTGAGTGCCAGGTGTGCGGATGATGCAAAAAGGTGACAACTATGCACTACGAGGTCAGTTTTTGGCCTGTTCGGGGTCCGTTTGAGGTCATCTAAAAGGCCAAGGGTGTCCAAGTAATAAAGCTAAGTGTGGGACTGAAAAAAGAGAGAAGACCATA